>NC_081433.1:13125557-13437837 GCF_949786415.1 Peromyscus eremicus | reverse complement strand
GCTCAATGGTTTGACACTGCAACATGACGCCATCATCTACAAATGTGTCTGGCCACATTTTTAGCTACCTTGGGATGCATGAGGCCTAAGGTTAGGCACACGAGAAGCACTCTTATATTGCAAGTGCTATTTTTCGTTTCTATAAATTATACTTTTTTTTAACTTGAATGCATCAGGTTATTTTGGATTTATTGCACCTTTCTCATGGATTTTGTCCTTTGCTTTCATTTAATTTGTGAGACTTTTTTTTAAAAAAAAAAATTGGTTTCTAGGCTGCTCCTCAACTTGCCATGTAGCTGAAGCTGGCCTTGAACTCTTGATCCTCTTGCCTTCACCTCCCAAATGGTGGCCCAGCTTGTTTGCTAGACACGCCGGTTTTTCATCTACACCTAATGATTAAAGTCTGGTCCTTTTGCTTTTCCTAAGGTGTGTGGTTCATTTGAACTGTCTGCCACTCAATATCATCCCATCTGAGGACTATTCTTAGTAGTCGTATGTTTGCCTTTTCAGGGCCTGATGACACAGTTTCCAGCTGTGCATGGTGGCATGCATCTGTAGCATTAGTAAATTGGAAGGCTGACATGAGAGAGATCAACTGGGTCAAGAGCAAGCCTGGGCAAAAGGCTGGAGTGGTGGAGAAGGTCTGTACCCCCAGCTATCCTTCATTCTACGTCTTTACATGAGAATATGTGCTGCATGGCTGGAAATGACTAATGTACTGTTGGATAACGTAAATCGTTGCATGTCGAAGTCTGTAACTGCCAGGTTAATCCCAACACTGGGGGGGGGGGGCAGATGTAGGTAGATTTCTGTTGAGTTCAAGGTCAGGCTGGCCTAACCCTGAGTCTATATAACCAGGGCTATGTAAAAAGACAGTTTCAAAAATAAACAAAAAGAGGCGTGTGTCTACTCCTTGTAGTGTTTCTTGTTTCTTCCCATCCACTGATGGCTCCTGCTGCAACCAGCACAGGGAAGTGAGTCCTACCTGGACCTCGTGACTCATCCTTGTTCAACTCTGCCCCTAGTTCAGCAAATACTACCACCCAGTCCTACTAGTACCCTCTCCCAAGCACCGTTCAAACCCATCCTGCTCCTTACAAGCCACTAGTCCAAATTCTCCACATTTTTCCCCTGAAAGTAGAGAGTCTCTCCCCAGTGGCTGAGGCTCATGTATGATGGAGGCCTCTCCAGAATTTCCTCTCCTCCTTCCTGGATGCAGAACACTGCCTCCCTATTCCCCTGTGCGAATCTGACCTCTTTCTGGTCCCTTTCTGAACTTGATACACAGGAGCTCACATGTATTCAGTCCCTTCAAGGCCATCCCTTCAAGGCAGTGCTGTAGCAAGAAGTCCTCAGCTCTCTGAGGGCAGTGCTGTCCTAGCTACGTCTGACCCTTGGGACTTGTCATAGTAACCAATATAGAATAAATGGTCAGCTAATGACCCACTATATTCTTTTTCTGTTTCATGTGAACCAACCATAGACTTTTGTAAGAAGGTGAATGTTAAGAATGGCGGGGGCACGAGAATGTTAGAGTTAAGGTTTAATTTGGGTTCAAAGGATATTTTAAGGTGGTCCGTGTGCGCAATAAACCCTTAACAAGGCCTGGGGCAGAAAGCCTCATTAAAAAAAATGCTAGAATTCAAAATATTCAAATTTCTCTGTGAGATCTGATCGTGTCGGAAGGCTGCTGCACAGTCCGTTCTTGGCTCCGTGGCCACAAGCCGAGGTGACAGCTTTTCGTCACCCCGAGAAAGGAGATCTGTCTTGAGCCATCTACTTCCTTCTGTGCTACTGGCCCTGTCCCATACAGCATCCTCACTGTTTTCCGAATGAAGCTTGTCTCCCGAGTCCAAACCCCTGCCCTGCCCCTGCCACCCCCAACTTCACACTCTCGGGACACAGAGTCCTCTCGCCTCCCCTAACTGGTTCCCAATAATTTAATGATTGGGTTTCACACCACTGGCTGAGCGCCCCATCTGGTTGACAGGGTGCTCTTGGTGTTGAGCCCTGAGGTCTGGCAGCCTCCTCTTCTCTGGCTCTCTCTGGCCCAGTGGGCTGACCGATAGAGCCCTTGTCTCTCCCCTGTGGATGCTGGCCCAGCCCAGGAGGGAGTTCCTCCCTGCCATTCCTCTTCCCTTAGCTTTGGCGAGATCACACTGGCTGGCCCACAGAAGGGGATATGAAGTTAACTTTCTCAGTAAATCTTCCCTCTGGACTCTTCAAGATAGAACAATCATTTGTTCCCATAGATAAGCCGTGAATCCAAATGCTTAAAAAATTGAAACCAGATTAATAAAGCCACAGCAGCTGCCAGTATCTTAGAATTCTAGGTGGAGCTTCGCCCCTGGAAGGTCTTAAGGCTTTGGGAAAATAGGAACGCCTAAGCTGGGAACTCGTACCAAATAAAATATTAGTTTAGCCTGTAGAATATGTGTGTGCTCTTGTTTAGTTTCAGGTCAATAATTTTAATTACTGTCTTTCAGTTAACAGTTCAAATATTAGAGGGAGAAAACCAGATACTGTCTCCTTGGCACACACAAAACCTTCACAGCTTTAAATTAGTAGAAAAAGCAACATTGAGAGCAGAGAATGTAACACTGTAACCACAGACAACTCTACAACAGGACCCACAACCGAATATTAATTAAATCAAATAATTGCTGAGCACACACTAATTGAACAAATTGCCTACTGTCTCTGTGCTCTTGGGTTATTTGGACCCAGGGCTATTTAGTGGACATTTTCTAATCTGTGCTGGGAGCACCCACGAGTTGTTTGGGTGGACACAACTCAATACAGACCTCAGAGCCCTGACTTCCTTTTGCAGGAGGGTGTGTCTCCTGGCCCTGGACCCTGGGCTGCCAGACATCAGGGCAGGTGGGATGATTTCACCAGCTGAAGAAACAGTAAATGACTTGTCTCAGGCTGTGCCCCAGAAAATGGCTGTCACCAAGTCTCAGGTTTCATGTGAGGAGAACTAGGGGCAGTGTAGGGCAGTATAGAGCAGTGTAGGAAGCAGAATCAAGGCCTTGTCAAGACACTCATGTTCCGACCCTTGAATCTGCAACTGAGGTACCTCACTTGCAGAGGTATATGGGAAAGTGGGTACTCAGTTGACTTAAATAAAGATAATATCCTGGATTACCTGGGTAGCCTTGTAATGACAAGGCCCCTCGGCTGAGGATAATGGGGGCCTGGGAATAAGAATCAGAGTGGAGTGAACGGGCAAAGGCTCTACCTTGCTATGACTAAAGTAGGGGAAAGGCCAAGGGGTAGGGGTGGGCACCCCTCACCTAGGAAAAAATGCAGAGTTTCTCTGCAGGGCTCCAAAGAGGAGTCAGTTCCGCTAACACCTTAGTTCAGAAAGTTCATCTCCGCCTCCCTGAAGCTCAAGAGCTTTGGTTTTGACTGTAGGGGCTGAAGTTTGCATTTCAAAATCATTACAAGTATTCCTGGATAAATATTACAGCACTAACAAATCAACAAATCAACCAAATGGTCTACTTTACTTCAATCATTTTTCATGCTATTGTCCTAGAACACTGTATTGTGCAAATAAAACTTGCATGGTGGACTATAGTAAAATTGCATAATTTTGTATTTTATTTCATATTATAAATGCTTCTTCCACTGTATTATTTCCCATAATTATAAGTGCTGCTTGACATTTCACCAGACTGATTTCTAATAATTAAAAAAATTGTTTCTTTTTGCTGGGCATCCATTTCCTTTCAGTGTAATTAATGCTTGATGGTGAGTATTGATTGCTATAGTGAACATCGCTGGTGTGATGGTAAGTGTTGTCAACTTGACAGAATTTAGGATTTCCTGGGAGCTGGGCCTCGGGGCATGCCTACGTTAAATGAGGGGTGAGTACCCACCAGAGCAGATGGCCTTGTCCCTGGGTAAGGTCCTGGCCTGCATAAGTGGTGAAAAGAGGCCGAGCAGCAGTAAGCACTCACTGCTGTGCTCCTGATTATGGATGGGATGTCATGTGGCCTGCCGCTTCAGGTTCCTGCTGTCTTGTCTTCCCCGAAATGTGGGACTGTACTTGTGTACTGTGGCAGAAAAAGACCCTTACATTGATAATTGTCAGGGTCTTTTACCCTAGCAACAGGAAAATAAAGAAGGAACTGGGTACGTGCAACTTTCCTTCTCTTAGAAGATTTTATTACAATCAAATCACATGGATCTAGGGCATAAATACCTGTGTTTCCATGGTGATCAACAAATTGCTTCCTCACGCTGTCATGTGAAAGGCCGGGGATGTAGCTTAGGGTTAGAGTGCTTGCTTGCTCAGCACGCAGGAGGTGCTAGGTCTGATTTCCACAAGTGAAGATCAAGACGTTGTGTCAATTTATCAAGCCACCAGCAGTGTACACGTACACACGGCCAGCCTTGTTAGTGTTGGTGGTTAACTTTCAAAATTGTTGTCTTAATGTCTTCAAGTGTGCTAGGAATGGTTTCTGATGAGCAAAGAGACAGGAGATGCTCATTTCGGGCTTTTATATTTATTGTGACACATAGGAGATGCTTGTCTTTGGGTTTTTATATTTATTCTGATGCATGAAAGTAACTTGAATTACAAAATCTCAAAAAAATCTCAAAAAAAATGAAAATCTACCCAATTCAACCATTAACATTAGGAATCATGGCACAAAGGAGTTAGTGGTGACTTAACCAGTTTAATACATTCATTGTGGAGAAAATCAATCTGAGGAATCCTGAAGTCATGCTGGAGAACCTCCTCATGATGACCCTCCTCTAGATAGCTTCTGGCTGGGGTTGGTCACCTGAAAGGTCAACTACATGTTTGGAGGGTGAGATTTCAGTAATCATGAGCTCCAGGGAGTGGGAGTTAAGTGAAGGACTGAAGCTGGTCAACAAGGATTGAATTAGCCAGGTCTGTATCAGGTCACAGAAGGAAGCAAGGAGTTACCACTTGCTGTGTGCAAACAGGTTAATGGCTTTGCACATGCAAAGAGAGAGGGGACAGTAACTTGCTCTTGATGCTGACCTAAGGGAATAGGACCGTACAGAATGGTGTACCAAGACCTGGCTGCTGACAGATTCACACATGCTTCCCTTCGGTCTTGCTTTGATCTCCATCCTAACTTCTCTCAGTGAACATCTTTGTCTTCCGTTGCTTCTCAAGATGCTGCTGTGTCCCGCTCAAGGCCTGGGTGTGGTACAGACTGGGTGCTGGCACTTTCCCGATGACCAACAGAACTGGGAGACTCCAAAGTCCATGGTGCACGAGTCACTTAGGGTATGGTTTGAACAAGTCATTTTTGGAGATCCCAGTGCCTTATTGGTGCATCCTCATGTGGTGGAAGAAGCAAAGAGCTTACCCTGAGTCTCCTTCCAGGGCTCCATGATCTGGTCACCTCTCTAAAACCTCCTAATACCATTTGGGAGTGGTGGTTTAAAGCCATGATTTGTGAGGGAAAACAGAGTTATTCAGATTATAGAAGAGGGGACGATGATAAATGGGGTCTCTCTCATTCTCATTTGATCTGCTCCTTCCAAGGAGCCTGGACTGCTGGATCATCCAGGAAACATGACACCACAAATTGCTTTAAATTTCAGAGGGCCATTCCCACTGGGCTTCATTCCTTCACTTTATTCAGGGGATGAATAACAAAGCTGTAGAACAGCCATGCCACAGAATACTGTTTGGCAACAAAAAGGAATTGTCTGCTGCCACACATGACATGAATGAGTCATCAGAGCATTAATTACATGGTGAAAAGGCCAATGCCACAAAGTCACATATTGTATGATTCAACTGCTTATCACTAAAATGACAAGATTTTGGAAATGGACTTAAAACTTATTGAGTTGGAAACAGCAGCTGACATGAGCAACCAATCACATTACAGAAAACCGCAAAGAGCTGAGTGACACCTTCAAGCTCACTGAGACTCAGTATCTCTGTTAGATGCCGGAGCAGCATGAGAATGTGGTGTCACACGACTATAACCCAACATTTGGGATGTGGACAGGAGGTCTGCAAGCTCCAGGCCAGTCTGGGCTATATAGTGAGACCCTGTGTCAACCCAATGAAGAGTTACCAACCTGATGGTATATCCAGGCTTTTCATATTGCAATGCAATGTGGTCATCTACAAAGTTCACTCACAAGAACTGTGCAATTGAGTTACCTCTTAACACACACACACACACACACACACACACACACACACACACACACACGCACGCGCGCGCGCACACACACACCTTATAATACTTTTAAGTAAGTTTATAATTTTGTATTAGCCACATTCATAGTTATCCTTTAACAAATATGACACATGGGCCATGGGCTGGACACCCCTGACATAATTCAGTCCCAGCAACTGACTCTGCCTAGAGAACCTTGCGGTAGCCATTTGAGGCTGAATGATAGCCGTTCAGAAGGCAGACACAGTCACTGTACAAAGCTTTCAGACCCATCTTCCTTGACTGCTCTGAGAAGCATCTCAGAGACATAAGTGTAATCTTAACAATGCATGGTTGACCTTCCTATCTAGACAGAGCATACTAACAAAGATCTCAGAGTCCAAGCCAAGAAAGTTAGGGGTCTGCTTGATTGTTTAGGACTAAAGCAATTTAAATCAATTTCCATTCTGTAATTGGGAGTAAAGTATCTTGAAGATAAAAGTTCTGTGACCTTTTCATCATGGTCATTATTAGTATTGTTAAAAAAAAAACACCCCAATTGGTGCTGGCCAAGATTTCTCTGAAATATGAGTCATGAATAAATTACATAAAAGAGTTTTGAAGATAAAAGCTGGAGATGTAGCTCAGTGGTAGAGTGCCTGCTTAGTAAGCCCTGGATTTAATCTCCAGTACCTCCCCCTCCACGCACACCACACTGAAGATAAAAACAATAGCACACGAGGTAAGGTGCGACATCAAGCCTTAAGCTGCACACTGGTTCCTTCTTTCCATGGCTGCTTTTCTTGAGTGTTGAGGACAGCAGCCATTGTCTCTCATTGCAGCAACTGGTAGTTGTCAAAGTCACAGACTTTGTGTTGGGTGATGGAATCTAAACAGAGGAAAAAAAAAAAGGTAGCTTGATGGTTAAGACAGCTGGTTACAACACAAGTAATTTTCTTTATGTTTTACAAAATGATAGTTTAAACATCTTAAATGTTTCAGAATTACTCACAGACCCATTGGATTTTAAAAGTAAAATGAAATAAAGTAAAGCAAAATAATTATTTTACAGAGAGAGCTAGGTGGCTGGTCAGCACGGTGTGCTACAGTTGGCCACAATCCCTCTGTCATGGCTGGGATGTGTAATGGTCCACAGGCTGGAGATGAAAGCTCAGTTCCCAACCAGTGGTGTTGGCAACTTTACCAGGTGGAGCCCAGCAGATCAAGTGGGTGTCTGAGGGGGGTCTTCAGTTAGATCTTGCCCTGGTACCTTCTCCTCTCTCCCTGTGCTTCCCAGCTGCCATAGGCTGCTTTGCTCTGCAGGACACACCCCTAATCATGATGCTTTGCCCACCCACGGCCCCAAAATAGTAGAACCAGCCAACAATGCACTGAGATTGCTGAACTGAGGGCTACAATACATCCTCTCATGGCATTTTCCTCAGGATTTTCGTCATAGGAATTGAAATTTTGACTAATATACTATAATTGTCAATACTAAGAAGCTTACTACTCACAAGTGTCTTCTTATTATAAAAATAAAAAAGGAACACAGCTGACTGTCGGTACTCACTGGCTGACAAGCTTAATCACAATGATTACAGCATCTCCCATTACAATTGCACAGTAGTTAGATGATGGTATTTGAAGGGCCCTGAAGAGTGATGCTAATGAAAGATGGATGGACAGCTATGAAGGCTGTGTGGAACAGGGGAGAAAGGAGTTCCTTCTAGAAATAAAGAAAAAAAAAATAAAGGGAAAGCGGAAGAAATAAAAAAGCTCATCTTAGTTTGGGCTTAAAGTGTCTGAGAATTTCCCGGTTGCCTTCCTCTATAGATACCCTTCCATATAAAAATGTGAGCTGGAGAGGGGTTCCCTGGTGGGCTTCAGAGGGAGGAACAAATTGACTAGCACTTGATGCACATATATGCAATTGTGAACACACGCACATTATTATGTATAGGTAAGACAACTCCTGTCAGTATGGGAACACCATTTAGTTTACTGTACAATGGTGAAGTAGCCCTTATGGTTTATACCTTCATCTGAGCTTGTCATGACGCATGCTGCACTATGATTTTGTTGTTGTGTCTTTTGCTTTTTGTCTTTTTTTGTACACACTTTTGCCATGTAAAAGCCGTTGTCTTCTTTATGTGTTTACATTATATTGACGTTTGGTTTTGTACCTAGGTTTTGAGCCACAGATGAAGATATGCTCTCTGTACCCGGTCTATAAAGTAATTCAGCCATATTTCCATCCAGGTTGTAAGAGCTCTTTGGACTCCAGTTTCACACATGTAATCTTACTGGATCATTTATAAGGCCAGGAAAAACAAAAACAATTTGTTAAAAGAATGCCTCTCCCTACTTAATATGAAAATTCAATACAATCAGAAACTTTCAAGTTTTATAAAAAAAGGAAATTAATGTATTGACTCTAACATAGGAATACAGATTTGAAAAGGAGAACCCGGTGATAAAAAGGACTGAATTGTTGTAATTACAGCAGTAAAGTCCAATGCGTTAGCACAGAACAAATAGAACATTGCAGGAAAATGCGAAATGAACCCATAAAAAGGAGGCGAGTGAAAGGGGGCAAAGAGACAGGTCAGACAAATGACCAACCCTGTTTCCCCAATCCTTCACAAAGTGAGGAAACTACAGGCAGAGGACAGCTCTGGACAGTAAGAAAACCATTAGTCTTCAGCTTTTTGAAACAGGCTTTTATGTAGTCCAGGTTGTACACGAACCCAATACTCCTGCCTCCTCATCTGCACTGTGCCACCAGTACACAGCTGGGAAGTTTAAGCAGGAAAGACGCAGATGTGCTTGAAATTGAGGCAACGGCTCTCCCTCTGTCTCATTCCTACTCTCCCTAGCTCTTTTCTTCTTAAAACAAAAACAAAATCTCTAACTCCCACACCCACCATGCTCTTTAATAGGTCCTGGCACACATCTAGGGCAAGCCACAATTTTCTAACCACACTTCTGTGTGGTCTTATGGTTAATGTATGGAACCAACATGCTGCCAACATTAATGTTTTATGGCGTGGAGGACAAATATATTTAACTAAAACTTGGTAGCTAGTGGCTGATGACATTGTGCCAGCTCAAGAGCATTGGGGACTAGGCTTTATCGTTGCTTATCAAAGGTCCGGAAGAAAGCTCAGTGGCCACATGCACAAACTCATTAAGTTAGGCATCCCCTCTTCTTCACTGTGGGATGAGCATTACCTAGTCTCTGGGGGTTGTATGTATGGCAAGAACTTCACCCTTCAACACTAGGGGCTCAGATTGTGGATTCCCCTGTCTTGATGCATCTTAGTTAGGGTGATGAAACACCGTGACTAAAAGCAACATGGTGAGGAAAGGGTTTATTTGGCTTACATTTCCACATCACTATTCGTTATTGAAGGAAGTCAGGACAGGAAACTCGAGCATGACAGGAACCTCCAGGCAGGAGCTGGTGCAGAAGCCATGGAAGGGTGCTGCTTGCTGGTTTGCTCCTTATTGGCTTGCTCTGCCTGCTTTCTTCTAGAACCCAGGACCACTAGCCCAGGGATAGCTCCACCCACAATGGGCTAGATCCTCCCCCATCAATCACTAAGAAAATGCCCAACAGACTTGCCTATAGTCTGGTCTTATGGAGGCATTTTGTGAACTGGGATTTCCTCCTCTTAGATGACTAATTTGAGGCAGGCTGACATAAAAACTAGTCAGCACAATCTTCAAAGCACTCCACTCTCCAGTGATAAACCTAGTGCTACCCCCAGCATAATTATCACAGGTTGACCTCCGTTCTGTTGAGAGCCAATGGAGCAGGTCTCTCCTGCTGTCTGGTCATCCCACAGGCTGAGCCAAACTTGGCTCTTTCAGCATGGCTCCCCAAAACTTGCTTATTCAGACTTTCCTTGTGGCTGTTCTGGACACTCAGAATTCAAGTCTAGGGGTGACTACCATTCTTCATTTCTCCTATATCCTGTCAGCAACAGCCACTGATGTCAATTAGATTTAATGTGATGACAACATGCCTGCATGGGTATCAACCTAGCACCCCTAACCACCCTTGTTGATCAGCTGAGCATCCGGGGGCCAGCATCACTTAACATGCATCACAGCCTCCCTCCCCTATGGAGCTCTTTCCCACTTGCATTTCACAACACCCACACCTCTAGGCCTTGAATGGGCAGCTGGTTTCTCGGGCCTCATTCCCCTCCTTTGGTCTTTTCTTCCTTTCAGTCACCCCAGGCTGACTGCTTCTCCTGACTGAAGCACCTTGCACCCCCAGGCCAGGGCACAAGTCTCTCTAGCCCCTCTTATTCAGTCCTTGGCTCCAAAGCAGCTCTCGGCAAGGACTTTCCCCACCCTGCTTCATTCCTGCACCCCATCTTCTGCCAGTATCTACCAGTACTGTTGTTTAAATCTGTTTTCTGTCTTTCTTAAGAGTGTAAGTCTCACAGGGGCAATGACTGTGTCTTTCTTGTCAGTATTACATATATAGTGCCTAAGAACATGTTCAGCCCACAAGCAGTGCAAAATAAGTATCTTTTCAGGATATAATAAGTGAGACTTGATTCTATGTGTATGTGTGCCGTGCACACTCGAGGCAGCTGACATTGACTGGCAACTCGACAGGTTGATAATCACCTAGGAGACAAGCCTCTGGGCATATCTGTGAAGAAGTTTCTCGATTAGATTAACTGAAGTGGGAAGACCCACCCAAACTGTGAAAAGCACCATTCCATGAGCTCAGGTCCTCGACTGAGTAGGAGAAAGTGAGCTGAGCAGCAGCCCTTGTCTCTGATTCCTGACTGGGATGAAATGTGCCCGGTGCCTCTTGCCCTGCCTTCCTGACTCCCACCATGATGTATTTCATTCTCAACTGTGAACAAGAATAAACTCTCCCTTCCCCCTTAAGTTGCTGCTGTCAGATATTTTCTCAGAGCAAAGAGACAAGTAACTAATTCTTTTTCATGATGGAAAATGCTTGGTCTAAGGCACTTCCTTTCAGCTCCAGTACTGCCCAGAGCTACCCTTAACCTGGCATCTGTCTGAGGGTACACAGAGGACTTAACCACGGGCAAGACAGTCTGCCCTTGCCTCTCACTCACAGGGCTTCTCCTTGCTGTCCTGGACATCGAAATAAAATGATTTATCATAAGGCCATACCCATGCATCCTACTATTTTCTCTATTTTATAATCATCACAGGTTCTGCTATTGATCTCAGTGGTGGATTTGGTGATGTTCAACTTCGCTGACTTAGTTGTGGCAGTTTCTTGTTTCTATGTATCTATGTTTCTATGTAAAGATGGTTTTCTCTCATCCTTTAAGCCCCCCACCCCTTTTTCCATTTACTTGACTGGCTACCCCAGAATACTGTGGAAAGGGTCATAGCATTGCTGTGGTTCTTATACCTGACTTGAGTCTTATGCTAAGGTTCTCACTATTAAATAACTTGCCATAGTTATTTCTTCACAGATAACATGGACAGGTTAAGAAGATTCCTGTCTGCTCCTGGAACTTGAGGCATTTTGCCATGGGTGGATGCTCAATTATCTTTCATGCTTTTAAACACGACTGGGAAAAATAACAGATGAAGAAAAACCATGTTACTCATTTTTCTCACATTCTTAGGCTGATACTTGGTTATGTGCATTTTATTTTTAGCACACCACTACATTGGATTTACTAAGATTTCATTTTAGGTTTTTGATATCCATGTTGACAAAATGAGTGATTAGATTAAGATCAATAGCCTTGGAAAACAGGGTGTGTAACTCCCTTCTTTAGTTCTGCAATGGTTTGTCACTTTTGGTAAAACCTATTACTAAAATTGTATAGAGGAGATATCATTTTTATAAGCTATACAAACTACAGATTTACCATTTTAGTTATTTTGACTACACACTTCAATGGCAGTAAAAGTATGTTCACAATACTGTGCAATTACCAGCACTTCTGAATTTCAAGAACTTCCTCATGATCCCAAACCAAATCTCCGTACCCAGTAAACAGTAACTTGCCACTCCTATACTCCCTGCCGTCGCTTCTGGCAACCCTGATCACATGTTCTGTCTCTGTGCCAGAGATATCACGAGCCTGGGTTTGTCTTTCTGTGCCTGGCTTATTCCACTGGGCATAATGTCCATGAGGAGCAGGTATCAGGCTCTCCTTTTGCAGGCAGGAGACAGCACACCATGCTTACACCCTGTATTCGCCTTGCTGTCGTCTGTCAACTGATACTTAGGGTTGCTTCCACCTTTTTGCTACTGTGAATAATGCTGCTATAATTATAGATATACACATCCTGCGAGACTCATCATTCATATTTGGGGTGGGATATATACATATCCCAGCAGTGGAGCTGTTAGGTCATAGTAACTCGACACAGTGTTTTCCTTAGTGGCCACAGTACTTACATTTCCCTTAGTACACAAGGGTTCTAATTACCCATATTTCTAACTTCTGGTGTGTGTGGGAGTGTAGTACCCATCATAATGGGTGTGGGGTTCTGATTCACATTTCCCCAGTGGTTAGTTTTGTTGACCACTTTGTCACGAACTTATTATACATTTGGATTTTTTTCACATTCATTGTCCCATTTCTTAACACTGATCTTACTATTTTTTTTTTTTTTTTTGAATCACAGGAGGCTTATGCACACTCTTTCTGAAAGTCTGTCATTTTGACATAGTCTCATTTATCTGCTTTTACTTCTGCTGCCTCCCTTCAGGGCTGATGAAGAGTGCCCACCTCTTTTCTGTCCACTCTCTAGTCCGTGAGGTGGTGGTGAGGATTCATCTTGCAGAGCCCCAGCCCTAGTGGCACAAGCTTGTCCTTCTCCTGGACCATGGAGAAGGGCAGAGATCTGGCCATTGACCGACTTCATGCACATCTTCACGCCATTCTGAAGATGGCTTTCCTCGACTGGGCATACTCCAGGTGCTGTAAACCTTTAAAGGCTCCGTAGATTTCCCACACAGTTGGCTCAGATAGCCTCTGTTCATTTTCTCATGTTTCTGTGACAGATAAGCCTCTGAAGCATAGGTCTGATGTTCTGATGGCGTCCCCCCCCCTCCTCCTGCAGCAGTTTGGTGGATGGTGGGAGACACTCCCTGATTTCTTTTCACTCTTTCTAATACCCAATTTGTTTATGTTTTCTGTTTCCTGATTCAGTTTTGGCATCTTATTTTCAAATTTGTCAGCACAAATTTGCTCATCACATTGCCTTTACTGTCAAACATCCCTACTGTGTGTGTAATGGTCTCTAGGTTCATGTCAAACATCCCTACTGTGTGTGTAATGGTCTCCAGGTTAATCTGCAGTACTGTTCACTGACTGCTTTGCCTTCCTTTTTCAGTATTGAGCATTTTTGCCATTAGAAGATCGGGCTTCACTACTGCTCAGCTTCATGGTCTTCTCTGCTTTGTTTTGTTAATGTCTGGCAACGCCACTACTGTTTTCTCCTTTTTCCTCCTTTTGTGCTTCAAGATTATCTTACTGATGCTCATTTTCAAGCACTGATGTTTGAGAAAAAAAAAAAACTGACTGAAGATTAAAACAACATAACTTCATCCAACTACTGTTTTCCATGCTCGAAAGCTGGGGAGGTGTATTGTCTTTCGCTCTGGGGTGGAACAGCTCAGCCTCAGTCCTGTTTGCAGAATACTGCAGTACACAATTGGAAGTCTATCAATTAGCAGTCTTACAATCCAAAGAAACTTTCACTACAGTACAAAAGAGAAAGATGCGGAACTGGAAATCAGGTGGTTGGGCTGGTTTCTAAGAGTTCTTTGTAATCCCCCTATGACTTCCACAGGGGATCTCAGGAGTCAGTGAATTATAGTAACTCAGGCTGCGATCAGAGAGGACTCCAGGCAGGGTGGGGCAAACAGCATTCAACTACTTTCTCACAGTTCTGCATTGATGTCTGAGGTCAAGGTCAAGGTTGAGGTCTCTTCCTTGGCTGGTTGATGCTCTGGCTCCCTGCATCCTCCCATGGTCTTTTCCCTGTGCATGCACTCCCCTTTCTTAAAAGAGAAACCATCCAATTGGATTAACATCCTACCTTTATGAGCACTTAACCTTTTATCCTCTTTCAGGGTCTTATCTCCAAATACATTCTAAGTTCCCTGCAGGCTTTATCTCAACCACTTGGACCTCATCACTTGAGGTTCTCGGGTGTTTAACATTAACTGCCTAGCAGGCAACTGCATTGAAAAAGGAGCCAAAGCCTAAGGTATTCCACGGTCACAAGAAAACTACCTTTCAGCTCTAACCCAGAGAACATCAGTTAACCAAGCCAGTGAGCAAAGACAGGCTAAGTGATCAGCAACATCCCATTAGGTCAACCTCTGAAGTCCCTTTTAGATGTGGGAGCCATGGGGAAGCTGTTACACACTGGGGGCCTTGCTCAGGAGGAGGGCTGCTGCTGGGCTTTGTGAACCTCTAATCTATAGCAAGGTTTAGAGAGTCGAGTGTCACATCACAAATGCTGAGCACAACCATGCTGATGGCGATGGTGAATTCCCAAATGAGCACATACGTTTCTTCTGATGTATATAAAAGGCTGTTGTGCTGACATCATTTCTGCTCGGAGCTGAAGACACAGATGCCTTGTTGGTTCTGAGGTGGCGTTGTGTGCTGAAGGAGGCTGAAGGAACTGGCTTGAGTTGAATAAGGGCAGCCTGGCTGGCCAGGAAAATTCAAGGACAATCATCTGGACGATTGGGAGAGCTTAGGGACTTTTCCTGAGTCCATTATTTCCATATATTTCCCAAACCAAAGCTAAGACCACGTCAGCAGCCAACTTACAGAATCCTATCAACTATATGTTGGCACACACATCAGCTTTTGATGTAAAATTACAAAATTCTACTGCTTAGCTTTTAATCATGTATATTTTGGTAGTTACTTTCCCTCAGTGTGACTGGTGGACTGCTGGGCCTGGATTCCTGGGCAAGGATAAATTAAGCACATGGGAAGAGAAGGGTAGAGGGAGCGGGAGGTGGCACCAAGGGGCAGACAGGATTCTCATTCTTCTGGTTTCTTTTCTGGACCCTTAGCCTTCTGTAACTAGTTCTTATCTATGTAATTGGGATATGGGACAAGGTGAGCTTGACCAACCCTCATGTGTCCATTTAATTATGAATCCCCAGGGAACATGGTGTCTAGATTAGCCTTGTTTCACAGAAAGCCAGTTAATGTGCTTAGCTAGTCAGCCAGTGGGGGATACAATGAACATCCAGGCCAGCATGGGAAGGCCCCCAAGCTATCAGGGACCTTTTTCCTGAAAGCTCTGACATGGGGCAACTGTCAAGCCAAATGCTCTTTGTAAGCTTTGCGGAAATTATGTCAGGGCTAAACTTTCTTTTTCTGGTAGCTCTGTGGAGAACACTACACTATCTCCCCACAATAGCATAAATGTTTTCCCCACAATAGCATAAATGTATGTCTTATCTCTTGAATGCAGCCCAGACAATTAAGAGGAGGCGGAGACTGGGACCAGTCTCATGAGAAAGGCCAAACCCATATTATTTGATACCATCGAAGGGAGGGGATGGCGTGACCAAGAATGACCACAGCACCAAGTCACACGTCTTGACAGCTCCTGGTGCAGAGCTCTGCCTGCCTCTTTCTCACCAGTCAGGGTCCTTAGACCTTTGAGGATCTTTGAGATATGAAATGGGAACTATAGGTCGTGGCAGTGCCGACGAGACTCCAACAATTAGACAGCAGTTTTAAATCACACCCACATTACTGACATTAGGACAGGTAGTGCCTGGTTCCTGCTACCAGGAACTTGATGTTTGTTCTCTTGTTGATTTTCATGTATATTCAAGTACCCACAAGGGTGTTCTTGCTCAAAAATCCCCATTTCTCCTTCTGGTTGAATGATTCATGGAGAATGTTGGCCCAAGTACAGTGCTGTTTCAGGGAAAATGGGCTCTAGGGAGTGAAGAGGGAACACAGATTCCTTGTAAGGCAGCCTGGCATCTGACACCCTCTGTGGAGAGCATGAGTAAGGCGAGGATTAAATGGCTCCTGTTGAATTCCACAGGGTGACATTCTGCACTCCTTCATGTCCTATGTCAGCAGCGCACAGTGGCTGGGAAGGCAGGATGCTCAATGCTAACAGTTCACCAGACTCAAGGCTGGAAGAAATTTGCAGAAGAATCACTCACGTTCTTTGAGGCACTTCTCTGAAGTTTCACACAAAACTCATCACTTATAAGAATAAATATAAAGCTATCAACCAAACAACTACAGCACATTCAATCCCGAAATTTTCGTTTTGGATGGCAACTAACAAATTTGAAAGGGGATAGAAAAAGCTTTTAAAACTTTGTTTTTTTCAAGACAGGGTTTCTCTGTGTAGCCCCGGCTGTCCTGGAACTAGATCTGCCTACCTCTGCCTCCCGAATGCTGGGATTAAAGGTGTGCGCCACCCTGCCTGGCCTTTTAACACTTTTAAATAAACATTTTATCCAAACTACTCTCAAGCCTCCCCTTGGCCCAAACTCCTACCGCCTATTCCAGTTGAAATAAACTTGATTAATAAATACTGAATATTGTCTTTCATAACTTATCACAAAATAATTTTCCTTTTAAACCAATGCTTTAAGAGTTCCTGTTAATCTTAGTATTTTTTTTTTTTCTATTTACTCATTTATTCTAAAGCTGGGGACTGAGCCTTCACCCATGGCAGGCACATGCACTTCCATCAAGCTCTATCTCCACTCCCTTTTAGTATGTTTTGAGAATACACTATCTGCGCTCTTTCTCCTCTTCTCCCTTTCACTCCTCAGAATGACCCTAGGGCCTTGTACAAGGTAGACACGCATTCAATCACTGAGCCTAATCCACCAGCCTGAGAATAAAATGTTCTCTAGAGAAATGTTTATAATAATACAAGTTTTGGGGAGTAAGAGCCTTCAAGGGACACACGTCACTTTGTTATGGCGCTGGGATGACAGTTCCATGCACACAGGGACGTTGTCGCTCAGAAATCCTGGGAAGGCCAACCACAGCACACACTATGTCACACGCTCTTGTGCTGTCTCCTTTGGCCACTGCACGAGGTGAAGAGGAAAAGACCACGCCAGTGCGGAGCCTGGAGGGGCCAGCAAGCATAGGACTCAGCTGTGCTTGATGCACAGATGTGGAGGCCATGCCTCTGTTATGTGTGTACTACGGCAGCTGTTGGGTTATAATTTAATTCAGAAAGAGAAAAATGAGCTAGCTAGTGTTTGAAAGATACATGGCTCAGGCTGCAAGACTTGGTGTGTTTGAGGGGTACCCACAAGCCATGGGGACTCATCTTACTCAGGCAGGCCTGAAGCACACACAATACCCGGATGCTGCCAAGGGCAGAGGAGCTAGTGTAATCAATGACAGGTCAGCAACAGGACGTCAATTAGGGGAAGGAAAGAAGCAGAAATGAGGGTCCCTGAGCCAGCCCTGGCATGCAGAGAATGTTTCGGGGCCTTGGGTAGATGCAAGCAGGTAGGCAGTCATCTCCTAAAATCCCAGCCAGAGACAACCGACAAACAACCGGAAGAGCTTAGCCTGGCTCAGACAGTGACTGCACAGGACGCAGGAGCAACAGGAAGGACCGTCAGTCACCCAGCCTGGAAATAACAGGAGTATGGGCTCAGTCTGGGGCCCTGAGCAGCAACAATTCCCACACTCAGGAACCGTTAGCTGTTGGTTCAGACTATTGATACCAAGTCATGCACGGACATGTTCTTAAAGTCCAGCTCTGGTCTGCAGGGGTTGTTAATCTGATGCACTTTTCCAAGAAACCAAATGAGAACCCAGCTTCAGAACATGTGATGTCTGAAGGTTCTATTCTTGGCATTCAGAAGAGTAAACAGTGGCTTGGCTTTGGGACTGGAGCTAAAGGGTATTTTTTTTTTTAATAGTTTCTAAGCAAAAGACAAATTGCTCTATAGCAGATAGTAAAAAGTACTTTTGATTGTCTTATTTGAAAATGTACAGTGACAATCATCAATCATTTAAAAGATATTAATAAAATCTATGTGTTTCTCTGTGAATGTAACTTTGGAAAACAAGGTTATCTATTTATCTATTCAAGGAGATTGTCAAGAAGGGAGTGATAGAAGCCAGAACTTTGGGATTTAGAGATGAGGGCGAGATGGGGACGGAGGGCAGAATAAGAAACCCAGGAGGAAGGGAAGCAGGGAGGAGGAGGGGAGGAAGAGGGAGAGAGACGGTCCACACACGGGGAGACAGTTCTGAGGGATCCAGAGAGGACCTTGGCCTCAGGAGAGGAAGGGAGGGACAGGGAAAGAGAGAGGAAAAGAGGGCAGCCAGAAAGAGGAGAGGAGGGGGGGATGGGGGATGGAGGAGGGGAACAGGAGGAGAGGAGTGGGGAGGAGCAGGTGGGGAAGGAGGGGAGGAGAGGAGCAGGTAGAGGAGAGGAGAGGAGGGGGTGAGAAGTAAGGTAAGAATGAGGAAGATGGGGTGGGGAGGAGAGAAAGAGATAGTTGGGCTTTGGTCACAAGAGAGAGGGAGAAACAAACACACACACACACACACACACACAAACACACACACACACACACACACACACACACACACACGCACACACACACACGCACACACACACGCACACACACACATGCACACACACGAGACAGCTCTGAAGGAACCAGGTAAGGACCTGCAAGTGGGGTAACTGTTTTAAAGCTGATTCCTCTCAAAACTCCTATGTTCAAGCCCCAACCTCCAGCCCCTCAGAATATAGATGTATTTGGAGACAGGACCCAGGGAAGACACTAAATTAAAATTAGGTCTCAGGTGGGGTTGAATGAGTCTCACTAGTGTCTTGAAGGAGGAAGTGTGGACTCAAAAAAGGAAGTCACGGGGGAAGGGATGTCACCTATACACTTGGGGGAAAGCCACAGGGAATCTACCTGATCCTACTTTGGCCTAGTCCTTCCAGGTTCTATGATGGTGAAAAAATGATCGTTTCAGTTGCCTGGTCTGCAGGACTTATAGGACTTGGTCCTACCAAACCAATACATCTGTCAACATCTCAGTGATGAAGATTTAAATGTACTCTCCAAGCTGAGTCTGGAGTTCATCCTGTCTGGGATGAGCCCATTGCAGGGTGCTGAGCACAGCATAAAAGGAGGGAAGGAGGAGAAGGATGGGAGAGGAGAGGGAGGGGGAGGGAAAGGGAAAGGGGAGAAGAAGGACACCCCTGGGAAAGCTTACCCCTGGCTGCATGGCCCTTCTCCTCTTAAGAGTTCTGCAATCCTCCAAAGTGGGATAACTGGTGAGGCCTGCCTGTCACCATCATACATGTGGACAGCCTACAGTCAGGTGTCCAGTCTAGTACCTTTTCCTCTCTGGGAATCTCAGGTAGCACCTGCTACAGGTGCCTAACCCAAGCCAGCCAGTGTAGCCTGGTCACTCCGTGCTTACAACTTGAGGCTGAGGTGGCTCTGAGTGAGCTGGTCCTACATGCGCTGAGAGGACAAGGCCCAGTGCAATCTCCTCTCCTTGTGAACTGTCCTTCATCTGGCAGTAAAGGGCAGGTGTGTCTATGACTGTTAGGGAAGATGTCTGGAGGCTGACCTACTAATTTCAGGCCCAGACCACATGGGCATCATCTACTTCTCTTCTTACTACCAGGACCACAAAGTGGTATTCTCCCCTTAAGCTCCTGATGGCCATGGGATCAGCAGGACCCTCCCCTGTCCCTCCTTCTTGTGTTCCATCATCTGGGTTCTTACCTAAGACCCATTTCTCTGACAGGTACTGGATTCTTGCTTCCTTCTTGCCACAGTAGGGTCCAATGATGAGGCTGGCCAGCTGAGGGGTTGGGCTGACTTGGCCACCACACAGGAGTACCAGTTCACACAGCTTGGCTCTTGGGGGGCTGCTGGCTGGTGCAATGAACATCTTCGGCTGATTGGCAAAGAGGGTTCCTTGGTATCGCCGGGTAGATAACTGGCGTTCAAGTCTGCAGACCTGTGGGCAGACAGAAGGAAGTCAGTGGGGGCAGAACTCACTCAGCATGGAGACCAGGTGAACAGTGAAGCTCACTTCTCTTTTCAAAAACAAACTCAAGGTAAGGTTGCTGTATCAGTCAATTTCTGTCAATATGACAATGTATCAGAGACAAACACCATCAGAGAAGAAGGCTTTCTTCTGGCTCATGATTTGTATCTGTGCTAAGCATGGTGGTTGGGAGACCTAGTGCAGAACAGAGCACAATTAGGGGAAAAAGCACACCCCAGTGACCAGCTTCCTCCAACTAGTCCTTACCTCCTAAAAGCCCATTCAGTCATGAACTCACGCATAGATTAATTCTGTGATGAAGCTAACATCTTCCCAATCTAATCACTTCTCAAACAGCATGGCCAGCTGAAGATGAAGACTTCAACACACCAGCCTTTGGGGTCCCACTTTAGATCTAAATCACAAAAACTATCCATTCTTTGGCAAATTTTACATTCCCAAGACTCAAGAAGATGATGATGTGAAAGAACGTTTTTTTCAAAGTGGATAGGGTAAAACTCTAGGAATACAAACGTACAGGAAAAAAATGGGTTGGCTTCTGAATTATCACAATTTTAAAAACAAAGTATTAAAGAGTAACCAAGTACGTCTTTGAGTACTGTTGAAGTAACTTGGAGGACTGTGTTGGTGAGGGCAATACCTACTGCTGGCATTGCCTTTGCCATCATTCAACTCTAGGGGCTCCAAGGCTCCTTGGCAAGTGACTAAGAGACTCTATGACTGCTTCAGATTGACCACCAGGTGAGATGGCAAAGGGATAGACATTCCCCAGAGAGAGCAGGTGTGTGTGTGGGGGAAGGGATCCTGGAAGATGTTTCAAAGAGTCATTACAAAAACAGTTTGGAGGGTGTTTTAGACAATATTTGAGGAAAAGTGTCAGGCTGGAGAGATGGCTCAGCCATTAAAGGCTAGGCTCACAACCAAAAATATCAGACAAAAAGTATGGCAGACAGTGGGAGGCATTTGAGAAACAGACATGTGAACTTGTACTCTCTTGTAGTTCAATACAGTTGTTGTGGCCATCTGCTTGATCCCAACTCCTCTGCAGCTGAATGCTCCTAGCCAATGTGATCTAAGACTAGGTGTAATCGGGAGGATGTTTCCCTCACTATTATAACCCACAGTGCCCTTTGCACTAAATGGTCGTGTCTATGTGTGACACATGCAGTTATTGAGCCCCTGGGACATGATGAAAATGGATAAATGGGAAGATGGCCAAGTCTAGGATCCTGAAGAACCTAAGTCCTGGACCAACCAAACTGAGATACATCCTTCTTTTTTCCTTATACTAGAAAAACAATTCTAAGTGTGTAAGCTACCTGTTTTTTTCTTTTTAACTTTTCCTTTCCAGAAATTAAAGTATCTCAATGATCTTAATTAACTATTAAGGATTTGCTGGGTATTTATTAACCCACTCTAAAATGCTAACACAATGTACACATACACACTTACAATACAATATTTTAAAACAACAACAAATAATCATCATCATCATCATCATCATCATCTAGGTTCCGTGGCACACACATGTAATCCCAACACTTTCAAGGCCAGCCTCGGCTACACAGTGAACTTGAGCCTGCTTCTGCTATGTGTGACCTTGTCTCAAACAACAAACAAACAGAAAGAATGGGATCAAGTTCACTCTCGTACAATATCATAAGCAGCAGGCAGCCTGTTTTTATTTCGGAAGAGGGAAATAAGCCTTCAGCATCCCGGAATGTGGAATTAGTTGCTGATTTCTTTAGTTAGGTTAGTGTTTCCTCACCAAGCATGTACGTTTGCCAGACTCACTTGGGGCGCTGGTGAACAGTGAGAAAGAGAGTTCCTGACTTCAGATTATAATACTAAAGTCAGCAGATTAAAATCTGTCTTTTTGTTTATGTAGTAGGCCTGAAATCAGAGGAGGCACAGTGTTTAAAAAAATCTGATTACTGCCAGCAGATGGTGGTGCATGCCTTTAATCCCAGCACTTCAGAGGCAGAGACAGGCAGATCTCTGTCAGTTCCAGGCCAGCCTGGTCTACAGAGTGAGTTCCAGGACAGCCAGGGCTGTTACACAGAGAAACCCTGTCTCAAAAAACAAAACCAGAAATATCTGTTATTATTCAGAACAATTGAGCCTACCCAGGCACTGACTTTCTGCTGGAAAGAGGATCTTAGTCACTCTTCTCTTTACTTTGACCAAACACTTGACAAGAAGTAATTTAAAGGAGGAAGGTTAGTTTTGTGGCTTGAAGTTCAAGGGGATCATTGCATCATGATGAGAAGACATGGCAGCCGATGGGAAAGGCTTGACGGGGTGTGGGAGGCCCGATGACATTCTACGTGTATGTACTTAAGGACAGGAAAGTGAAGGGGCAGACAGCAGTGGATACTTCTTGCTCTGAGCTCTTCAATCCACACTGCTGGTGGAGGTTAGCTACAGTATGGTGCCAGCTGAGGCCAAAACTGGACATCAGCTTTGCTTTAGAGAATGTTGTCTCTGTGACTGTGTGTTTGTCCTAATCAGATAGGCTACTGATTCACCAAGGTTTAGCTTAGACGCTTCAAATCTGTTTACCTAGAAGTCAGTCACGGCAGACTGTACTGTTGAAGTGGAACAGAATCTCCCAAGCTCTAGCTCCAAGGAATCCTAGCTATTTATCCATGACCAAGAAATAAAACGTGGTGGGGGATGATGGTTCACTCACTGTAGCCAGGGTACTGGATTTCAATCAGCGAGAGAGTGCACTTGCTGAGTCTCTCTGACTCATTGATGGGATACACAGGCCCCTGGTGAGCCACGCATGGGAGAGGAGGTACAGAGCTGCTGTGACCAAATCCTGGTGGCAGCAGACAGTATAAGGGGTCGCAGCTCCAGGAGGATGGCTGAGACCATGTGCTAGCCACAGGACAGTCAGGCTTTGAATCAAAGGGCTGGGCCCCACAGTGCTGGCCTTTCCCACCTCTGCTTCTCACCACTACCAAGTAGACAAATCCACATCCAGGTCAAGTGAAATATTGCCACATCTGAGTCCCCAGACGAGGTTTCCGAGGCCTAACAATAACATGCAGATGCTGGGGGTCAGCCCGACGACTCTTTTGAGAAGCATGGGAAACATAAGCAGGTGGCACCTTCAGTGCATCTTAGATTTTGGTATCGGGACACTTGCCACCTCCCTAACTGGTGAGGAGCTGGTGCTGTCAGCTCTGAGTACACTGGGGTGGGCCTCTAGAACATTCGCATGGCTGTGCAATCACAGGGCAGGTGATTGGTGCCCCCTTTCTCGGGTCAGGACTTCTGAACTCATAATGGGTTCTACTTCATTAGTAACCTGCTTTTCCCCTGTAGCCGGGGCCTGGGGTTTGCTAATGTGGGTCTGCTTTCCCTCTGAAATTCACTCTGCCCATCAAGCCATTTCCTCAAGCATGCTACCAATAAGCTTGGACTTTTCAGATCCCTGCTTAGGATGGCCAGTGCCACACTCATAGAACTGGATATGAAAAATGTCAGTTTCTTGCATGTTAATTTAAAGGGTATGAATTGTACCTTTTCAGCCTTACATTTTATATCCAATTTTTTTTTCCCTTCAAGAACAGTGTGCCTCTTCCTCTGGGCTTATCTAATGGGCTGTACCCTCAAATCCTTCCCACCTGACTTGTCTTAGAGGCAGTGGGTGCCACTGGTCATGCATGGTCATGCACACCAGCACCTAGTGTCCCAGGGATACCAGCTGGTACACATGACCGAGGCTGGAGAGAGATGACTTGGAGTCAGGTGGAAAGGCAGGATGCACAGAGGACATGGGATCGCTCAGCCTGCTCACAGGAGGCAGCTGCTGGAATTTTTCACTTAATAAGAAAAGTAATTTTAGGGGCTGAAGAGAGAGCTCAATGGTTAGGAGCCCTGACTGCTATTCCAGAGGACCTGGGTTCAATTCCCAGCACCCACATAGCGGCTCATAACTGTCTGTAACTCCAGTTCCAGGGGACCTGACATCCTCACACAGACATACAAGCAGGCAAAACACCAATGCACATAAAATAAAAATAAATTATTAAAAAAAAAGAAAAGTAATTTTAGTTCAAATAACTGAAGTCAGGGTGCACAGATGGTTCAGTCAGTAAAGTGCTTTCTATGTGAGCACAAAGACCTGAGTTCAAGCCCCAGAACCCACATGAACAGCCAGATGTGGTGGTACGTGCTTGCAATCCTAATGTTGAGGAGATGGAGACAGGCTGATCCCTGGGGCTTACTGGCCAGCAACCTACCTTACTTGGTGAATTCCAGGTCTGGGAGAGACTCTGCCTCAAATAAATCCAGTTACAGGTTGGCGAGGTGGCTCAGCAGTTAAGTGCATTGGCTGCTTGGGTAAGAGCACTGGCTGCTCTTCCAGAGCACCTGGGTTCGATTCCCAGCACCCACATGGTGGCTCACAAAATCTGGAACTTCAGTTCCAGGCGTTCTGACACCTTTTTCTATCTTCCTCAGGCATCAGGCACACACATGGTATACCAACACACAGGCAGGCAAAACATCCAAAGTGAAAAAAAAAAAAAAATTAAGGTGGCCAGGCATGGAAGCACACATCTTTAATCCCCGAACTGAGGAGGCAGAGGCAGGGGGATCTCTGTGAGTTCCAGGTCATCCAGGGCTACATATTGAGTTCCAGGATAGCCAAGGCTATAGAGTAAGGTCCTGTCTCAAAAACCGGAGCAAACAAACAAACAAAACAAAAAAAAAAAGCCAAAAAACCAAAAAACCCCAAACAGACGAAAATATGAAGGTGGAAAATATCACGGTGGAGAGTGTCAGAGGACACCTGGAGTTGTGCTCTGATCTCCACACACATGCACACGGTTCTCTCTCTCTGAACGATTCTCCCACTGGTGGAAGTGCTCCCTTCTCACTGTGCTCCGAGGGCTCAGCTGTCTGGGTGTTCTGAGAGGAAGTGCAGAGACAGGAGAACCTCACTGCACAGTGTGCACAGATTCCAGAGGCACCATAAGGGGGGTCAGGAAATCCAGGGGAGTTAGAGAGAGAACCCTGAGTGTGGGGCTGTTTGAGATACAGCTGCTCAGGAGTCACCTCTGGTCGATAAAGCCACTTTGGGATATAGAGTATCTAGCGTAGGGTGGGGGTCCTTAGAGGACATTTGACCATAGCTTTCACTGTACAGGAGGGAAACTGAGGCCCAGGGACAAAGGACACAGAGCTCCTTTGGAAGTTGCAGAGAACCTGACAACACTGGCCAATCCTGCTCCCACTGACTCTTCACACTGCTCAGGATGCTGTCACTGAACTAATTCGGGCTCTCCTGGCCTGCTCCTCATTCTCACGTTGGGTCACTGGTGAGTCCAATCATTCACTCCCCCTTCATTCAATAGAGTAACAGGCTACACGTTGAGAGCACAAAAATGGGAAGACAGCGGGTCCACTTTGTTTCTCAGAGTACATTAAGACACTTCACTCAAAGAAGAGACTGAGGAGACTAGGACCAGCTGGGGAGACCTGGTGGTGGCGGCGGGAAGGAAGGAGCAGAAAGCATATGGCAGGGCACTTCAGGTGACAGGTGTCTAGAGCTTGGCACGTTCCAACACATAGTCCAGGATCGCCGGAGTGTGAACGTGCAGGAGGGCACTCGGGGGTGGGGGTGGGGTTGCTAAGAAAAGACAACCTTCTTAGAATGTTTAGGAAGTGACCATGTGATGAGGCTGAATAAGCAGGCAGCAGACCAACGTGACCCCACAGTGGGAGGAGGGTAGTTAACGGGGCCATCCAAAAACTCATTACACAGTGAGTTCTAGGCCAGCTTGGGCTACAGGGTGAGACTCTATCCGACGACAAACAAACAAACAAACAAAATCAATCAATCAATCAATCATCATACTCCCCCATGTGAGCAGAAGGTTATATTATCGGCTCTGTAAGTTAGGAGGATTGCCCTGTAGAAGAACACACAGTGCAGGATGGACAGGCCAAAGGAAAAAACTGTCATGATTTTAGTAAGAAATGAAAACGTAAAGATGCTGAGTTTGGGAAGGATGAGAACTCAAGACAGAACAAGAAAACAACTCTACTTAGAAACTAGCCATGTGATTTGCTTAATATGTATAAATCGGTGTGTGTGTGTGTGTGTGTGTGTGTGTGTGAGCATGAACAACGGTACAAGAGCCGTGTGTGGCACCTGCGGGAAGACTCAGCCATTGAGGTTTGAAGGGTTCCAGTACCTGTCTCCTTCCCCCTAGAGTTCAACATTAACAGGAAGGAATTACAGGTGTTGAGCAGCTGGCGACCAAAACTGCATTTTCTTATCCATGCAGCTGCCTGCAGACATGGCCTGGGACCGCAGTCACGTGACTTTAAGCTGCCAGCCACTCAAGATCTCCTGCTGAAAGAGAGAGCTCATCTCGAGTTCCTCTTTCTTCTCCTCTTTTCCCTGCCCACCACACCTGTGTGGTCTCCACCCTCCAGCACGGCACGCCATTTCTCACATGCACCCAAGACACTGCTTTCAGACACGCTGAAGACAGTCGGGCAACATTCCACAGCCTCCCTACAAATCTGCCTTCCTACAGTGACTGGGGTGGACTGTTCCCAGGGAAAGCTAACAGTCCCCACTGAGCATGACTATGGCCTGCTTGCCCACCTGAGGACCGCCCTGTCAGTTCCCTCGTCCTAACTACCTCACAGCTACACTTGAAAACATGCATTTCTCCGTTTACCCGCCACTTGCCTGCTCTACTCCCCCGGACAGGTCCTTCCTCTCTGTGTCTCTCTGTTCCCCCATAGCCTTTGCTCCCACCACATCTTACGCCTGGAATGCTGATGTGTCATTTCACCAGAGCGAGAGCTGAAGCCCCTCAGTGGGCAGCAGGGCCCTCACCACTACCGTGCGCTGTCCAGGCCTCCAGGCAGCCACGCCCATCCCTGGTTCCTGACCGGTCTGCCTCACGCTCCTGAACTAGACCCCCTCTGTTTGAGATGTTCCGTCTTCCCACTCAGGTGACCGTGCAGCTTACTGTCTCACTGTCTGCAAGGCCTGCTCTCTAAGCACTGAGGGTGTCCCTCGGCTCCCCGCCCTCTCCCCCTCCCCTGGGCCTGGTCTTCGTCTCCTTCTGTCAAACTTTCCAGCACCTTCCAGTGCAACAGATCATTTACTTTTTGTGTTATTTCTTGTTTCTCCTGCTGGAACCAAAGGCAAGAAATGGCTGCTCTGTTCAGTGGTAGACCCCAGCACGCATGGCAACACCTGGTATGCTGTGGGCGCTCAGCTACATTTGCACAGTTAATGGATTTCTTGGGTAACTGTGGGGTATGGTATGCAGGAGACCCGGGGTTCTGTGGAATCTAATTTCAAGAAAGCTCCAACTTTAGCTTGGTAAGCAAAATATACTACTTTAGGGGCAAAACCAGGGCAGGAACGAGGAGGGAGACATCTTAAGGCTCAAGACTGTGGCAGATGAGGCGACGCCTAGAAGGGTGGACTGTAGTGATGGATGAGCACAGATGAATGACGGTTCACTCAGGAAATGGGGCAGGGGGAGGCAATCTCGGAACATTAACAGCAAAGCAGCACCGGCCGTGAGGGGAGGAGGAAAGGGAGTGCTCTCCAGCCAAGAGAGTTGGAAGAGGTAGCCGGCCGTGAACAGGTTGCCGGGGTTGAGCAGTCCTGGCACGGGTGAGGACCCGGCTCAGCTTTATATGTCGGATTAAGTCATTTTTCTCAGTGTTCTGACAAATACCGGGCAGAAGGCGAGTTAAGAATGGAAACGTTTATTCCGGTTTGCTGTTCACGGAGGGAAGGGCATGGCTGCCGGGGCATGAGAAGGCTGGTCACACTGCACGCAGTCATGAAGCAGAGAGGTGACAGCTGGTACTCAGACTGCGTCCTTTTCATTAGCCCCGGGCCCCAGTCCATGGGATGGAGCTTGTCCACAGTCAGGGTGGGCTTTCTCACCTCGATTAACTTAATCTAGACATTCCCTTATAGACATGCTCAGAGGTATGTTTCCATGGTGATTCTAAGTGAAGCTATCCATTACAGATGTGCCGATTGGGATGCTGCGGTTGTCCGTTATCATCCAGTCTACAGGATGCAGCTCCACAGACATCCAAGCTGGTGAGCATGTCTAGGGGCAGAGAGGATGGAGAACTGCCACGTGTGCCTTGGGCATTTCCTCTTTAGGCTCTGCACTTTTATCCCTCGGTAATATCTTTTGTTATAAGCTGACAGGTGTAATTCAGTGCTTCTCTGACTTCTCAGCTAGCTGTTCAAGCAGGTTATCAAATCTGGGGAGAGAACTTAGGAATCCCTGAGTCACAGTTACTCAGTCAGAAGTCACTGGGGGACCCAGCCTGTGTGACTGGATTGAGTCTCCGGATACCCAGCTGGTGTCCACAGCAAAGAGGTGCGTGCAATGGAGACCCCACACGGTCAATGCTGATGTGCTGTGTGCAAGGACAGCAGAAGGCAGAAGCCTGGGAGTTTAGAAGAATGCTCTGGGGGCAGCTCACAGCGGGACATCGGGCCTGTGGCTCACCTGTGCATGTGTAACAACAGCCACCAGAGGACTTCATTTCTAACTTGCCACTTAAAACTCCCAAGTTTTAAGTCTTTAATTGGAAACATCATTCCTAGGCATTTCTGAAAGAACTACTAAGGTTTAAAAAAAAAAATCCAGGTCTTACAGTCTTAGTTGGGATAAATGGGCCAATGCCCTGGGTGAATATCCCGCCCCCTTGCAAGCTCATACACAAAATCACACCGAGAGTGTGTGACAGGTTCTGTCCCCGCCTGGGAGACCCACGGGCAACAGCAAAGCAGGGTGATAACAAACGTGAAACCCTCCCTCCTTCTGTTGGAAGTGTGCTTCGATGATGCTGGGATTTCTCACCAGTGAAGGGTCTTTCCAACAGGGAGCCATGTGCCAGGCCTGCTGCCAGGAGCCAGATGGCTGGTTTGACTGGTCCAACAGGGCTAGAGACACCAGTGGACAACCAGAGCTGACCCCACACTAGAAAGGTAGGACAGAGAAGGAGGAGGCAGAGTTCTGAAGAGGTGTTTGGCTGCCAAGAGCACACTGAAAAGGTTGAGAAAGACCCATACCTTAAAAATAAAGTCTCCTGATTGTCACCGAGAGTGCTCTGGGCTCTGCATCACCTTGGCTACAGTGTCCTGAGCTTTTTGCACAAATCCTTGTGAAGGCTTCTGTTTTCTCACTGGACTCTGAGCTATAAAATGCTTACTTAACTACTGCCATAAATTACTCAGCATGTAAACACACCATACAAGTTTAAAAGTAGAGTGGTATCGAAAAGCATTTTTAAAAGCTTGCCACACTTGGAACAAAATGCTCTACTCCAAGGGATTACTGTAATCTGCTGATAAGTACTCCAAGGCCTAGAGACATGAAGGGTACGGGGCCACAGAGCAAGTACAGCCCAGCCTTTTCCCGCACAGGGGTCAGGACACTCTGCTGAGTAGTGCTCCCTCACCCTAGAGGCTGCACCAGCATGTGACACAGAGGAGGGCCACCAGACTAAAATAAATACTGGTACTTCCCAGTCCTACTCCGCCTCTGTGTGTGTGTGTGTGTGTGTGTGTGTGTGTGTGTGTGTGTGTGTGCGCGCGCGCGCATGCGCACATGAGTGTTTAAGTAATTCCCTTGGAGCCTGATCTGTGAAGCTAGCTCACAAACTGTCACTCATTTAGTCATATGCCACAAACCTTTGGCTTCTGTTGAACACATCTAAAGATGCCTAAAGTGTGTGTCTCCAATGTACACCATGTTCCATTTGAACCTGTCTAGTTTCTTATTTGATCTCCCCTCCTGTGGCCAGGCTGAAGCCCCCTTTGTCAAATCCTCGAGGAACGCCCATTGTCATCTCTTCAGCAGCTCTCCTGTCCCCAGAAGCTGAGAGACAGGAGGGCAGGCCTGGGCTCCAGGAAGAGCACAGGCTTCAATCTCAGCTCTGTTACTGGGTGGCCTTCAGTAAGCCTTTACCTCTCTTGACTCCCAACTTCTGCTCACGCTCTCACAGCATCTGCTCAGCAGAAATGCTGGAAGGAAAATTGAAAATGTAGACACTCAAGAATGCCAGTGGTCATATTATCACAGCCTTCCACTCTTTCACATTCATGCAATATTTGCACTCTGCATACTTGTTAAATCGTTCTAGGTACATTCCACAAAATACCCAACTGTTATAAACTTACTGAGGCAGAGACCATCATTACAACATTTTATAGTTAATGAGACTGAAGTCTAAGACATCTTAACCAAGGTGACATGCTGGTAATGTGGTAAGAAATATTCAAATTAGATCTATCCTACTGTCTAGGTAGAGCCCATGCCCTTTGGCTACACAGCATAGTGACTTAAACACATGGTTGCTAAACCAGTTGCTGTTAGCAGCCTCTTGTCTGAAGGCAAGATGGTCTTTCTAGTCATCAGGTCTCTGACAGTGTCTGAATATATCTGAGTCCGTTATTTTATATCCATAACTAAAATCTTGCAACGGGTCTAAATTCATTATACTTTCCTGTCAAACTTTAAGCTTGAACTTGTTAGTTTGGGACTTAAACACAGAGATATTTCATATGGTGTCGTGGCTCTTCCACACTCCAGGCTGTGAAAGCTCAAGCTATACAACTGCTTAGATCTTCACTTTGTTTATGCCAAGATGCAGGTGATGACCTCCCAGAGTCGTGGTGGAGGCCATCTTTAATCCTGCTAGCCTCGTCATCAAATGTCTGCTTAACACAGTTGAATCCCTTGACACTGTATGATAAATCATGGATCAACTGGATTCAGTGCTCTGAATGAGGAAAGACAGACAGATACATTTGTTGATTTCAAGACTTATCTCAAGGAAGACTATGGTACCTCTGATGAGCTAAAAGTGTATGTGTGCGCATATAAGTAACATTCAGATAATTCATCCATAAAGAATTCCCACACAATCCCCAAGGTGCTAAGCCAATAACAATGTAGGCTCCAGACGCTAGGCAATGTAGCCTTCCCTGCTGCTTAGGCGATGTTCTGAAATCTGAGCTCCAAGGATGGATGGGAGGGGCATTTGCCTCTAACGCAGTAGCAACTCAGCCTTGAACATCTGTATCTGGTTAAAAGGACTGGACTCAGGAACATTTAACAGGCTGATGACTGGGAGATGAGAGCATGTCAAAGAGGGAGACGTGCAGGCCAGTGACAATGGTGCAAATGATTTAGAGAACCCTTATGCTATGTCGTTGGCAGCGATGGTCTCAGGCAAAGCATGTGTTGTTGAGTTCTAAGAGTATGGTTTCTATAATCTCCCTTGGTTTTAACTATGAATAAAATGGAGATAAATTGCAAAGAACATGTTAAGAAAAAATATGGGGTGAGGACAGAGGAGGGAGTGTTGGGAGGTAAAAAGCCCTGGATGTCTGCATCAGTATGAGGCTACTCGGTAGGATGTGGGTGGCATTACTTCAATAATGAAACTCCCAGTAAATACAGAGTCTATGTATCGAGGAAGGAGACAAAAGGGCTGTCACTCGCCCAAAGCATTGACTGAAACTCTCACTTTATGAAAAATGGCACAAGAAAGTGGTGAAGGAAATCACTGTTGGCCCAGCATTTCCAAGAGTCATGTACAAATGATACCCACGGTTGTCCGGGATGATGACGGAAACGTTTTCCTGACTTTTGCTGAATGCTACTCAGACAACCAATGTCAGAGTTTGGTGTGTGCCAAACTTGGATTTTCTAAAGCATCATTTGAGTTTTAAAGGCTGCATAAGTGATGGGAACACAGCTGTCTGGGGAATTCACAAATAACTTCCCCCAAGCCATAAATCTGCAGTTCACGCCTCGCAGTGTTCAGCAACTACAAGAAGTATGTCAGAATCTGCACTCATTAGGTACTTTTCTCTCTCTTTTTTAAAACAAGTCTCACACTATAGCCTGACCTGGACCTTGCCCGAATCCTCCTGCCTCAGTCTCCTAAGTGTTGCGATTCCAAATATGTGCCAGCTCCCATTCCATCGCAACCCCACCCCCCCAACCTGCCAGGTTCTCCCCTTCAGAGGTCTGAGGATAGTTTCTCCATACATTTCAGTACTAACAATGTGAGCTATTGTGTGGTGTGTGGCTCTGAATAGTTTTAATTCTCATTTTCAGAAATCTCAATACTTATGGAAATCACTCCTTGGGTTTACAGAATCTATATTTTGAGCCTTTAAAAGCCATCTGGTAGGGTCATCAAGATGGCTCAATGGGTATAGGCATTTGCTGCCAAGCCTGATGACCTGAGTTTGATCCCCTGGATCCACATAGCGGAAAGAGAGAACCTACTTCTCCAAGACGTCCTTTGACTTCTAGAAGTACATTGTGGCACACACGTGCTTCACACATACAAAATAAATGAATGCAACCATTTTTAAAAATTGTCTAGTAGCCCAGAGCACATTCATAGAGTATTAGGAAGTCAGCAGTTCTGGGTGTTGGGGAGATGGCTCAGTTAATAAAGTGCTTGTTTCATGAGCATGAGGATTTAGTTTTGACCCCCCCAAATCTCCATGAAAATGCTGTGTACGGTGGTGCACTTGTAATCCCAGTGCTGGGAAGAGGACATAGGAAGACACTTGAGGCTCACTGATCGGTCAGCCTAATCAACTGACCAGTTTAAGGTCCCAGCGAGAGACCTTGTCTCAAAGAAACAAGGGAGATGGCCTCAGAGGAATGATACTGACCTCTGCTCTTCACGTGCATGAATATATACGCCTTATACCCTACCCTCACATGTGTGCAGCTGGGCATTACACACAAGGTTAGGAGTTCTGAGCAAAAATGTAGACAAGGCTGTACTCCAATGGTTCTATAGGGTTCTTTAGAGTAGTTCTCATTCTAAGTGGCCGTTAGAACTGCCTCAGAAGCTGCAGGTCCACACTACTCCGTAAAGTCAGAATACTGGGTGGGCGAGGGCAGACACCGTTCCCCAACTGAGTTGATTAGTCTGTTCAGGCAGAGACAGTTTGCTGACCAAAGTTTTCAAATACCCGACTCCTGTAGTTACCAGGGGGTTCCAAAGGTACCTGTGTCCTGGCTCTTCTGCTTTAACTAGAGGAGCCATGATCACAGCAGCAGACCTTACCAAATCTCCCACGTGATTCTACAGTCCTAGAAGGCCCAGATTAGAACTGAAGGGGCTTCAGAAGAGCCAGGCTGGCTGGCTGTGGACAGGTCTATTGATAGTTCAGCAGACCGCGAGCTCGAAGACCACACTTGAGCACCTTACCACAAAGGCCTGGCTGCACCGGGCCACCCACCAGGGAAGAGTAGTGGTCCTTTCTTAGTGACGAGGAAAAATCGGTGAACAGGGACCTCACATGAGTCTCAGGCCTCACAGGAGCCACCCCGGTAAGTGATGTGGTTCTGCACCCCTCCTGCTTGTGCTTTCTGGGTTGTCGTTAGGCTCTTACCTGACTACAGACATCCCCATTACCTAGGCAGCCCTGCTGCCCTGAGCAGGTGAGGCCTGGCCGCTGGGACAGACTGCTCAGTCCTCACAGGCTTACCCACCTGCTCTCATGCCTGGCATGATGGTCTGTGTCTGTTTATCCTTCCTGGCTTACCAGCCAGTTCTGTTGATGTTGGAGTCCTGCTTCAGGATCTGGCTAACACACTTTGTTGGGGGTGAGTACTCTGTCCCTTCCAAGAGCCATGACCACTGCTTGCTCCTTGGGACCAGAGAAGACCTGATTTTAAATGGTTAGTCTGGTTCTCCCCATCTCTATCGCTGTTCTGAGGTGACCCGGTTGCTTACTGCCAAGTGCATGCTGGGCTGTGTGGAGAGGAGAGAGATTCTTCCTACCCCATCAGAGACACCTGTGTGCTTAGTTTTACTGGAGTGTGGATAGCCAAGCAGAAGTGTGATTGGACAAAGCAGGTGTGATCTAATGGTGAGTTGAGGCCTGAGAAGTTGGGGTACCCACTCTCCAGTGTGCAGAGAAGAGGGAGTTCCTTTCATCCAGCAGTCTTAAGACATGTCTCAGGGAGAAGTATGGGGGAGGATGGGGGGATCCTTCCTGTTTCTTCAGCTTTCTGGAATGCTCAGTACCTATACTTTTAAGATTTGGAAAGTGAAAAAGTGACCTGCTGTGATTTTTTTTTTTTTCCTTTTCAAATTTGAGCTGGGATGCAGGCCAGTGGCCACAACTGTCACCTGGGTCGTGATCTAAGTTTGGAGGGCAGAGCACTGTGGCATCTGTCCAGCCATTCACAGCAGGGCCTTTTGATGTTACGTGGCTCAGGGCTCCTCTGTAGTTCATTTCCATGATTTATTTGCTGCTGAGTCTTTGGTCAGAAATGCAAGGCCTGAGGCCCGAGCACTTCTACATGTGCCTCCTGAGGCTTCTGAGGAATGATCTGAGGCCGGGCTCCCTGCGCCTTCCGAAAGCTCTCCCTAAGGGTGAAAGTGCTCCTCCGCTGCCAGCTGCTGAAAACTAGGGACAAGAGAGGAGGGAGGAGAAACTGAGCAGCCAAGGAGCCCTGGGGGAGGAAAGATCCTCATTGGACATCAACATCTGGAAGAAAGAATAAAAACTGCTCAGATATTTGAGACCCGCCCAGAGCGGAGCTATAAGGGGAGTCCTGCCCTCTCTGCATCTCCACTGGCTAGCACCCGTGGGAGCAGGAACAGAGACACAGTGACATCTGGGTGACAAGGAGCAGGTGTGTACACAACACTGTCAGGGCGATTCCTCCAGTCCTTAGCTCTCCACCTATGAAATGAAAAGACCACTGGATCATTTTCTAACTTTCTGATTAAATATTTTGATTCGGTGTTTCCCCCATGTCTACTTCTCTCATTCCTTTCTACCCAACAACGTGTTTGCTTCCAGCTAATTTCAAAAGTGTCTGTTGCCCTTCTCTTGATAATTCCAAAAACCTTTTAGAATTATAAGTGCACAGTGGAGGATTCAGACAGTCACATTCATACTCTGTTATACTTTAACCTAAACAAAGAGGGCTCTGGAGTCAGCCTGAAAACCTGGTTTCTATCTAGGATGGGACAGGAATGGTCTAGGATGGTAGTGAAGCACATCCGAGCCAAGGCCAAGGCTCTCTGGAGGCAACAAGGTAGAGGACCAGCACCACCCTGGGAAGACACTTCACTGCACCAAGAGGGAGTGGCAGGAATCCCGGGTGAGGGTCCAGTGACCCTCTCTACCTTCTATGAGTGAGCAGCAAAATCAAGAAGCCCCACCTCAGGGTCTCTGTCAAAGGTCACGGCTGTGAAGATGACAGATGTCATGCTTAGAGGACAGCACCACAGGAGGGAATGCTGTGGCTATGTGCACACAGGTGACGAACAGTCACAGAGCCACCCTGAAGCAACATGCCTGTTTCTGTATGCTTAACTGTCAGGATCAACTTGACTGAAGTGATACACAAGCATTATAACACACCAATTAAAGGAGCCAGTGTGATGATTTGACAAAAGGAAATAATGACACTCAACTAACACGGAGACCATTCCATCCTAGAGACTGCACTCATTCATTCCCTTTGCATTCTCTCAGCACTGCAACCTCTGAAGCTGCTGGCAATGAGAGAACCCAAGACAAAACAGAGGCGGCCCACTTGAAAATGTACATCCACGAGCCACTTTTATAGGCATCACAGCCTCACAGAAGGGGACAGACACATTCTGTATGGAGCCATGGGTATCAATGTCTTGTTTGTCATCCAGTTTTGTATGGATCAATTCCTGGGAAGACTGAAGAATTCAGGCTGCAGGAGAATGCCTAGTAGGAAAGGCTCTCAGGGGAATGATACCCTGTATTCATGGAAGACTGGCTGGATACGTGCATGCACACACACACACACACACACACACACACACACACACACACGCGCGCACACACACGCGCACGCACACACGCGCACACACACTCATGTGCTTCCATACATAAATACAACATGCATGGCCACAGGTGTGCACATAGATATAAATATGCACACATCATACAAATATGCTTCAATTTTCTTTCTTTCTTTCTTTCTTTCTCTCTCTCTCTCTCTCTCTCTCTCTCTCTCTCTCTCTCTCTCTCTTTCTTTCTTTCTTTCTTTTTTAAAGATCATTCTTATCTAGGCCAGGCCTTATTTAGTTTATTGCATCTCTTAAAATAGTCCCAACAGAATAACACAAAAACAAACATGCTTCAGAGAGTGTGGAAAGGTCATGCCAGGAGCAGAGTTTAAAAGAATAAAATACACAGAGTTGGGCCAAGAGGTGACTAAGAGGGAAGGAGATAAGATCTGTCTACAAATACCTGGAGGTTGTAAACAACAAGGAAAGCCACAAACCAAGCCAGCCAACAACAAAGGCTGACCAGGAATTCACTGCGCATTAGGGAGAGGAAATGACCTGCAGGAGCAGGAGCCTTCCCACTCTGGGGCTTGAGTGGGAGGGCACAGCTGGCGCCATCCCTCCCAGGTCCCGGGACTTCCCTAGTCTCAGACCTAGTCTCCCTTCTGTTTCCATGGTTACTTCGGTGGCTCAGCATCTTAGGGCACTTCCACTTGGGGGACCACCTCCATCAGGTCTACCTTTAACTGCCATCGCTTGGTTGCGATGGAAGTCCTCACTAGAGATGGCTGTTCTAAATTTTGACAGAAAAGGCATGAGGCTTATTGTGTCTGGCCTTAGGTCCCCCTGCATCCCGAGCGAGCACCTTTCTGGGTCACTCTGTGCAAGGACTCTGATTATCCTAAATTACCCACATAGTATTTGGAACCTTGCTACCTTGTGTCACATTCACATTTAACTTGATGATTTACAGAATGTCCTCATTGTATAATACAGGGAAGTCAAAAGGAAAGGGGAAAATACATGGACTCTGCTTCTAGGAATTCACAACCTAGCAGGAGACACATGGACACGCCTAACAGAATTAGGGCAGGTCAATTACCCTCACGTATAATGGTAACAGGCAACAGTCCTGTGAAATCAACTCTTTATGGAGGATTTGGGAATGCTTTTCAGAGAAACCTGTCCTGTGGGGATAATTAGGAAAAAGGTGTGTGTGTGTGTGTGTGTGTGTGTGTGTGTGTGTGTGTGTGTCAGAGAGAGAGACAGAGAGAGAGACAGAGAGAGACAGAGAAAGAGACAGAAAGTGAGAGAGAGAGAGAGAGAGAGAGAGAGAGAGAGAATATGAATGAGGGAGACAAAGAGTTATGTGTGTACTGTAACACACACAAACATACACACATATGTGAGGTACAATAGGCATGTGTTCTAAGTACATGAATGGATATATGTACATGTGTATGATATGTATGCACATCTCCAGCATAACAGAGACTAAGTAATTAACAGTGGTTCCAGGAGGGCAGGCTGACCCTAGTGTGGGTAGCTGCATTTGGGGAGAAAGGAAGAAGGAAAGAAGAGATGTAACTGGCAGGAAGGTGAGAGCAGGTTTTGAAAAGTTCTGGAAAGCCACACTCTGGGGTTTGAACTTTAACCTGCCAACAAGAGGAAATCTCTAGAAATTCCACAGCAGAGTGGAACTCAATGGTATCTGTTTTCCAAAGACACATTTACAAAGACCCATACGAGCAGAGAGTCATGGAAGGAAGCAGCAGCAGCAGCAGCAGCAGGAAGGTGCCCTCATGCCAGGCTACAAAGGCCACCCGTGCCGGCCCTGGCATGTGGCTATAGGCAGGCAATGCCTGTATCTATCTATAGGATCTACACTTGCTCCTTCCTGAGGGTGCCTGTTCTTCTTCTGTACCTTGTCACCTGTCTCTCCACAGGCTTGTTTACCAGCCACAGAGCCTGCGGGACACAGAACAATTCAGAGAGGACCTGGGTCCTGCCCCCGAAACCCCACTCTCTCCAGTGGATCTCTCATTCCAGCACTTCACTCAAGTGCTACCAGGAGCAGTCCTTTGATAGGGAGACTCATGGGTGTTTAGCACGCTGTGTGGTACCAGGGTGGCTGCAGATCTGTACAGATTTTAAAGCAGCATCTAGACAAAGTTTTCAGAAAAAAATGAAAAACCAAACCAAACCAAACCCCAAGTTAACTGTTTCTGGATCCCAAACAAAACAATGTCAGCTCCAGATAGCTTTTCTAATACTGTGGGTCTGTCATTCAGTTTCTATGGCCAAAAGCTAATAAAACACAGAGAAAGAAAGAAAAACCACAGCACTTCTCTTTTGATTAATCACACACTTCCCCAGATTGACAGTATTTAGATAGTAACTCACTCAGGCAAGTTCTCATTTTATTTCATTTTCCCTTATTTTGTATATAGGTAACTACAAAAATGCATAGATATGGTTAAGGAGAGACTATCCCACTTGTTTTATTTGCTTAATTGTCATAGCTTATCTTTTTTTAATGTACACAACCTGACTGGAGTTCTGTGTAATTTCCTACTCCACCTGACCCCCATGACTCTGAAAAAAAGAGGAGGAAAAAAAAGAAGATAAAAAGTAAATTCAGGGAAAGCTACCAGAGCCCGCTGCCAACAACAGATGACTCAACCAGCACCTGAGAATTTGTTGTGTTTGTGTGTTCTGAGGCTCTGAACTTCCTGCTTCAATAAAATACCAAACAAGTTGTGTTTCCTTCACAAATAAGCTATTACATCAAGCCCTGTTCCTATAATTTCACGGGTTTGTCTCCATTCCAACATTTTCTTTGGCAAATGTAGAAACATTCTAATTAAAGTGTGGAGCAAAACAAGCGTCATCCATGGCGGTAAGAATCAGGCACAAAAGCACATCCTCGCCTTTCACTCTCTGGCTGTGCTGTGCTCTGCTTTCAAACAGTTGGGGACTGGCGACATGTGGTCCCTGACTAATTCCGAGGTAATGGTTTGAAGAAGCCTGAGTCACTTGAGAAAAAATTCCAAAGGTATCAATAATTCCTGTCACAAGCTTAGCATTCCTGAAGAATGTCCTTCCGTCCGCCCTAGGAGGAAGGCATTCCTTTTAGGTCATCACGTAACATCAAGGTTTCTTTTTAAGACATTGAAACGAGGAAAAGGCCTTCCTATTTATATGACTGCGGAAGTGAGTTGGAAGCCGAGTTGAAAGGACGGCCTCACTTCCCAGGGGCTCTTTACATTTTCGCTTTTATGGAGACTTTTAAAAGCCTCCCTTGTATTTACTTTGAGAAGAACCATCTAAATAGGACGAGTGCTTTTAAAATACCCAGCTTCAGTAGCCAGAAGCCACCAGCACTGGACCTCTTTCTCTCTGTCCCCAGCTAAGCAGGTGCAAGTGCGCATTCTGCTTTTAACTTAAAGGAACCGTGTGTTGGAAGGCTGTGCTCCAACTAACAGCCATCATCCGAGTAAATGTGACCACTCACAAGGGACCCTCAAGACTGTAGTGTTGACATTACCGTAAAGAAGGAAGCAGTGGGAAGGGTCAGCCCTGCACCCGAGATGCCAGCTTGTCCCTCGGTGCCAGCCTATCTCAGTCTGCCCCAGCTGCACATGATCTCCTGGTCTTTGGAGGGGGTTGTATACACAGAGGGCTAAGTAGGAATACCATCTGCACCATCCATGCAGTTGTGGACAAGCTGTCATCTATGCTAAAGTGAGACCTTTGGGGGATGTGGCCCTCTTGGACTTACTCATTCTCCTGTAGGCCAATTTTCACTCATTGGGCAAGCAAGCCCAATAATTCTGTTGGTTTCCTAAGCCGAACTTGAGTGGAATCATCACTTTGGCTTGGTTGGCGTCCTATCTGGGGGATGAGTATGCTTCTGTTCACATCTCCCCAGGAAAAGTCTATGCAACACACTGTATTTGGGAAGAGTCACAATCTAAATCACACTTGCTGGATAAGCCACAGCTGGGCTATTTTCTCTAAGGCGCCTGACCACATCTGTTCTCCGAGTTCTGGTTAGCTCTTAGTTTGACAGAGAGGAAAGGCACCTGTAAGACCACCATTCTCATGGGCTTCTCAGATGTTGGACTACAGTGGCTGACCCAAGAGCATGTGGCTCCCACTGCAGTACAGAGGCCACTGGAGGACCGCATTCACCTACATGCACACACGTCTTTAGCTGAATAAAGCAAGAGATGCGGTTTCATTGTGGGAGGTGGGGGGGGGGGCAGCAACGATCTTCCAGAGGCTTCCTCACACAAGAGAGCGAGCCGGCTTTACATTGTCTGAAGAGCTCTCCAGGGACATTCACCTTCCAGCTACCAGCCATTCTCCTAGCAAGGGTCAGGAGTGGGGGTGGAGGGTGAAGGTGGGGGGTGCAGGGGTTGGTACTTTCTTCTGTACTGGGTCTTCGAGGCTGTCACCTCCAAGAGTTATACTATAGACACCACTTGGTCTTAGGAAGGTTCCACTGAGTGTCTTGGCTGGGGCTTTTGCTGGTCACCCTTATGTCTGAATGTCTTGACTAAAGCCGGTCACACTCATGTCTGTTCCTCTTGGCTGCATTTATGGTGTATGTGGGGGATCCTCACTTTGTTGCAGGAGCTCCAAAATACTGAGATAATGTTGATTGCAAAAGGATGAGATCATCCTGGAAAGAGGCTACCTATTCAGTGCACACTGACTCAGGGGAGGGCCTCACATTATGTGTGTGAGAGCACAGAGTCCCAAAGCCAGGGGTCTGCTTTTGCCTCCCAGGGGCTCACAGTTCTAGAGAGGCAGGTGCAAGAAGGGTACACTTGCCAAGGAGGGGTTTCTTAGGAGAGAGACTTCAGGTGGAATCATTAGTGCCGATGTGCACATTAAGGAAAGGCCTGCATTCAGAAGTAGCATGATACAGGCTGAGAGATCTCAGGACCGCCCTGAAGCAAATGCCACCAGAGATGAACGAATTGGGAAAGCGAAAGGAATTTTTTTTTCTCCTGTTCTTTCCCAGCACCAGCTCTCAGCTTGCTGGCTCTGTCTGCAGCAGTAACAGCCCCTGGAGAAACTCAGGAATGCTCAGGGGGGAGTAGACGTTTGGGTCTAGTGGGGAACTCCAGCTCTCCGGGCTGTTGGCCACTGTCCATCCTTGCACTGCCTCCAGTGTTTCTAGGCAGACCAGTATCTGGCAGAAGGCCCTTCCGAGACACATTCGTTACCTGTGGCCACAGTGAATGGAACTGGCTTTGAGGAATAGCCACGTGTCTGATGAGAAGACGGACGTCGGAGCCCTGTGTCCTGCCTGTTTTCTTTCAGTATTTCCTTCATATTGACAGGGATGATACAAGGATGACATTGAGGGAGACTTCTGGGGACCCAGGTGCCCTGTGCAGGAGCAGTGTTGGCACACTTTCTCTTGTAGCAGCTGGAATCAGGCTCACACTGAGTCTCAAGGCGGAGTTGCATGCCAGGAACTACGGGGCACGCATGGCTCCGGTGCTGCCTCCCAGTGTGGGCTGTAGCCTTGCCTTGGTTCTTTGTAAACCAACTCACTGCTAATTCTTGCCATAGCAGCTATACAGGTGTTTTCTTTTTTTACTGTTTGTCCTTCTGTACCTTGGCAGCTGAGTCTTAGTCATCTTATGATTGACAGATACTAGTTTTGTCTCCACTGCAAATATCTTGTCTCTGGAACAGGTCAGGAACCCCAGCACAAGAGGGACTGTTTGCACTGATCTGGCTGGGTCCAGCTAATGCCACAGTTTGCTGGCAGCTATTATCTTCTGAGCGGTGTGCTGGTTGCTAGGAATACAGTCAAGTGCTGCAAAGCCTTTTCCTGGGGACCAGGAGTATCCTGCGTGTCCCTCATCCATACCCATGGGCTAGCATACTGCTGCTCTCCACATCGGCTCTAGGCTTCTGGCTTCCTTGCCCATCTTGTATGGGCATGTCACTTCCCATTGTTTTAGCTGCTAGACTCCCTTGGCTAGCCTGGGCATGGATACAGAAGTATCATGCTTTGGTGGTGGGCCCGGGCCATCCTGTGGTGTGTATCTCAACAGACCACCTCCCCAGTGACTTTCCTGTCTTAAGCCTTGCCTGGGAAGGAGGACAGAGGCTATGGACATCCAGCAGCTGGCTGAGCTCCAGGGGAAGCTCAGAGTGAACTGAGACCTCCAACCCAGAGGCATGGAATGTGTAGTTAAAGGTACAGCCAGTTTGATACCAAGCTGAGCTTGGAGCCCGAAGGAAGGATCAAAACATCTTCCAATATCCTTCCCATGTGGATGTAAACTTTGTCTCTTAGAACTCACTGTTGCCAGTGTGGCCAGAAGAGACACCCGCAGATGTGTATTACATGCATGGGAGGTGCAGAATGCTCAAACAGATGAACACAACTACGGGTTCAATGTTCTCACCCAAGCATTCTCACTGTCACGTAGAGCCTTCACCTGATTTCCGTAAGCCCTTCTCTGAGGATCTTCTCTGTGGTGGAAATACACGACCCTCTTGACCATGTCTCTTACTGTCCACGTTTCCTCTTGTCCGCAGCAGCTTCCTCCCACTCGACAGTACCTTCATCACCACAGCAGCTGAAATAATTCTCTGAAGACCTGGGTCCCTTGGTGCTTCTCACTCAGACTCGTGGGGCCCCAATCTCTTGGTCACAGCAGAGCCCAGCTATCCCCTGGCACCCAGTCATACTCCTCGCCATGTCTAGTGAGCAGACATGTGGGATCCTATACTCAGGACACCCTGAGCTCTACGGCTGAGGGAGTGCCTTTGCTTATTAATTGGCTCAACACTTGGGTAGGACCGACAGCTGGCGTCTTAGTTATGCCCTGGGATCTTCCACGCAGGCAAGAAGAGGGTCTCCTGGAAAATTAACATGGCCCCAGAGAGCAGAAGCCCTTTGTGTCCTCTCCCAGGACCTGAGGGCAACGAGCACTAGGGTAAAATTCCACAGTGACTCTCATGGTGACGAGGGGATTTTTTTTTAAAATTGAGACAGGGATTTACAAAGCCCAGGGTGGTTTCAAACTCACCATGTAGCTGAGGCTGGGGGCTGGCCTTGCACTTCTGGTCTTGGCTCCACGTGTAAACTTTTTTTTTTTAAAAGAATATCTTTTACTATGACTGCTACGGGAACCTGTGCAGATGATGTCCCTGATGTGCACAGTTCTGGAGAAGCCAAGTGCTCAGCCCCTCTGCACCATAGTCACCTCACCTAGACAGCTAGCCATGGAGGCACTGACCAAGGGGAAAAGTGTGTATGTGTGTGTGTGTGTGTGTGTGTGTGTGTGTGTGTGTGTGTGTGTGTGTGAAATCGCAGGGAGAGCCACAAACACGGAGCCATCCTGGAAGCTCTGTTCCCAAGTCCCAATCTTGGTGATGATCTTGAGATGTGCATGCATGAGCACAGGTAAGGACCAGTCCAGGGCCACGGTAACCTCCATGGAGGGAGGAAAGGAAAAGCAGGCTTGGTGTGATAACTGGGCAAGACTGTCCAATGTTAAAAATACTTGCCAAGACCAAGCAGAAACAGAAATAAATACATTAGATTGTTAGGATTTGACAACTGTGTGGCACATGTCGCTATCAGACATTTCTGTTGCTCTCCGTGTACTTGGATGACCTCATAAAGATCGGCATAAAGGAAAAGGGCTGCCGGTAGTGGTCACCAGCACAGCCCTACTTTTCCATTGTTTGCTCCATGGAACTTTCCCTGGTTCTACCCTCAGGATTACCCGGCATTTCACTCGGAAGAGTTCCGAATGCACATCTAAGCTGAAATTTGCTGTGACACGTACTACCCAGCTATACGCACAGGATCAATTTCTACTCTTCCTTGCTTCAATAAACAGCATTGCTACACATCACAGCGAGGAGTCTGTGGGGTACAGTTGCTCCACGTAGAGGTTTAATACCTTTCTCTTCAAAAACCACACAGTGTCTCAGTGGCTCTTGACTTTTCTATAAAACTCAGCCTTCAAACTTCGGCAATATCGCTGAAGCACGGGATGACAGAATTACTTGCTTCTCTAAGGGTCGAATGTGCCAGGACAGAGTGGATATCCATAGCTCATCACCCTACAAAGCAAAAAGGAACCTGCAGAGAAGTCTCTGAGGCTACATCACTGCATCCCTCAAAGACAGAGGAGGCAAGGAAAGCCAGTATATTTCTCTCACCATGCATTCCACACTAGGGAAATTTACAGGGGGAAATACCCATGACTTACGCAGTCTGACTGCACGGGCATCACGTTACCAGGGCCTATCACTCAACATTCGACCATCTGCAAACACCACGTGAAAGCACCTTCACAAAGAGAAGGCCCGGAGTTCAGCTATGATGTAGCCAAACCCATTGAGCTCAGTTGCTATATAAAGCAGGCATGTGGCCAATGGAAGTGATTTTAACTACTAGGGCCCCAGAGAGGCAGCTCACTGTAGCACTGAGAAGAGGGTGACCTGTGAGTCCCATCCCTGGAACCCACATGCTACAAAGAGAGGTACAAAAAGACTCCCAAACGTTGTTCACTGGCCTCCACATAAAATAAATAAATAAACGAATAAATACAATGTTTTTTTTTTTTTTTGGTTTTTCGAGATAAATACAATGTTTTAAAAAAGTGTTTAGAGACTTCATGCTTGGCTTATTTGATGTAACTAAGCCTGGGGTTACATCCCCACTGACCTGTGATGTTTGTCTTTCGATTTTATTATTTATAGCAATTTTTGTTTGTATTCTGGCAGACCATTGCTTTAACTGTTTCCATGCACACTGTATCTGACATGCCAGGCAAGAAAACAATGGCGATAGGGTCAGATTCCAGACTGGGGTGCTGGTCGATCTGAACCAGCGACTGACACAGCCCTCACAGAGGGGCGAGTAGACTTGAGCCTGAAGAGCTTCCCAAACACTCAGCTTCCTAACACAGACCTGTCTCATTTCCTGGTCATGGCTGGTTTTCCATTACAGTGGCTTGCATCACTTCTGAAAGTCCAAACCAAGTGGCGTTTAGTCTCTTCACGTACAACACAGATGACATATAGCAGCCTTCCTTCCCTCCACCCTTGCTCGGCTGCCACCCAAGCTCTCAGGAATTCCTCCTCCTAGGTATGATCAATACATAGTTGGAACCTCATTCCTGTTTCTGTGGTACTGAACACTTGGGTTTTTCATGATTTCTGACTTTCTTAGACATGCTTCTTGTCTGAATGTCCCCTGCCCTTTTTTCTTTTGGTATCATAAAGAACATTCAATCTTTCCTGCCTATAATCTCAGCACCTATTAGAAGGCAGAGACAGGAGGATTGGTAATTCAAAGAAAGTCTTAGCTGCAGGGCCAGGTTCAAGACCTCAGCTACATGAGACAGTGTATGGATACGATAGAGTGAGATACTCTGGAGATTTTGTTTGTAAGACATGTTTTTTATATAGCTAGAGAAAAACAATCTCTCGTGACTTAAGACATAGCATTTTAACATTCTCACTGCAATAAAGACAGACGCATCTAGAAGACACTGCCACATCTGCCCAGACTGCAAACTTTCTGACAGGCATGAAGGCATCCAAGTGGCATCCCGTGATGTAGAGGAAACACATGCCTGAGAATTTCTGTTAGCTCCAGTCCTTGGACACACCGAGGACAAAAACGGGCAGTGTTTGCCCGGCAGGGTGCAGTCTGAATGTCTCACCCCAAACCTTAAGATGACAGATGGCAGGCGCATAGTAGGAGCTCAGGGAAGTCTGGCTTCCTTCCCCTGCCCCACGAGCTTGTTTTCCTGAAAACAACTTTGTTGTTCAAGGTTCCATCATTTCCAGACGCCTGCTCTTGAAGTGACACCTAGAGCTACACACACTGATGTCAGAAAGCCGGGAATTTCTGGTGGGAATCAGCGGTAGATTGGCCACAGAGATCCTGTTTTTATGTCAATATCCTCAGTAACAAAATATGAGGAAAAAGGAAGTAGAATATATAAATATTCTTTTCTCTCAATTTGTACTGAGAGAATGTCTTGTTAATTAGGCATAGACAGTTCAAGAAAAGAAAAACAGAAACACCTTCAATATGTGAAAAGGCCATCATTAAGATCTGAGTTCCATACAGCCATTTCTATGTTCCTATGTTTCTGAGCTCTGCATCACTGCCTAATAAACCTGTTTTCCCCCCAAATAAAGAAGATCCTGTTGTCAATTTATCACCTAGCTTATTGACAGTCTCATGGTCTAGCTTTCAGTTCAGAAAAATCTACTTGTAAAAGAATGTTTTCAATGGCCACCCACCCCACCCTTCCAACGCTGTGATTTCTGCCCTTGTACCTGCTGACCATGTCTCCCTGGTGCCCTGAACATAACATCTAGATTATAACTGATGCATCTCCATGAGTCTTTCTCGCTGTGTTTGGGACCTGAGCCTGTCCTCGGTGGAGCTGGTGGCCCTGCAGAATGCCATGGATTCGGGTATCTAGGGGACACAGGCACATCCTGGGAAGATGACACAGCCTGAGGAGGTCCAGCAGTGTCATGGGTAGGATAATGCAGTTGCTATGTCTGACCAGAGCATCACTCAGCCTCTCCCAGGAGACAGCCAAAAGCTGGAAGGGGAAGGACAGAGGAGGCCTGCAGAACAGAGTCCAGGGTTTATATTGTCCTGTGTGACTTGGTGGCTACCCCAGTCTAAAAACCCAGTGGGGATCCAGCTTCCTTGGGGATCTTGGACCCTCACCTTTCCCTATAAGAGCTTTTCCAATGCCCCCACCTCCACTCTGCCAAGCCACAGATCTGTTCTCCAAAGGCCTCAAAGTGAAAGTTTTCTCTTGGTTGCTGTCATTAGTTTTTTCCCAGGGAATCTATGGTTATTGCTTCAGTGGCGTCAGCGCCTTCGAAGACTGAGCTACCTGCTGGGCTGGCTGGCTGGCTCTTCACAGAGTTGTAGCTGCAGTCTCCTCACCTGTACAGTGGATATGGTACAGGTGAGGTGTTGGTGTCTCCTACAGCTTGCGTCTGCCAGCATCAAGACCTAGAGGTACCATCAGCGTCCCTCCCTCAGCACCACAATTCATCTCTTGCGCTAGGCCTGAGCGCATCCTAACCTGGCACGGTGAAAGCTAGCCACTACTAACGTCGCACAGCTTAAGACAAAGCAGTCCGGTGATGACGGTTGAGACTGAAGCAAGTGTGCACTTTCTGGACTCTTCCAAGTGAGGGTTGAGCTACCACACACCTTCTAGAGGACACTCAGTCTTGGGGAGCTCAGATGCACATCACCTCACCAGCAGAGCAGAGACTGTGACCTTTGACAAGCCCCTGGGTGTTAACTGCCATTATGTGTCCATTTCCTTGTCTTTGGCGGCAGCATCCCAAGCACATACTTTCTTTCTCACCTACCCCGGTTTCCCTGCGAGTAGGAAGACATTCATATAGAGATGCCCTGGGCTCTGCCCCTGTCATCAGGAACATTCTGAAACCACACTCAACTATCCAGGCCCCAAGACAGCTATTCTCCTGAAAAATTACCAAGTGATTTATGTAGATATACAAATCTCTGCCAGAAACCATAATCAAATTCACAGCAGTTGAAAGCTGGAAACCACTTGGCTGTCCAGCAGTCAGCAGTTGGGGAATCGTTCCACCACGCATCTGCTGTGCCCTGTGATCATACATCTGCGAACAGTTGCCCAGAGCATTAAACACATATGGAAGGTAGGGGAACTCTTCTGTGCAGAAATGACAGTGAACAAATAAAACCATGGGAAACATTCCAGAACAAATTAAACAGAATCCAAGCCCAGGGTCATCCAGGTGAACCTCAGTGTGGCTGGGCAGCAAGTCAGGCCAGGGTCTCTGTGACTGCCAGACTCTAGGGCTATGCAATCCATGGGACCAGAGGTGGTCAAGGGGCACTCACATCAGCCAGGCACACACCATCAACAACTAAAAATAAGCAGCTGCTTACAGCACTGAGAAGGGAGAGCAGAGCCCCAGCTCTGGATGCACAGCAAAGCCACTGCTGACTTTAAGGCCACCCACTAAAGCGATCCTCCATGGACAGCCTGTGGCAAGAGGATTTTCCTGACAGGAATTATCGCAGTGAGTTTTTAACGCAGGATGACTGTGTAGAGAGGACTGTGCACTGTTAGACGGGATCCAGTCTAAGATTCAGGGGACAGGGCGGGTGTTCTCATGGTTCTTATCCCTTGTTTTCATCTTGAGCAGCACTGACAGACCAGTCTCACCAAACATTGCTCCCAGGCTCCAAAGTGCCTGTGCTCAGAGCATGAGCATCACTGTGTTTAGCTCCAGCACTCCCTTGGCCAGCTCTGCCTCTACCTGACCCATTCTGGTGAACTCATGGTTTTCCCTCCACCCTACACACCTCTCCCACATGCCTTTAGTTGGGGTTTACATTGCTAGAATTCCCCTCCGATGTGCATCTCTAAGCCCTGACTGGCACACGGCAATGACTGATAAGGAGTGGTCCTAGTGTATACCCTGCCATGGCGAGAGCATGCAGTAAAGAGCAAGGGGGCTGCAGAGCAGCTTGGGCCTCTGAGATTTATCTCTGAAGGTGGGGCAGCCTGGCAAGGAGTTTGTTTTGTCTAGGAAACCTCAGAGCATTTGGAGAACTTTAGCTGGTCCCAGCTGCATCACTGCACCCCTGCCCGTGCTAACAGAAGGACTGCCTCTTGGGCCTGAGCAACTCTGCAGTTAGAACTATGAGTGAACTTCAGCTAACAGTCAAAGCAGAACACTGCACGTCAGCACTGCACTGCTGGCCACCTTCTCCTGTGCAGCCATGGAGCTACTGTGTTGTAAAGGCTGCCTTGCAGTCTCCTAGCATGACTGGCCATGAGGAAAGACGTATAGGCCGCACTTTTTAGACATTAACCTCATTTTTAAAAGAGGAGAAAGAGGCCAGGTGTGGTGATGCACACCTTTACTCCTAGCACTTGGGAGGCAGAGAAAAGAGGATGCATTTCAGTAAGAGAAAAAAAAAATAGTATTCTTACTTTGCAACATCTCGAAAGGCAGACCTAGAGAGAGGGGTGTTGATCTATCCACAGCACCCTAGCTTAGGTTTTAGGAGGTGAAGGAAAACCAGAGGCAGCCAACAGGAGTAGCATCCAGGCTCCAGCTGCACTGCAGCCCTGGAGAGAAGCCCTGTCCAGGGAAGAGCTCTCACACAGCTGTGACATATGTAGGTACCATGTACCACCACATTTCCAACTAGCTGACAACACAGCCCTCTTTCCCAGGAGTGTTCACCCAAACGGTCTCCTCTCAATAGGAAGCTTGGAGGACAGATGCTGTCCATAGACTCAGCAGCCCAGGGAATGTTATTCCTTCTCACCTTAGCTGTGTGCCTTGCCGGCCACAACCATGCCTCTTTTCTCTGCAACCTCCAACAGGAAAAACTGTGTTTTCACTCCCGACAAGTCCTTTTATTGGCACCCCCCAACCCCCAAAAAACAGGAAACAGAGATTCTGTAGCCATTTTGAAAGATTAGAAACGTACAGCTTTTCTCCCACTTCAAGCTGAACTGCTGAAGACCAGTTTATGCTTACAAACTCTCGTACCTGCTGCACTGCCAAGATGGTTGGCACTGGGATGGGAAGGGCTGCCTGTTGATTGACTGGACCCTGATAACGGAATGCAGCTCAGATTTGAGATGCTACTTCCTACATTATATTTGGACTTTTAGGCTCTTGAGCACTTCTGCAATGTGTGGTTTGTATATGGAGTTATTGTGGGGCCAAGGGACATAGTGAACCCCAACTACTTAACAGGAGAACTGTGTCGGTAAGCAAGAATCTCTTGCAATAGCTAAGTCTTGGCAGAATCTGGCCATGGAAAATGCAATCAGGAAAGAATCACTTTGCTGTAAAGCCATGTGTTAGTGTGCACGTGTATGTGTGGATTTTAATACACCCGTGCTCACATGCGTAGGCCTGTATGAGTGCGTGTGTGTTTGTGTATGTAATCCAGAGGCTGGTGTTGTTTTGTGAGCAGGGTCTCTCACTGAATCTCACTGGCTGAGCGGCTTCTGGGATCCTCCTGTCTCTTACCCACCCCCACCCACCCCTGTGCTGGGGATACAGACTCCTGCTGCCATGCCTGGCTTTTAACATGGCTGGTGAGGATTCCAACACAAGTCCTTAAGCTTTCAGAGCAAGCCCTTTCCCCACTGAGCCATCTTCCCAGTCTCTGTGAAGTCACTTTAACAAGTCATTATTAATTGTTGTGTATACTGTCCAAATACCAAGTGAAGTGGTGGCTGAAACAGAAGGGGCTTCAGGAGATAACTCTTCTTTACGCCCTTTCTCTTCCCGTTCTAATGATCTGAAGAGTCAGGCCTGCCCTGAATCGTGTTCTGTCACTGTGCAGTTGGAATGCATGGGTGTAGTAGCTAAGAGGACGAGTAAGCAGAGATTACATGAGAGAGCAGGCTCAGTGCAGTCAGAGGACTTTTCACAGTAATTACGTCTGCTTTGTCTCCTTCTCAATCAGCTCAAATATGCTTTGGGGTCAGTTCTTGTTTCCATTAACCTCTAACTTTTATGGTTCACTAAACCCTAGATTTGATATGAATGTAAACATTTTGTGTAGAGGACGGATCAATGTCTCTGATGGGGCAGAGAAGAGGAGCTTGTGAGTCCCTTTGTCCCCAGCTCCTCCATGTGCAATGCTCTTTTCAAAGTGTGTCTGGACCATGAAATCAATCTGGGATCTTTTTAAATTGCACATTCAGCATAAAATCTGAGGGTTTTAATTACAGATGAATCAGGGGATGAGTAGAAGTTTCCAAGAAGTCACAGACCACTAGCAGGGTGTGGAGATTTGGGGTGAGGGGGCAATCCATTGAGTAATAATTCTCTCACCTATTAAAAAAACTAATATAGTTATTGACTCCATGTCAACGACATTAAATGTGTAAATACATCATGTGCAGTTACCTATAGGAACAAGAGTCAAGAAGCATTCTGGTGACACACTGTCTAGCCATGAGGCCTGGGGAAGGCATTCTGCTTACTGGGTCATGCACAACATAAGGGCTCCTAAGTCTCTTTCTGACACTCAGATGATTCCAGTCTGAGACAGCCAACAGCCACAGGGGCATCATGGAGGTGCTAACACCTAACAATGTGGAGGTCAGACTGCATTTTAAGTGCATATGGATCTTCCCCCTCAGCTGGTATTTGAGTGCCACCTCACATTTGGCAATTTCCTATCGTGTGATGGCAGAGATGCCTGGCTCCCTGTTTCCCAACGTGTGCAGTGGATTGGGAGTGTATACCCGTCTACACACAGAGAGAGACTCATCGCTCAGAAGTGAGAATTTAAAGGAGAAAGTAGCATCTGCCTCCCAGTCAAGGGCACATGGAACCCTTAGCATCTGTCCAGGGCTGGTGGTGCTGGGGGCAGATCTGTCTGTTTTGTGTTCAAACTGTACCTCAGTCAGTGACCAAACAGCACAAGGCCTCTTCCTCACTAGTACTATTTAAATGACCCAATTTCTTTTTCAATCAATTCCACTTACATATAAATTAGAAAGCATCTGTTAGTATCTTCCCTTATAACTAGGAAATCTAGCAACTCCTGGTGACATGAGCTTTGGGGTAGTAAAGAACTGCTGTTGCATATTTGTTTTTTTTTTTTTTTTTAAATCTTTTCTTAGTATAAGGTTCAAGGCACTCGTCATGTACCTTCAGCACTGATTTAAGAGGTTAATGTCAGCTATGAAGCAGTAATAGAAGCATGGACAAAAGTCCAAGCTGTATATCAGGTACGGTCAGATTATCTGCATGCCAAAACAATTGCTCAAGAGCCCCTAATAAAAAAGTTCCAGAGAAATGCTTTCCTCAGGAATGCATGAGTTAATCAGACATGAAGATCTCGGACAGTTCAGCTCTGAACACAGACATGGTTTCCAGTATCTAGAGAGGACAGAGTGCACTTTGGTCATCGTTCCTAAGAGAACAGACCAGACCCTTTCCATTGCAGATGGAATTTTTCTTTGGTGATTTGGCAGATGCTGAAGAATGGAGTACTATGTGGTGTTATCAGCTCTTCCATCCTGAGGTGGGCATGGCTGCTTAGATCCTTTATGAGCTTGTGTCTGTCCTGAGGTGATAGAGGATCCTATGTATCCTTCACTCTTCTATCTGTACGTCACAGCACATCTGAACGTACTTGTCAGACAAGCTGGGTTTGGTGGCTCTAGCCTGTAATCCCAGCACTCCAGAGGCTGAGGCAGGATGATTGCTGGGAGCTTGAAGCTAGTCACTTCTACAAAGCTAGACTCCAAGACAAACAAACGCAGAGATTCATAGGTGGTGCTTGGCATTCATTTAAAAAAAACCAAACAAAAACAAAAACAGGGTCTCTCTTTGTAGCCCTGGAACTTGTCATGTAGACGAGGCTATCCTCAAACTCAGAGGCCCGTCCGTCTCTGCCTCCCATGCCTTACATTGGACCTACTGTACTTCCTCTGAATGACTGACATTTTAGTAGCCACAAAGTAGAATACTCTCAAAAAAGGGAAGAAAACAAGTATACAGTAAAATTTAAGGTTATATTTGGAAAACAGTCCAAAAAATTCCAGGTTTAGTCATTAAGGCGTTCAAAATACATTCTAGAACACAGGTGCAAAGTCGGGCTTTGGTTCTGGAGTCCTAAAAACAGATGTATTTTCAAGTCCTAAATAAGCTCATCATGGGAAGGGGTTTCCCGACTTTTTCAGCGGCAGGCTTTATCGTTTTCTCCCTTTCCCTCTGCCAACTAAAATGTTGATGAGGACTGATATTGGAAAGTGAACAGGAGCAGGCTCTAGCCGAGAGTCTTCCTAGAAATACCAGCTTTGGAAAGAATCTCCATGGCTTCCTTCTCCCACGAGCCACCCTAACAGTCCAAGCTTGACTCTGCTCGAAGGCCACGGTCCACACACTCACCAGGACAGCTGAGCGTGTGGGAGACAAAGTCAGCATGCTATTTTTAGCAGGCGGTGAAAGGAAAGCCCACTTTGGAACTGCCCTAGGGGTGAAGCTTTCCCCAAAGAGGGCCGGGGAACCCAAGGTCCAAATGAGACGTGGGAGAGATGGAGTGTGTCCCAGGAGGTCGGGGGAGACCTTGTTCCCACCACCCTCCATGCCAGAATGTGTTTCCTTTTCTTGAGTGACTTTGTAGGCAGGTGGAAAGTTCTAGAACACTTATCTGTTGGGGGGAAAAACAGGAGGACCTATATTCTAGAGGTCTTTCTACGCTTGCCTTGTCTCTCTTGTACAGGAGCTAAAATATCTTCCACATCTATAGCAGTGGATACAAGGAAACGGCACTGAAACCCCAAAGGACTAACACTGTATACTACTTAGCCACATACTAAGCTACTGCTGTGGTTGGGTCATACTCAAACTTAACTCGTCAAGATTTGCCACTCATCATGATGCCTTTAAATGCAAGGTGTGTGGCTTTCAGCTGAGGACCAACACTTCCAAAAGTAGTGGAATAAGGGCAGTGTCATATATAATGTGGCAAATAATCAGTTTTTAGAGACAGGGTTTCTCTGTGTAACAGCTCTGGATGTCCTGGAACTCACTCTATAGCCCAGGCTGGCCTTGAACTCAGAGATCCGCCTGCCTCTGCCTCCCGAGTGCTGGGATTAAAGGTGTGCACCACCACCTCCCGGCTCTGATAACACTCTTTTAAACGCAAGATGTAGCACGTTTGCTAGAAGATCATTTGCCCACATGGAATCTCTGAATGTGTTTACCTGGGAACAATTTATTCTATGTCAGGTGCTGTGTACCTGATAGTTGAATTTGGCTCAGAGCTGCTGCCTCTGTATGCTTATTGGTTTCATTAAAATAAAGCAAAGGCCGGGCGGTGGTGGCGCACGCCTTTAATCCCAGCACTCGGGGAGGCAGAGCCAGGCGGATCTCTGTGAGTTCGAGGCCAGCCTGGGCTACCAAGTGAGTTCTAGGAGAGGCGCAAAGCTACACAGAAAAACCCTGTCTCAAAAAACCAAAGAGAGAGAGAGAGAGAGAGAGAGAGAGAGAGAGAGAGAGAGAGAGAGAGGGAATAAAACAAATTCTAGATCATGTGGGATGAAGAGAAGATGGAGGCTTCTTTACACACTTCCACACCACTATAGCTTAAAGGGCAGAACTCCTGGGAGAGGAGTCAAGATGAAGACTTCCCAGTCAAGGGACTCATGACAAACACCCAGCACCTTGTCCTCTTCTACTGCAGCAGGAGCCTGAGGTGGCTGAGACTGAGGATATATATCATCTTGGGCTTCTGCAGAATACCACTCCAGTGGCAGAAGTTGCAGGTTGAATGGAAAAGGGGCTCTTGTCACATGGGCTGCAGAGACAAACACTGGCAGCATGGGTAGGAGCCCCACACCTGCATGTCTTAATTTCATGGTAGACACCCTTGCAGGTGCAGCAGACGAATGTGCATGAATCACTTTATAGGAGCAGTAGGCTGTATCAGGCCTTATACAGCCGCAGGTGGGACTTCATCACATAGTGGAGATGGTGAGCTATTCTCACCTCAAGTACGACCCTGAGTTGACATGTGGAAGGACAGAGAGCGCTTCAAAGAGGACACGACATTTGGCCCGATCCTTTAGAGGCTGCCTTCAACTGCAGATCAGCAGTCCTCCCAGGAAACTCTTGCAAGAGCTGAGCATGGCTATTGCTATCATTAGAAGCCAGAACTGCTTGGGTCCTCTCTGCTCTCTGCCCTCAGGTTAAATAGGAAGCACGAGAATCAGGTGGTTAGTTGGGTGGAGGCACATGATATAATGTCCTTCCGAATGTGAACTGTTTTGATGGTTGTACTAGTTGATCAGAGCAATCACAACTGCCATACACCGAGTGACTTAGGGAACAGAAATTCATGCTCCCATGGTTTGGAGGCCAGAATGTGCTAGGTCAAGGTATTGGTAGGTATGGCCCCTCCTGAGGCCTGGGATGGTATCTGTTCTGGCCTCTCCCGGGTTTCTGGAGGCTGATGGCTGTTTGGGGGTACTATCACCCACTCTCTGCCTCCAATGTCACATGGCATCTTCAGAGGCTGTCTCTGTCTCCATATAAACATCTTCTTGTAAAGATACTGGCCATGTTGGACGAGGGGCCCACACTATTTCAGTATGACTCTAGCCTAATTCAGTATACTCGAATGGCCACAACTGCAAATAAAGTAACATTCTGAGGTCCTTAGAGATAGGATTTCAGCTTGGATTTAGGGGTAATACAATCCAAACCTCAACAAAGGAATATATATATATATATATATATATATATATATTCCTTAAATATATATATATTCCTTAAATCAAACAAAAAATTAATGTAAAGGAATTAAGCTACACATTGCATCCAGCAGATGTAACTCTACTTTGAATCACTTGCAATACCCCTTGGACTCTTTGACATTTTAGTAATTGGCCTGAGTCTTCCTTATTTCTCTCACTGAGTATCTTCTAGAGCAGAAACTAGAGCCAGGGATAGCATGTCGGAAGGCACACAGCCTGCCCTTGTGAGCCTTCAGTGAAGGACCACTCATGGGATTAGCATCAGCACTCAGCATAGGAAAACCAGCCATGGAGCTCTGAGAAACGGACAGCTTCTTTTATCCACATCACGTGCAGGGATGTCAGTTAAGACTGCTTCAGGAGGCTACCATTGACTTGGAAGTCTGAGTCCGTGGAACTTTATGCAGCAGCCTCAAGAAACTGGTCTAGCAAGAAGTGAAGTGACTTGGTAAATTGTGTCCATGAGCTCTCTCCTGTGAAGGCTGTGCTAACCTGGCTCTTGGCTATTTCTTTCATCTGCTGGGTTTTGCTAATGGCAGAGGATTACTTGTGTTTTTATTATTTTTATCTATGTGCTGCTCCGTTGCCTTAAGAAACTGTCAAGCTGTTTTGAAAGCTGTGGGGAAGGTACAGAAAGGATTCTCATCAGCTTCTACCACAACTGGGCTGGGTGAGAATTGGTATCACCAGTCCAGGATGCCTTCAGAAAAATTTAAAATGGATCAAGACTCCAAATGGATCAAAGACTTCAACATAAAAATGAGATACACTGAACTTGATAGATGTGAAAGTGAGGAACAGCCTTGAACTCATTGGTACAGGAGAAGACTTTCTGAACAGAACACCATTAGTATAGGCACTAAAATCAACAATTTATACATGGGACCCCATGAAACTGAAAAGCTTCTGTAAGGCAAAGCACACCATTACTAGGGCAAAGCGGCAGCCTATAGAATGGGAAAAGATTTTTAAAAAGTACACATCCAGTAGAGAGCTACTATCTGAAAATATATAAAGAACTCAAGAAACTAGATATCAAGAAATCAAATAACCCAATTAAAAATGTGGTATAGATCTAAACAGAATTCTCAATAGAGGAAACTCAAACGGCGGAGAAACACTTAAAGAAATGTTTAACATCCTTAGTCATCAGAGAAATGTGAATCAAAACTACTTTGTGATTTCGTTTTACACCTGTTAGAATGGCTAAGATCAGCAAAACAAGTGACAGCTCATACTGCTGAGGATGTGGAATAAGAGGACCACTCATACATTGCTGGTGGCAGTGCAAATTCATACAGCCATTATGGAAATCAGTGTGGTGTTCCTCTACATTCAACTATACACCTCTTGGGCATAAACCCAAAGGATGCTTCATCCTACCACAGAGACATCTGCTTAACCATGTTCATTATGCTCCCACCCTCCACAGTATTATATAAGACTAATATTTTATTATTGTCTCATAATATTGTTCATGCTATTAAAATGATTCTTTAGTCCAGCATTTAAAGATGTTAAAGTAAGAGATTTCTTACTCCCTTTTCTTCCCTAAAACATCCCATGCTGCTGGGGATGGAACGCAGGACTTTGCTCATGCTAGGCAAGCAATCCCAATCATGAGCTCTTCATAGCAGTCACACTGATTCTCCCTTTCAAATGTTTGCAAGCCTTGCACTAACACCGAAGCTCAGGCCACCGTAATATCTGCTGTGAGGGACCACAGCAGCTTCTCTGGCCTCCTCCTTTTCCACTCTTCACTCAGAGTTCTTTCTAGATCAGAGTGGGCTACTCCCCTGCTTCAAACTCTCCACTGGTGGGTAGGGTCCAATTGCTGAGCAGATGCTTTAGGAGTGAGTTCCGGGCACCATCTAAAAGTTTACACCTTCACCATCCCTCTCTGTTCAACTACAGTTAATTTCTTTTAATGCCCGTAATGTTATTTTCCTTTTTAAATTGTACAAACAATTTTCTCAGCATGGAATGTAGTGTCTCTCAGTTTAGTTTGCTCTGTGGGGCAAGTCGGGATTGGGGTGATGGCTTCTTTTTGACTAAGTAAATAGCTGGGAGCAAAACCAACATTGAAATCATTCTCACAGTTCATTTAACACTCACTTGCTTTCCCTGGGGGCATGAACTTCACCGCCGGTGCCACCAAGCCATGCCTTTGGCACAGCATCCCTTTGCCTCTCCAGAGTGGGACCTTGCCGCAGGCAGCTGGGTCTCAAATGCCAGTCATTTTGGAGGCTGATAACACAGATTTCTGTCACAAAGCACGGCTCATGTCCTGTGGCTGGTAACTGTACTGCTGTGTATGCTGTGCACACTAGATGTGTGTACCTGCGTGCACTGACGTTAAGGCTCTGTCCCTGATGCGCTATTTTACATTATGACTGACAGCCGATTTATATCTTAAACTGCCCAGTGTTTTTATTAATGACTTTATTGACTGTCTTGCGGGTCACTTGTTAGAAGACCAGCAGGGGGAGCAGGTGAGCATTAATAGTGAATTTGATGTTAGCATTCTGCAATAGGTACTTTTCTTGCTGTTTTCTTTCGGCTTAGTATTTTATTTTAGTCAAGACTTTTTGGCATATAAACTAGAGGAAAAGGCCATTTAAAGGCATCAGGATTTTGAGAGAATGTACATAATTTCTTTTTCTGTAAATATTCTACTAGAATAGTTTTTAAGACTTCAAAAACATTACTGCATTTTTTTTTCCCCCTTGAGGGAAACAGATGTCAGGAACTGGTACCTAATACTTAATAAATGTCCTCTCTTTGTGGTCTTTGTCCAATTTGTTTCCTTTTATTTTCTCCTTTGTGCCTGTCTTTCTTTGACTTGTGCCCTTGCCTGGACTGGGAACATTTGGAGGGTGTGCTGGCGGGTGCCAGACTAGGGGCTTAGGGAAGCGTTTGAAAGAAAAGCACAGAATACATACAGCAGACAATCAGGAAGATCTAGTCATTAAGAGACAACTGGATCCATGCAGGAACAAGGACAGCATGGGGTCTTTTGTGCACCTAAGTGCAAGCATCATGACTGCTTATAACCTTGACTATAACTTTTATGCCCAACTATTTATCATAGTTGTGATACAGTTTTTCAAAAACTACTTTTGTCCATGTAAGTCCGTAAGCAAATGTAAGTTCCCACAGAAAGAGTTTTCATATTAACTCAGCCAGATGGATGGGAATAGCAAATGAGGGTCATGTGCATTTTTTAAAAAATAACCTTGACATAAGCTATTTATTTATGTGAACTTATAACCAAGAGAGATAATATATCTAAATGTGAATACTTATTATGGCATTTTTATCTCTTTTTAAAAATGTTTCTCAATAATTAAGATAAAATTTATAAATTTAGATTAAAAGAAGATTGATCTAGATGGCATTAAGCCACTTGAAATGAAAACTCATTCTGTGGAGAGATGGAGACAGTTCATTCAGAATGGCTATGAGGGGAGGCTGGACACATTTCTCAGGAGCAAAAGTTGGTCTAGATGGATTTAATGTAAAATTTTAGCTAATAAACTCACCTCAAAATATCAAGTACTGTGTCAAAGCAAAGATTTAATTCAGGTCATGAGTGAAACAGCCATCACTGGCACATGAATCTTTTACAAAGAACATTTACCATTTCTCCCTCCGGAGAGGAAATGCAGAGATGTTAGGCTGGCGCTCACTCGTCGCTAGAGAATTGTACTCACCATTTTCTCAAAGCTGTGATTTGTATCTGTACCCTTCTGACATTTGTTTCTTTGATGGAGAGGTAAATATTCCACAAAAAATATTAGAATGAAAATATTTAAAAATCAAACAGTGTTTGAGGTAACTTTATACAACAGGATAATTATATAAACTGAAATCTTCCTAAAAATTTGAGGAATTTGTGGTGTAATCTTAAAAAAATATTTACTTGCATATTTCTCAAGTTTCTAATAAATAAAAAGCTCCCCCTTTCAGAGCCTGTGGGCTCTAGAAGATGCAGTGTGGCTGTCAGATATGAAAGCCCTTTAACAGGATGCTCTGCTGGGTCCTGATGGTGCAAACTGTAAACAATTTGAGACTCTTTTAAGTTTCTTTCAAACAAAAATCTATCCTATCTAAATGTCATTCAGACATGATTTCATGGTAAACACTCGGATAAGAGAGTGAGTGAGCACCTGGTACCTTTTGATATAACTACACAGGAATGGCAGGCATTGAGAGGTCACATGATCTTCTTCCAGCCCCTCACTCTGCCCTCATATGCACCCATCAACAGACCAGGTCTGTAGCTCTTTGTCAAATGGAAGTCACACAGCTGGGCTGAAGATGGGGACTGAGGGTGACAGGCCCAGGCTACAGACCCTGTAGTCCTTTAACGTACTTGTCACCATCTACCCGGAGATGAAAACATGCTGGCGGTGGGCGGAAATGGCTGTTTCCCAGGAAAGGAAGTGGCCTGAAAACACATCTGGCAGACCGTCCTTCCCTCCTTTGGCAGTCAGAGAATGATTTTAACAAAATATTCACTTCCTCACCTCTCACAAAGGTGAATTCCACAGAGTCAATGCCCAATTCTAAGCCAGTGACTTAATTATCCTCTAAATATACCGGGTCAGCTATTTTATGTCAAACACTATGTGCATACAGCAAACATAAATAAATAAACACACAAACACACAAATACTTCCAACAAGAACAGGAAACTGTGCTCCAATTGGCACCATATTTTATTTCACAGGCCCATCACATTCTTAGCTGTGAATATAGGATGAAGCTAAAGAGACAGATTGGGAAGGAATTATGAAAGCCAGAAAAATGAGCATGTGGGGTCAATGTGAATACACAGCTAGCCAAAACATGGACACACATGCTGGGCTTCCAGGGTCTGGATTCTAAGTCTCCACTGATGAATGAGTCTGTATACTCACACAGGGCTGCCCCCTAATGGTGATCACAGGACTGCCCCCCTCCCCATGACCACGTCTGCACTATTCACAAAAGCTTGTACTTCCATGCAGCACCCCAAAGCTCAGTTTGGGGTCGTGATGTGGATTCTGTCGTTAGGAGAAGTATCAGTTACCATACAGGGGTGACAGCCAGCACTAAACAGCAAGTCTCAATCCTTCCCAAAGGAAGTTGGGTTTTTGCCTTGTTAAAATTGGAGTAAAAAATTATTGTTCTACGGGCATGAGGACCCATGCATGTATGCACACACACATGCATGTATGTACACAGGCATGCACGTATGCACACATATACATCCCATGGCTTTAAATTCAATGGCATTACATGAGTGAAAAAGAAGGGTCCATGGATGCACTTGGCTGGCAGGAGTCTTTGCTTCTCACCCCAGTGAGCCTTGATTTCTTCATCATTAACAGGAATAAAAAACTCCATGTGTATTGATAGATCTGTGTCCCTCTTTGAACTTTTCTTCAAGGGGCTTTCCTCTGGTACTTTTCTCAAATTGACAGCTGGGGATTACCTCACGGGACCCCACATTCTGGGCTCCATATGGGCATGCTGGCCGCTCGGGAGTGGTGGGAGTTGGTGTGCTGACATTTTTGCTGATGGCCACGGTCTGCCTTTGTGTTGTTCAGATCGAGGTCGACACGCACTGAGTAGAAAGAAGCCATGCCAAGGCTGAAATATTATTATCTCCCCCCAACCCCTTGTATGTGTTGGGGGGCAGTTTTAATTGTTCCCTTGATTCTCATTAATGGCTGTAGACAACGTGAAGAGAATGGTAGAAACTTCCCTGGCAAGTTTTAGGTCCAGTGAATGCCTAATGCTTTTCCCTGCAGATGAACTTTGAGGTGTATAGAGAAACATATCAATTATTTGACAATTCTAAAGATGCCAAGGGCAGGAGGAGAGATGGCCAAGAGGTCCCTCAGTTCTCTCCTCACTCTCACATGCCAGGCGCCCGAGAGTCTCAAGTGTGCCATTCTCACTGCAAAGACACAGTGTCCCAGCTTCACCCTGTAGGGTAATTCAGCAGAGTCTCTCATATACCAACAAGGCACTTTCCAAAACTCCAGTCCAAGCTGGCCAGATGTGTCTGTGCCAGTCAGCACGCCAGGGCTGTAGGCAGTGATGGCATGGAAAGAGGACTCTGCTGTGCCTGGTGAGGGTACAGACAGGGGACTGGCTCAGAGGGGCTGCCTAGCTCTGCAGAGAATGGCTGGGATCCAGATCCAAGGGCAGGGGAACCCATGCCCGTAAAGGGTCTGAGTGCTCTGTGCATTTTTAATAACACAGGCTTTTGTAAAATGTCCTTTGTTATGTGGTGAGGGCTAATGTTCTTCCAGGTCAGTCGAGACCCACTTATCTAACAAAGACAAAACTCATAGTGACATTCTGTAAACTGGTTCACCCTGACAGTGGAGGCCATGGGAGCTACTCACAAATGCCCTCTGGCATGGGTCGCATGGCAGCTGCCCACTTCATGTTGATTTAAAAGTGGGAAGTACCTGGCTTCCTAGGATACTATTTCCACAGAGCCAATCATTTTTGGGGTGACTCTAGGCAAACTAGAGGCTCTGACTACTCTGACTCCAGGATTCTGATTGCAGGGGATCTGTGAGAGATTAGATTCCTGAAGAGTTGGGAAAGCCAAAGCCTACAAGGAGACCCTGATTGGGATGAAATGATGCTTAAGGGTCTTTGTGACGCATCCTTCCCTACAAGACTCAGGGTTCTTTGTGGAATAATGTGCAGAAGGATTGTAAGAACCAACAGCAGTTGATAACATCAAAGAAGCAGTGTTTTCCAGGCATACAGGGCTGATACACATGTGAACTCACACTGATTGTGATAGCATGCATAAGGCCTGTGCAAGCAACAGCCATCCAAAATCGCAGCATGGGGGTGGGCTGCAATCCCACCATGAGCTGAAGAGTTACTGACATTTGACAACAGCCGGGAGGAGGGAGAAGCAATGATTTTTAAATGATGTGACCCTGTTAGGTTGAGCACACAGTAGGGCAGGCTCCACTCTCAAGACTAGCTAGGCAAGAATAACTGGACTGAACAGGGAGGAAGAGAAGGAGAAGGAGGAACGGGAGGAAGAGGAAGAGGAGGAGGAGGAGGAAGACGAAGACGAAGACGAAGACGAAGACGAAGACGAAGACGAAGAAGAAGAAGAAGAAGAAGAAGAAGAAGAAGAAGAAGAAGAAGAAGAACTTGTTACCATCATTATCCTCTCAAAGCTGGGTAGGAGGGTGGACAGGATGGTTATGGGTGGGTGAATATGTTCAAAGTACATTGTATGAAATTCCCAGAGAATTGATACAATTATTGTGGTTTTGTTTTGCTTAAGGTCTTTGTAGATGGTTTCCTTTCTGGAAACGGATAACTATGTCTTTCTGGTACCATCAAATGGCTTAATGAGAACTGGAGACAACTCTTTTTTTTTAATGATCATTGGTGTTTTGCCTGCATGCATGTCTGTGTGAGGGTGTCAGAAGCACTGGAAATGGAGTTACAGACAGGTGTGACCTGCCATGTGGATGCTAGGAATTGAACCCGGGTCCTCTGGAAGAGCAGCCAGTGCTCTTAACCACTGAGCCTTCTCTCCAGCCCCCAGAGACAGTTCTTGAGAGGATAAATGGGGCTGTGAGGTTTCAGCTGATGACATGGAACATGGCAGAAAATACGCATAACGACGGAAAAAGGCCGCACCATCGCTCTGCAGAAGCGTTGGGGCCGAGGGCAGCTTCTAGGAAACCAGTGACAATATCCCTCAGTTTGCCTCTCCACCTGCTTCAGCAATCCTGTCAGCAAGTGACTGAGGGAAGCCAAAGGTTCTGTGGAAAAGGAACACTCTGGAGAATCACAGAAAAGGGTGGAAGGGCCCGAGCATGCTTAGTCGCTACCCCAAGCCATGGTGGGAATCATTTGCCATTGGCTGGTGGCGCTAATAGCATGGCCCTTTTGGTTTCTGCTGGCTTCCCTGGAGCTGGTGTCCCATGAGGGTCTCCTGTGAGTTCTCCTAGCAGTCTAGCTACAGTCCAGACTGTGTAAGCCCCTCTGAGTTCCTGTGGCTCTGGGGGCTGCCACACTGTGTCACTCCTTGCTCTGTGATGGTGTCCCTTTCCTAGCACTTCAAAGTGTCACTCCTCCTTGGGCTCTGTACTAGACCCTGGCCTGGCATCTGCCACACTGTAAAGTGAGGGCCTTCTTTTCACCCTGGATGCAGACTCAACAGTGAGTGGCCTCACTGAATATGTCCCATTTCCAGGGTATGGATTTGCTGACTCCTCTTCCTGCTTCTAACTCATAACATATTTGGGTGTATGAGTTAAGTTTTTTTTTTTTTAAATAGCACCCATGCACATGTGTGTTTGTGTGTGTATTTACTTTGTTTTGTTCGAGACAGAGTCTCCATGTAGCCCAGGCTGGCCTTAAGCCTGCAACAATCCTCCTGCTATATAGCCTCCTGGGTGCTGGGACTGCAGGCATATGCCATTATACCTTGCTCTAATCCCTACATTCTTAAATGATTGAAAAATATACAAAAAAGACTATTTCATGGGTGTGAAAATAATAAAAAATGTAAAGTGCTGTGTTCACAAATAAAGCCCTCTTCTGGCAGGTCAAGAGCTGCCCAGCAGCTGCCATGATTTGCTGATACACTCATCGAGACTGGGTAGTCCATAGAGCTCGAAGCCTCTACCATCTTATTCCTCAAAGAAGCCTTGCTGACTCCACTTTTAATCGTTTCCATTTTAGAATCTATGAAGAACAGCTCCTACCATGTTCTGGGGGCACCGATGAGGACAGTGTCCATAGCAAAAGCACAGAGGCCTGGTGTCCTAAGGAGCTGGTGTTGCCTTACCCTATGTACTCTCATAGTGCTCTGCCTATGGTCCCCTTCCCTCCCTGTCCCACGATCCCCTCTGGATCAGAAGTTCTGGTGTGAGTCACCCTTTGCCCAGCAGAGTGTTTCACTTGCTACTTGGTATATCTCTTTTTCCATGTTTCTTCTTGTAAAGCATCTTGATTTGCCTGGAACATTATTGAATGGTCCCAACCTAAACCATATATTAAAGCCTTGAATTGTGCTTTTCCAAACAAACAAAAGAAAAGATCTGCACCCATTGCTATTGCCTCGCTGTGAATCAGAGAGGAAGTGTGGAACCGCGGAGCTAATGTCTGATGGTGAACAAATTAATCTCCACTTAATAAATGAGCCAGTAGGAAAGGGAGTTAGCAATCTTAAATTGTGCCTATTATGGATCAACTTAATCCAGAAAATTCCACAAATAATGGCTCCTATTTTCTAAGTAGGGAAACTGAGGCTGAGAGCTGCTTAGCTTTGTTAAGTACACACAGCACTGAAGTTAGGCCTGCCTATTCTCTCCTGGGTGTTCTGAGTAGGGATGTCGGCATTAGTGAACCATGCATCATCTCTCAGGAGTCAGACCTCCTCCCCTACTAACTGTCTGTGCGAGCGTGAGTTCTGGCCTTTCTGAGCCACGGAACTCTCTAGTAGTTTGGAATGCCTGTGAGTCCCTTCTAACAAGTGTGAGGCTTGAGGAGTCTGTAAGAAGGATATATCTCCACTGATGGGAAAGGATGGTTGGCTAATTCCTCATTTATACAGGAAAAGCTGAATTTCAGTTAGAGCTTGGTGAAGAATAAAGACACATTCTTTTCTTCTCTCCAAGTTCATGGACCCCCATCATATCTGCCTGTGGACTTTTGGATAAGGACCCCTGTTCTGGTGGCAGCTTGGGAGCCAGTCTGTTAATAGGATGTATTTTAAAAAGATTTAACTAGGTCTCTTCTAAACTGATTCTGTGAATAACAAAATTCTCTGTGCAGATTCCAGATTCACCTATGATCTAAAGTCACGACTCTTGTAACCTCCAGAAGCCGAGCATGTACACTGTGGAGCTTCCTGGGTTTTCTGGGGGCAGATATGGTCCTGAGTCAGTTCACTGGATCCTGGAGATCGCACAGGATCGATCTCTGGAGCATTAAGATCTAGTTATGAAGGGGGAAGTGAGTCTGGATCAGCAGAGCCACAGGGCTGGAAGCGCTTTAGAAGTCAGCACAGCCCCTGACTTTTATGGCCAAGGGATTTAGCACTTAATTAAAAGGGAAAAGTGTTTTGCCTGAGTCCATTGACTGGGACTAATTTAATTAATAACATGTCACAGAACGATGGATCCCTGAGCAAACCCCAATACCGTAAACGACAGAGTATGTGTTCCCTCTAGATACACTTCATTTAAATATCTACCGTAAATTAATAGATCATTAATGAAGCCAAAGTATTTTAAGCTTTATTTGTATATTTAAATAGCTATTTTGTTTTAAGTTACAAACATGTAAGTGCTGAGAAAATGATCTTGGTAACTAGATTCAATAACATCAAACTGGGTTAAAATAAAAATTATGCATAGCTTAGCTAATAGTTAAAAAAAAAAATCAAATAATACCAACAGGACTATACCCTGCCCCCCTTTGAAAAGGCACAGTTTACAAGAGCTGGCTGGTCTTACTCTTTATATTTACAATAACAAAAATAAAGTCCTGTTATAGCTGTAGTTTTATTCCTACAGGAAAACACAGAAACTTTCACTGTGTTTTAAAATTAAAGTCATTACCTCAGATACTCTGCAAGCTTAGCCAGCGAATGAGCGGACAGACAACAGAGCCCCAGCTTCTCTCTAGGAAATAATTAGGCTGGTGCCTGTGACATGCCCAGGGGCCTTGTGGCTGGTCCTGGTTCCCAGAAGGCTTCTGCAGTGCACAGTCCTTCGGGGCAGCAAGCACTACGCTCTGATTTTTCCTGTTGCCTGGCTAGTGACCCCCTACAGGAAGATAGTGAGTGAGCCAGGGGGCGGAGCGGCTGGCTGCACATGTCTGGCTGCTCTTATCAACTTATCATATAAGGGAAGGAAAGTGATTGATTCGGATACTGACACTGTAGACTCGGGGTAGAAACAAAGAGTCTGTGCAGACCTCTGGAGTGAGCGGGGCTGCTCCTTCCTCTGCAGGACAGCTCCCTCTGTGCCGAGGGGAAAGAGAGGAGAGAGCCCTGGGAGTCAAGCCTGCTTCGGGAGCGGGAGGAGAAGGCTCTCACTGATGGACTTGTTCACGCAGCACAGCCCTGTGCTCTAGACAGCAGCTGAGGGCTGAGGACGCATACGTGCCTGCAAGTTTGCTGAGCTCACAGTTTATAACCCAAAAGAGAGAAAGAATGTGGCAGATTGTTTTCCTAACTTTTGGCTGTGATCTTGTCTTGGCCTCAGCCTACAATAACTTTCGGAAGAGTGTGGACAGCACAGGGAAAAGGCAGTACCAGGTCCAGAACGGGCCCTGCAGCTACACATTCCTCCTGCCTGAGACCGACAGCTGCCGATCTTCCTCCAGCCCCTACATGTCCAATGCCGTGCAGAGGGACGCACCCCTCGACTACGACGACTCTGTACAAAGGCTGCAGGTGCTGGAGAACATTCTAGAGAACAACACACAGTGGCTGATGAAGGTAGGAAGGTGGGCTGGCTCTGCTGAGCAAGAAGTAACAGCTCTGGTTTTATCAGGGACTGGGGCTATGGAGATGGGCTGCAAGCATCCTTGAGTGAAGGATGGCTTCTTTTGTGCTGTCCTGGAGTAAAGTAGTCATAGGGTGAAGAGCAATAAAGGGGCTGTCTGAAAAGAATGCCAGTATCTGTTTGGAAAAATCCCTGAACTTAGGAATCTTTACTAGCCGAGCAGAGGAAGTGTGCCTCTCTGCAGATCCGCATGCTGCTATGTTTGAGTAGCTGGGGCTAAGTGACACCCATTACCAGGATCTTCTCAGCGGGTTGTAGGCATGTGAGGGAGGCTGTGAACAAGACAGCACGGAGCCAGGAAAAACGTGACAATCATGTTAATTACGGATACTTAAGGGATGGAGTCAAGTGCTTTACCAATTTCCTGAATTTCTTTACGAAAATAGATTATGACTCTTGGTAAAAGAGAGGAAATTAAATAAAGCCAACCTCGTGTTCTCGGAGTCTCAGGGCTGTGTATGCCGTGAAGGGGTTGCCATCTGGAAACGGGCTGTATTTCCCAAGTGTCCCGGAGACACTGCAGCCCGGTTCAGTTCCAGAGACAGGCTGTGAGCTTGTCCCCACGTGGGGCTGTGATGCTCAAGTCACGCTGGGCTGAGAGGGTCTGACAGTTTGTTCTCGGGGCTGTAACGATCTCTCTGTTTCATGGCCTTTTTATAGAGCGTAACCAAAATAAGACATCGAAAGGTCTGTTTTGCTTTCACAAATGATTGTTTTCTACAAAACCTCAAATGACCCTGGAGTTTTCTTTATGTGAACCATATGTATTCCACAGGAAGTTGAAACAAAACATGTAGATAGTAGATGAATCGTTAAACGTTATGACAATGCCATCACATGCTTACAAGGTAATTACTGTTAAAGTCAGATAAATCTTTTCAAAGATGGAGGACTTCATTGACTACTTCTTCCCAGAAAAGCATAATTTATTTTTCTCAGACTTCTCCATAAACTTTTGGTTTGATACCCTTCCTTAATCTGAGAATAGAGCTGTGTTTCTCATGCATACCCAACTTTCTGAAGCAGACAAGCTTTCGCTGGAAACTAGAGTCTAAATGAATGAGTGTTGCCAGCCCTAATCTTGTGGAGAGAGGGGAGTCGTTCAAATCAAAGAACAGAAAACAAAGACTCCCCAGGACTACAGGCAACACAACAGAAAAATCCTCCTCAGGACTGTTTTTCCCTGAGTGATTTCTTCAGCTTTCCTCCTTTCCAAAATCCACAGATCTCTGAAGGCTGCCCTTTGACGTGTGTGACAACACATGTTCCAACCGTAGTCTGGGGTAGTGAGGGGTCCCGGGTACCTGCTTATCTCTTTGGGTTTCTTTGGCAACTGTCATGCTCACTTTCGGGTACCTTCCACATCTACTGTGGCGGTGGGGATATTGGTGAGCAGAGCTCCACAGAGGGAGGAAGGCACATCCTTCCAGTAAACACTCTAATCTGACGACTACCAAGTCCTCTGCTAAGATAAACAGTCACCAAACGGGGGGAAAAAAATGTTTTGCTGAGGGCAACGCTGCTCTTTGCTCAGCGGAGCCTGGCCTGGGTATACCTGGGCTTGTGTTTCCTGCACGGGGAAACCACCCGCGTTGTGGGGCTTTGCAAAGCAGAGAGAACGGGAGGAGGAACTCAAAGCTAGGTGGCCGCAATCTCCTCCTTCCCAGAGTCTATTAGTAAATATTTGAACAGTAGCACAGTGGCATCTCAAAAGCCCTTCTTCCAGTGGTTGAGCCAACTGTCACGGAGGGCGGCGGCACGCTTATCTGCTCATCAGTGGCGGCACCTGCTCCCGTCAGCACCTGCTCTTGCTCTGAGCGGTGCACCTGAGCAAGGCAATTTGCCAGCTCATTCACTTGGTTTATGGGCTCCAGGCGTGGAGACAAAAGCAAAAAGTAAATATGAAACCCACTCGGAATGATTAAATGAAATCTCTCTGCTTGTTTTTCTCCTCCGTGTTTTGGCACCTGCAATAATAAACACTGCTTTTCTCTGAGGGAAGAAAATAACGTCTAATGGAACCACAGATAAGCCTGATAACTAAAAGAGCAACAACATGACCAACACCTATTTATAGATTATCACAGAAAGAAAAAGCACGATTCGGTTTCATTGTTTCACGTATTTTCTCTTGAGCTGTTTTTAAAAAGGTTTCCTTATTTCCTTGCCCTCCCTGATCTACACACAAAACTCACCCAAGAACCATTCAGCTTCCAGGAGTTTCAAAAACTTGTCAGGAAGGAAAATAAAGGCACAGTTTCGGTGAGTTTGGCAGATGAACAGCACTTCAATTTCTGAGCGCTAAGCACAGCCCAGGGAGTTCAAGCTAAGAAAGCTCCATGAACACCATCAAAAGGGCCCACACTGCCCCTTTAATCTGTCATGCAAAGGAAGTGTCAGCCTTCTGAATGAATGTGGGGGGAGCACATGAATGGAACAATACAGGGGAAGGCTCACTCTCCATGGCCTGGTTAAGCAAGGATAAGATAAACTCCTGCTTGCCAGACCCCACTCTACCAGGTGATCGACCATTAGGACAAACCTCTGTCCCAGCGATTTCAAACACATTTCATACAGCCTCTCAGCTTACCAACATGCATTGTATTTTGGTAGGTCAAACGTATTTTTTTTAACCCAACAAGAGGAAATATGGAAAGGAAATAAACAACTATTTCACGCTACCGAATGCCGTATATTTTATAAACAGCTATGAACCCTGCGGCCACTTTAAGACAGAGTGACTTGAAAAACACAGCTAATGCTTATTAGCTTGATGTAAACATTTCCTCTGCCACCGGTCTCTCGGTGCTGGTTTTTAAACAACACAAGTTGTTTGCAGGAAAGTGCAATGCAGGAAAGGCAATCCTTTTCTTTCTTTAAAAGCGATAATAAGATATCCTCGAAGAAAGGTCTGGAAACTGCAATTCATCAGTCCAATGCAGGGCGACCAAGGCAGTTATGCTCCTAAAAACATAATTGCTGGGAAAACCAATGACAAGGGGTTTGCAGAGGAGCTCAGCCCCTCAGGAACTTCCCATCGTGTGTGTGTGTGTGTGTGTGTGTGTGTGTGTGTGTGTGTGTGTGTGTGTGTGTGTGAGAGAGAGAGAGAGAGAGAGAGAGAGAGAGAGAGAGAGAGAGAGAGAGAGATCGATCATGCATAGTATCTTTATCTGTATATTAAAGAATACAGAATCTGGTTCATATGGGAAAGATGCCTTCCCATTTTTTGTGACACTATGGTCAACGTGCTGCCCTGAAGCCTGGAGAACAGCAGCTATACCCCCAGGAATCACATTCTGAGTTGGGAAATATGCATATGATTAGTATTAAAAGCAAGTTTTTTTTTGTTTTTGTTTTTGTTTTATCTAGATGATTAAACTACCTATTTAAGATCTCAGGGAAACAACTACTATGGTTATGGCCATTATATATTAGCATCATCATTTTGAGGCATGGTGGGGGGTAAGTTTCACTAGGGTTGAGAAGGGTAAGTGTGTTTAAAGAGTGCAGGTACAGTACAGGGTGTAACTTTTCACTATAGCGGTGTGCTGCCACAGCAAGAGTGTGCCTATCACAGTGCGTGCCAATTCTTATGGTGCATAAGGATATATGTTTACTATACATGGATCTGTAATTTATTTACTATAGTTAGGTGGTCTCTGCCTATCAAATAGGGTCACTGGACGTGCTGGATTAACTATTTGGGTGTCACCCTATAGAGCTGATTAGTCTGAAGGGCTTCGAGCTAGGAAATGACTTCCTTCATACCTCACTTCCTGTTGAGACAGGAGACAATCCATTCAGTTTCAATGCTGATACTGGAAAGCTCATTTGGCTTTAATTAAAATGGGTCTATACAGTTAACAAGCAAGTTGTAATTCAGAAGTTCATCTGCAAGCCAGTCCCTCTCTCTGAAAGCTGACACAGATAATGAGGCCCATGGTACTTACTTTATTCTAACACATAACTGAAAACTTGGGGCTGGAGAGATGGCTCAGTTGCTGACCCATTTGCCACACGAGCATGACAAGCCCTGGGACCCACGTGAAAACCAGGCATGCTGTCATGCATCTGTGACTCCAGCATTTGGTGGGTAGTGCGGAGACAGACAGGGCCCTGGAGAGATCCAGGTTCAGTGATTCATAAGTGGAGAGTGACTACGAAAGACACTCAACATTTGACTCTGGCTTCCACCTCTGTACATAAACTTATAACACACACACACACACACACACACACACACACACACACACACACTCTCTCTCTCTCTTCTCTCTCTCTCTCTCTCTCTCCTAAATTTTTCTACATTTGTATTTAAAAAGACAAGTTAAAAACAATCCTATCACCATGTAGACAATTTTAAAAAATAAAAATATTAAGAAAGACATAGGCAAAGTTAAAATAAAAAATGGCCTTTAATCCCAGCACTCGGGAGGCAGCACTAGGCAGATCTCCGTGAGTTCTAGGACAGCCAGGACTACATAGTGAGACTCTGTTTAAAAACAACAACAAAGACAAAACCCAAAAGAAGAAAGTCAGATTGTGCAAACGAGAGGAGAGGAGAATGCCCTTCCTTCTCCTTCTTCTCTCCAGACCTTCCTTCAGGACTTACACTAGCTGTTCACTGGGGTCAACAGAATGACATGCAGCGTCCCTTCTACCACACAGACTGTGCTGTTACACCATGGCCAGCATATGCTTTGGTTTACCGGGTGACAAGAAAAGAGGCTGGAAAAGAGAAATGGGGGAAGGAACAGAATGAGGTATGAGGTGAAGGAACACCTGAGTTAAAGCCCAGTGTGTATGGGGCGAAGAGCAGGGGAAGGGGGGCCACCTGGGACGAGTCAGGGCAAGAGCGGACTGAGGGGGAAGGAGCGGCCGGATTACAGCCAGTGTGTATGGGAGCAAGGAGGACAGGAAAGGCGAGAGAGAGTGCAGGGGCTGGCAGTTATGGCAGGGATGGACGGAGGGACTTTGTATCTTTCCATAACTGCCCATGAAATGAGACATCCTGAGTTGGGATCAAGGCAGTGTATGCAATCATGGGTCCACTCTGCAGATTTTTTTCCTATCACTTTATGATAACGACACAGTACCCTCTGCCTCTGTGACAGTGCGTGTGTATTTGTGTGCATGGGGGACTATCTGCTCTGTGGAATATACCCTTCAAAAACAGCTAAGCTAGACATGGCCAGTTTTCTTCCATGTCTTCTTGTGACATGAAGGAACCTCTTACACAGAACAGTGGTTCTCAACCTTCCCAATGCTGAGACCCTTTACAGCAGTTCCTCATGTTGTGGTGGCCCCCAGCCATAAAATTATTTTTGTTGATACTTCATAGCTATAATTTTGCTACTGTTATGAATTGTAATGTAAAAATCTCTGTTTTCTGATGGTCTCAAGTGGCCCCTGTGAAAGGGTCTCCTAATCCCCAAAGGGGTTGTGACCCACAGGTTGAGAATCACTTCTCTAGAGTCTTCTCTGTGATATAAAGAAAGCCACTCAGTTCCCGCCAAGCTTTTATCTCTGAAGCAGCTGCAGTAACATTAGAACAGGAGGTTGGGTAGCATGCTTGGCCCAAGCTTACTTTAAAGTTCCTTGATATCTCTAAACAGGCATGGTGGGGGCAATCTTCCACAAGTAAGCTTGTAAACTAGCTTACACACTGGTGTGATAACACCATGCTCCTTGTGGCTCAGAGGTCATCAGGAGCCAAGAGAGAGGAAGAGTGTGCAGCCCTCCTCCGACTGCAGGGGAACCTGCCACAGCTGGGAAGATGCCAGGGAGGGCAGAGAGCCGCATATGATTATAGATTCGGACAGAAGTGCCATGTTTTTCCTAAGCCTGATGACGTGAGTGAGCGAATACCATCATCAATGTGGAGGTGTTTCTTGTTCAGAGTCGGAGCCATTAAAGTTCATTTATTTGCTCAAAAAATATTGACTGAGGGGCTCCAAGCATCCAGAAAGTGTTTGCTCTGGATGCTGGGGGTAAGTGGACGGGGAGTTGAATGCTTGAGAATGTGGCCTGGAGAGACCTGTGAAGTCAGACCTGCACCACTCAGGCAGATGAACATACGTCTGGAGAAAGGAGCCTCAGGGCAGGGGTGCAGGGGTGTTGACAGTGTGTGAGGGCAACGTAAATTTTCACTGCAAAGGAACTTATTATAAAATGAAAATCACAATTATTTCTGAATGGATATGTTTCATGTTTTGGAAATGGCCAATACACAGTAAGTACCTCTCAAGTTCAAAGGCAGGTTTGGGCTATATGAGACATAGCTTTTAAAAAACACCTTAAACACATCAATGTAACATAAATGTCTACAGACAAATATTTTAAAGTACATGGAATGAAGGATAATGTTTATATATAGCCAGACTCGCCAATAATTTAACTTGTAGTTAGAGATGGAGAAGGAAGTGAACCTGAACGGGCCAGCAACCTGGCCCACATCCAGAGTCAGTAATGTAACATAATGCACATCTCTCACTCAGCAGACCCAGCGAAGTGGACAACTCTTCCATCAGGCAGACAGGTGGGACTTACCATTTCTAAGCAAGGATGGTGCTGGGGTTACTAAAATGGGGGAAGGCATCGAGCAATACCTTCTATGCGCAGAAGCAGGATGTTCAACTTTGTCCAGACCATAAAAACAAGGACTGTGTCTGATAACCAAGAGAAAGCATGTGTGCAAGTCTTGGGAATTACACCCAGATCCAGGCCCTTTCTAGAAGTGCACGAACAATAAAATCCTGGATTTCACAGTACACCACTGTGAATGACTGACAATATACATTTCAGGAGTCATCTTTGTCCTTCCCCTTCCACTGTGACTTGGAAAGCCACCTGGGCTGTCTCCCATCTAGCATCCTTAGCACGGGCAGGACCAAAGAGAGCCAGACACCACCAGCACTGCATGCATGTTTAAGACGGGATAAAATCGAGTGATGAAAATAAAACCAGTTAAAACATGGGCATTGTTATAAAAGTTTACCAGTTTAATGGGACTAAAATGACTATTTCACGTGGTTTGAAAAACAAAAATAAAAGGGACAGGCCTTGCCCTCCTCCACTTAAACTCTAGGTCTGGTGTGCTAGCTGGATGTCTCTACATGGGTATTTTAGTTAGATCTTTCCCTATGAAATTACCTAACTTTCACATCCTAATCCTAGCCTGTACCAAATGGCAAAAGATGTGAACCTACAAAAATGTGAGAAGTGGACCTAACCCTTTACCCAGCACCATTCCTCCAATATTAAGAATTATTATCTTTGCAATCAAGGAGAATCAATTACAGAGTGCCCCCAATGTCCTGACCCCACCAGGGTCCTCAGAGGGCAATTTTTCTGCCTCAGGTCTCCCTTTGAACAACATTTCATATCTGGGAATAAACCTTGGAATCAATTTGATAATGTAAGAAAATATTAAACCAACATTCAATGTTTTAAAAAATAGAACTAGAAACAAAATTTAAAATATAATCCACCATTTAAAATATAGTTTTATAGAAATATATATATATTTTATATTTGTATGGAAAAATAGAGAATTCTTTAAAAAAGAAAGAAAATGGAGAATTCTTAAGGGATGAGATACTAAGATATACATCTTGAAAATGTATTATTTTATCATACTAATGAAGTTTCACAGAGAATGAGTAGTTTCTGTGTGTTGAATATTTACTATTGTTATTGGCCAGGCTTCCCCAAGTATTTTGTCACATTCCATCAAGAACAACTGGACACCTCTTCCAACTAGCCAACATTCTTTGATGGGAGCAGCTCAGTTTTACTGGGTGGCTTGGTCTGGTCATCAGTCTGGCCCTGAGGACCACCTTCATATCACCCTGTCCTAAGAGGATTTCTGAGCCTTCCAGGACACACATCTGCACCCTCACTATGACTATTCTTGCAAATTCGTAAGAGGAAGGCTAAGCCTGGATTCAGACTCAGGTCTGATTAGTATTTTTGTTGGTTGGTTGTTTGGTTTGATATTGGGAATTAGAACCAGAGCCTTGAGCATGCCAGGCAAAGCCTCTCTACCTCTGAGCCATGGCCCCAACTCTGGCCTCACCTCTTTATGCCGTCAATTAACAGCATCCCACTGAAACTGCCACAAACTAAAGATTTCTATTTTGGCAGCCTAGAGAGTATCTTGGGAGTAACGCTCAACAGCAAAAAGGGGGATATGTCATGAAATCGTCTGCTCGTGGGTTTACAGCAAAGAGGCCACCCGTCTCAGCATAACTGGCTGGGCTGTGTGACACTTTAAAAAGGCCTTTAGCACACAATCTGATTTTCTGTTCCAAGATGTACTGGACAGGGAGCTGGGAAGCTGCCCACCCACTCTGGCTGAGGGGCCTCTGGGCTCCCAAGACCACCAACCAGAAGGAAAAGAGGTGAAAACATTAAGATTGTTTCAGACAATTTGTTTCTGGCCAGAGCCAGCCTCAGGAATTTTGCCAGACGCAAGCAATGGGGGGAGGTAAGGGGGTGGGTGTGGAAACAATACTTTGAAGTTCATCCAGGGTATGGAATAGAGACATTCTACACAAAGAGAAAGAGAGAGGTCTAAATGTGTGTGATAAAGCTTATGGTTGTGTCCATGCTATTAGCATTATATGATCTGCTTTGGGGTTACTTCCCCGGGTTGTCCGTGTTTGCACATTTACTTGACCACAGAACAAACCATTAGAAGACTCTGACAGAAGTGGGCTGACTTCACCGCTATAACCTGAAGGTGTAAAGTCAAACATTTTCACCGGCCTTTTGTTGGTGTTTGTGTGTGTGTGTGTGTGTGTGTGTGTGTGTGTGTGTGTGTGTGTGTTGTGCTTGGCAGTTCCGGGACCACAGTTTAGAAATTAGAGATGGAAGCAGAGATTCCCTAACTACTGCCTACACAGCCTCCCTCATTATCAATATCCACACTGGAGGGGAAGAGCTGCTAAAAGGGGTCAACCAGCACGGGCACATTTATCAGCCACAATCCATGATGCAATCTTGAGTTCATTCTGTGGCTTTAGAGTGACATTTCTGTGTCGTTCCAGCATTTCATACAAAATGTCTCCAATGCCCCAAAAATCCTCAATACCTCAACTCCGCTTCCCCTTGACAGCCCCCTACAGCCACCAGTCCCTCCTGTCTGTCCCTTCAGTGTCTCTGCAGAATGCCCTGTACTGAGAGTCACACATGCAGTCCTCCAGAGAGCTTCTTTTGCTTACTCAATGGTATTTTAAGAGCAGGGTTAGCCACTCAGTATCTGCTTAGTCACCCCTCGCCTCACTCAGCTAAGTTCACTGGCTAAAAGCAGGACTCTACCTTCAGGAATGAGACAGGCTTTCTTAGGGTAACTGTGGTGAGCTCACAGAACAGTCACATGTTTCCAAGAACAGAGTGGGAGCAGACGTGCACTGGAAATTGTCAGATGCTGTACAAGCAACAAATTGCAAATGTGATAAATTCATTAATGATATCAGATCAGAGCCACACTTATCAAGATCTGTATAAGAGCTCACATGACTTAAAGGTTTTGGTTCTATCCAACTTTTATGCTGTCTGAGGTAGGGACCACAGAGTGCATCTCTGTTCTTACATACCTAAGTGACTTTCAACACTGAACAGAAGAACTATGAGCAAACATGTACAATGGCTTCATTCTGCATATCACCTAAAAAAGGGCCTCTTAGGAGATGGGTGTGCCCGACAGTTGTTCACGACTCGCAACATCTTCCTCCCACCCGTCCTCTCCAGTTCCTGTTGTACTCACAGGTCCCACAGTGAGCCCATTACAATGGCCACTTCTTCTTTTTAAACCCATTTTTATCACTTTAGGCTATGGCAGTTTATCTGCAACTGTCAGGGGGGTGTCTCAGCATGCTTTGTTGTTCAACAAAGTCAGAAACACATCAATGTTAACAGATAGCTCCCTAGTACCTTCTAGACAGGGATCTTGGGCAGCTCACCCGTCAACCTGCATGCCTGGCCAGACAAGATGCAAAATTACTCAGAGGTAGTGTTTCCTCTGATTTCTCTCTGGGTTTCTGAAAGCATTTTTTTCCCCCTGCTATTAAAGTTCTAGAATCAACAGATGATATCAATCTTTGGGGTATCTACTAGATAATGATAAACATTAGTCTGAAGATAACTGGAGTCTTGAGTTTTATTAGACTATCTAGTCTTTGGAATCTTGAGCACTTATTAGATACAGATGTAGCTTTAAAATTCCCTGAACAAACTGGGCTCCTTAACGGGAAAGTTTGGTGCAAAAATGCTGCTAGAGAAACATTACATTTTGCTGAGTGACACAGAACCATCAAATTCCAACCACAAGCTAATTATCTGTTTAACATTTGTGGTATGTTTGTGAAATTCCTTATTATTTTTAACTACGAAGGAACAGATTCAATTTTCCTTTTAAAAAACTTATTTGACCTTAATAAAGGGTTAACAAGAATTTCTGACAAGTATAACTTTAACTTGATTGTACAGCGAAATGTTCTCAAAAGTGGTGATAGTTGAGACAAAACTATATTAGTCAAAAATGAAGACTAATCAGAACTATTCGCTTAGGTAATAGTTGTTCATTTTATAATGTGTAATCAACTTTAGACCATACTAAACATGGTTCCCTTTGGATGGAGGTAATAGTGGCAAATCTGTATCTGTTTCTCCCTTTAATTGCATAGTTTTAAATACAGATCATGTGATATCATGAATCTCCATGTCTTGTCCATCTTACACTCACATAGGGGAGATGCTCTCTTCTCAATTCAGAGAAGAGACTCAATTCAGGAACACCCTGGAAGGGACAGTACAGATGGCAAAACCACGCACGTTTTTTCACCACAGAGCTTCCTGTGATAACGCAGATTTCCAATGGCCTTAGTTGGCGGATCTGCACTTCCTCTTGTGTCCTCAGGACACACAGTAGACTTCACTTTGTTCCCTAAACCTGCCATTCTGTCACTGCACACAGCTGCCACTTCTAGAGCACACCTGTCATGCTGAAAGAGCAAGAAACAAGGGAGGAGAAACAGGGGACCAAGTTCTGGTAGACTGTTTGGCTGTGAGTACAGACATATGAGGTGTCCCGCTGTGTGAGGGACAGGAGCTGCAAGGTAGGGCTTACCTCCACATGGGAACATGTGGAACCCTGTGGCCAGTGGCTGTGGCTGTCCCACCTCCCTCAAGCTCTGCTTTTCACAGGACCCAGACAGAGAAGCAGAACTCTGGGACCCTTGGGATTTAACTTCCATGTAACTCAGTCTGAGGGACCACAGATGCAAGCTGCTCCCCAGGCTATAAGACCCATGTGCAGAGAGATCTAGAGACAGGAGGAGGACAGGTGAGGTTTTCAGGGGGAGGGAGGATGCATGAACGAATTAGTTATAAAGATGGAAAGGCCACTCTTGAAGCAGAGCAAGTTAAGATCCACTGCCCCTGCTCCCCTAGTCCACCACTCACCCACCGGACGAGGGTTCTAGTTATTTGGATTTGGACTGCTGCCCAAGCTGCCTTAGACTCTGTGCTATGCTTTATTATGAACCTCAGTTCAGTTTTCAAGGAGGAAATTACACAGCCTGCAGCCCACTCATGCCACGTACATAGTCTGATGAATATACTCTCACATGTCAGTATAATGACACCCCAGCCCAGCACATGGAGAGGGTCCAGCACAGCTGATGACTTTTATGTCCTCCTCCCTGGTTGGGTCCTCTCTGCTCAAGGCTAATCTTTATTTTTTTTTTATTACCAACCTATAGTTGGTAGCAACTATATAAATAACCATGTTTTGAATTTCATACAACTGGAGCAGTGCAGTCTATACTTCTGCTCAGTGGTTTTATTTTTTCAATGACTCATTCATGCTGTTGCACGCATTGAAATGTGCTCCCACAGTTACTGGGGAGTGATTTGTTATACAGCACAATTTCCATACCCATGTGTACTAGTTCAAGTGGATGTGTGCTCTTTTATGGAAGTCAACACTTCAATACTTCTCTGTTGGCCAAACTCATGGGCCATACTTGCACTGTTATCTTTGGAGTCTATATTGTTAGAATGACTTAAAAGCAGTCTGGCGTGAATTCCAAGATCAACTTATTTTCTAATGAAATTTGCCATTCAGAGCCCATGCTGAGTAGTGGTTTCGGTGTTCATTCTGGAGGTGTTGAGGGAGAACTCTGAAGTGAGGGATTATTTCAGGGGATTTAAGTACAAATATAATAAATTTCCCCAAGGTTATGGTCAGAGGTTAGAACAGAGACAACAGAAGACTCAGAGACGGAAAAGTGAGGTGGGGATGGGAGGAAGGGCCCTGGTGTCCTGGTGCTGCTCACTCAGCTCTGATGCTGCTACCTCACCCCTGCCACCTTCCTTTCTCATTATCGGGGGTAGGGGGTGGGGGGTGGGGTAGGCGGGGAGGCGGGGAGGGGAAGGACTGACATACACAAGTTTTCCAAAGTAGAGCTTGCTTCTGTGAGCTCTGGGAGTTTTCTTCCTTTACTCGATCTTTCTAGACAGCATTGCCATCTGACAGGTGTGCTCACCGAATATAGCTCATACCTGCTTTCCTAGAGCTTGCTGCCTGAGCAGTTCCTAGGATCACCCAAACACACGAGAAAGGCGCCATTCCTTTGTTGAAATTGGCCCACGTGGGACTCCTGGCTGCTGGGGATAATGACAGAGAGGAGGATTCTGACCCTAACTCCTATTTTCCATTGCCATTTTGAAGGCACTTGCTCTCTTAGTAGGGACTTGGTCCTCAAAGGCAATGCAAGCCTTAGAGGCTGGGGGCTGAAGGGTTTAGGGATGAGGAAAGATCCTGGTAGGTCTGCACCTAGCAGCTGGAAAATCCTGGAACACAGGAAAAGTGCTGGGGCAAATCCTTCACTTCAGCTCTAACTTTGGCCTTGAAAGTCACCCCAGGAGGGCTCAAGATGCCAAAGGAACCAAATACTCAGAATGTGGACCCAGACAAGTGGCCAAACTCCAGGGCAGGCCCTTCCATCAGGGGACTCAGTAAGCTGCAGAGCTGCAGGGTTAAAGCTGGCAACCACACTTCTTAAATTCGAAACTGAATTCTTAGAGTCAAGAAAAGCTGTCAAGAGCCCTGATGAAATTAAAGTGGTTCATGGGGTCAGGGCCAAATCACAGGATAACCACAGGGAGCTTTGGGCTAAAAATGGGGCAAGAGGATGCGTGTTTTGACAAACCAGCAGATCTAACAATATGAAGAAAACTTCTGCTACTGCTGTCTTCTCTGCTTGCCCCTCGTTCCCACCGAGTGAGCCAGGAAGGGCAGGTTCTGAGCAACCTGTGGTGCAAATGTCACTGTGGCTCTGAAAAACAAGTGCACTCAGATGGTCTCAGTGACACCAATACGAGCCCCCAAAGAAGGAGCAGACAGGGCCAGCTGCTCTGTGATGCAGAGTGTACTGCAGCCCCTAACCTCACTCACTGGTAAGTACAACACAGCTCTTAAAATTCACCCCCCCCACACTTTCACTTTGTGAGTAAAAATCTAAGCATGCAGAAGAAAAGTCAGTTCTGAATGGCATGCTTTTTATAACTCATGGCAGTGAAGTGAAAGGGGACAGGAATTTTCCACTAGCTTCCATTCGAACAGCCGTGCATGCAAGGCAAGAGGGCTGGGGAAGGGGGCAGACCTCCAGAACTGCAATTAATTATGGGAAAAATGACTCAAGTCCCTTGTACTTTCACCACAAGCATTTGGAGAATCATGCTGAAGCTTTACTCCCAAAAGGGCCGTGCCACTCAAGTCAACTCGGCTTTTCTACATAGCTCGAGAATTCCAGAACTGTTCACCTAAGAACAAGTGAGGACAGGACCTGTGCAAACTATAAATCATAGGCAGCAATGGGTAAGATCATCTGAAAGCTGATGCCCATGATGTACCTCCACCTACTACCCAAATGAACTGGCGGCCCAGGGGCGAGCACAGAATCCCATGGCACCCGCACACTGCTCTGAGAACATGCTACCAAGTACTCGATGCTTGGAAAAGCTGCTCACCTAAAGAGGAGTGAGCTTGCCAACAAACTCATAAGGAATGTGGTTGCTGTTGTTATTTTTATGTTTTTTTTTTTTTTTTTTTTTTTTTTTGGGAGACAGGGTTTTTCTGCATAGCCTTGAATTCCCAGAGATCCTCCTGAGATCCTTCTGTCTCTGCTCACTGAGTGCTGGAATTAAAGGTGTGTGCCACTGCCTCTGGCTTGGTTGCTGTTTTTAATGTCAGAAGTTAGAAAAATATCAAAGTCTAAGACTTTTGCTAAGGCCTAAGACGACTCAGTAGTTCTGTTTTGTTTTTCTAGTTTCCCAACAAACACAGATAGCAACTAAAGGCAATATCTTGATTGGAGGCAGGGAAAGGGGAGGGAGGGCTGCATTTCCAGTGCACCAAAGGCAAGGCTCTGTGCAATATATTCCCAATTTTTTCCATTCCTGACATCTGAAGTATCTCAGCAGCTACTTTTTTTTTTATAGCACCCCTAGGTTGAAAGGAATACCTAATAAATAAACTGACTAGTATATGAGGTCCAAATACTTAAATACTTAGCATCCATTTCAAAACATTGATTTTATTTCATTTATTTATTTTTTGAGATAAAGTATTGCTATGTAGCCCAGGCTAGCCTCAAACTTGTCTCAGCCTTCTGAACGAATTTGTTTCTTAAGCATGAAATGGAGTTGAGTTGGCCTATAGGCATTGTACAGCTTCTTTGGAGTCAAAGTGGATACTGCCCCTGTACATTTTAGTCCATCTTCTATCCTGCTGGGCTTCCTCTCTATAACAGTGGCTACCAGGGACTCAGCTTTGCAGAAGGACAATTAGACATTATAACGGAGGGGCCCAGAACCACTGGTTCTTCCAATAGTTGGCAGAGATGAATGCTGTGGGTTTTCCTTGAGCATTTTAAACTCCCCTCCGTGGTGTTATCTGTTTGTTGCAAGGGATTCAGGCTGCCTTAGTGTGTACTTTGGAATCTGCTAATTTGTTCAACTTGACTGGATGCTAACCTGCTATAGTAAGCCGTTTCCTCATCTTCCTCCTCCACCTATCTGGAGCAGGGTCTCCTGTAGTCCAGGCTACCTACCCTTGAACTCATTATGTAGTGGAGGACGACCATAAACCTATAATCCTTCTGCCTCTACCTCCTAAGTTCCAGGATTATAGGTGTGGTAACCATGACCAGTTTATGTGATGCTAGAGATTGAACCCAGAGCTTCATGCACACCAGGCAAGTACTCGGGCAACAACTGAGCTCAGTGACCAGCTCCGCAGTATTTCTATGGCAGTTTGCCCAACGAGGAATGGACAGTTGAAAATGCTGGCCCAATCAGTAGTGAATATGGAGCTGAGCCGGGATTCCGTCTCCTGCAGAGGTGCCCACAGGACAGCTTCAAAGACAGGTCGCCACACTTGGTCTTGGCACAGCCGTCTCACTCAGGTTTCCACTTTGCCACTCAAAAGCATGGCACACTTAGTGCACTGGAGGAACTCAAGACAGATTTAAATTCCACCAGTCCATCAATACACTCTCTTGGAGCACTGCGGCCTCATTCCGCTGGGCACTCGGCAGAGCCACCATGCACAGCACAGCTCCTGTTCCCCCTGCCACTGAACTCCACCGAAATGCAATGCATGACTCAGACATTTATTTATTTGTTATTTATTTTTAGACTAATGGGAACTGTATGAATTCTTTCTTGGGCTTCCAAGGGCACATGCCTTTTATGCTTGATCCGGAAAGAGTCATGTTTAGGAATGTTAAATTACTAATTTACCTAACTGCATCCTTTAACCCTCCCTGGGCAGCTAGAACGGTTTTATCCACGGTTCTCGGAGCGTGAACTCACATTCCCAAGCTCATTCTCCAGGCATTATGTAGGTAGTCCCAGGTGAAAGGTACAGATAAAATCACCCATTTTAAGCGGTGTCATGCTATGACAGTAAAAATACATTACATATTTCATTTCAAACATCTTGCCCTCTAAAGCTCTTTTTGTTGGATCATAAAATGCAGGGAATACGTAGGGCACAATGAGATCAAGCTTACAGTTTAATATTGACTTTAAGATGAGAATTCATTCAAGAACTTGTTCCTAGGCCAACATGTGAAATATTCTATCATCTATCTGTCTGTCTATCTGTCGGCTTTGGGTGTGTGTGTGTGTATAGCCCAATCAGTGAGCTCCAGGTTCAGTGAGACCCTGTCTCCAGAGAATAAAGCCGAGTGCCAGAGCAGGCACAAGGCTGTCTTCCTTTGGTCTCTACACACACAGACAGACACACACATAGAGACACAGACACATAAGCATGCACAAAATTTAAAAGAAGTATCTTCAGTTTGGAGTAGCATGCCTTCAGTTCATGGTCAAATTGTTTTTCTGCTCCTATTTTCTGCCTGGAGAGTAGCTCCATTCCTTCTCCAACATGAATGAGCCCCAAAACAGAAATCTGACCAACTCCCTCTGAACAGGAGTCAGAAGCAACAGCAGCCCTAAGCTGGAATGCTGTTACGAGAAGCTCGGCACAGTATGTATTTTTGTGGTAGACACTTGCTTATTTTGGGTCAGGAGACATAATTAGACACTCGATGATCTGCCCGAAGTCATAATCACCATTTGCACTTCTCAGCTGAGCCTCTTTTCTGTGGAATCAAACGACAGCCATCCACAGAACCCAGGGCATGTGGTCTGCAGGACAGTTTTGATGGACTACATGCCACAGGCAGAAGTAGAACATGCTTGGGGGTTTTCCACAGCCTTCCGAAGTGAACAGTGCTCCCAGTTTAACCACCAAAATAATACTGATGAGTACTTCATGTATTTCCTATCAAATTTCAGATCAGGAAATTCATATAAATTGTAATTAGGAGAAAAAGTTCCACCATTGCATGCTTTGCTGCATACTTGAGTGAGTGCTGAGTATTGCCACACCTTCCCTGCACTGCTGCTTCATCTTCATATAGCCCAGGCTTGTCTTAATTTACTACACAGATGAGCATGACTGTATTACTGACTCCATCCTGAGGGCTGAGATAACAAGCATGTACCACCATGCCTGTGTTCAATGCAGTGCTGAGGACCAAGCCAGGGCTTCATGGATGGTGGGCAATCACTCTGCCAACTGAGCTACATTTGCAGCCCCTGAAGTATTTTTTCTTTGAAAATTAAGTATCTATACATATCCAGGTATGGTTGGCTCTTGCCTACAAACTCAGACTTCGGAGGTAGATTGAGGAAAGAACATCATGAGTTCAAGGATAGGCTTTCAAAATTCGATATAGAGTTCCAGGTCAGCCTGGGTTTCATGAGACTTTGACTCAAAATAAAATAAAAAACCTGCTAATCAGATTTAAGACGAGTTTGTTAAAAATGTTTAAAGATATATTTTAACTTTAAAACTAATGTGTAAAGCAAGGCTTTGTGAAATAGTTTATATTTGTAATGTGAGTTATAAAAAGACTGGTCACTTTTAGCTTCAGCGAGATGCAGGCCCATGTGCAGTCCTGTGAAATATGTGCACACAAGGGACTACAAGTATGAAAATAAATATGAAAAAACCGTAGCCTAAAACACTTGGAAGAGTGGGAATGGAACCAGAGGTTAAAGGAGAGATAATCTAATCAAACAGAAGAGGATGATTTTCGCCCTAACTAGGTCAGAAAAGCAAAGTCTAGTTGTAATGAAATCATTAAATTAAAAAAGCTGTGGACAACAAAATGAAGGGCATGCTGTGGTCTGAGATGTCCTGGCGTTACACTACAGTGTCTCTCCAGGTTTGCACCTCTACACATTAATGAAGTTGTTACACACACACATATGCCCCCACCCCACCCCCACCCCCAAACATATAGCTAGGCTTTCTAACCTGGGGCAAAGCATACAGAAGGATGCTCAGAAAAGAGAAGAAAAACTATCTCCTAAAAGGAGGAAGTGCCTTATAAGCCAACCACTTCAGGATAGGGGCAATGCTACAGTGTCATGGGTAAAGATTGGCAGGTGCACAGGGCCACAGGTAAAGGATGTTAGGTGCACAGTGCCATAAGTAACGGATGGCAGGTGCACATCTTCACAGGTAAAGGGCAGCAGGTGCACACTACCATAGGTAAAGAGGGCAGGTGCACACTGTCACAGGTAAAGAGGGCAGGTGCACACTGTCACAGGTAAAGAGGGCAGGTGCACACTGTCACAGGTAAAGAGGGCAGGTGCACACTGTCACAGGTAAAGAGGGCAGGTGCACACTGTCACAGGTAAAGAGGGCAGGTGTACTACTGAGTCTTCATGCAAGCTAACCCTGTCTACTTTTTAGCAGCTCAAACTTCTCTCCATTGAAAGCTTTTGCATCTTCAAATTGCTACTAGAAAGAGGAAATAAAGAAGCAGAGGGCTTGGCTGGCATCTGTCCACAGTGGCAGCACACAGCAGGGTACACTGTGAGATTTCTTAAGCCCACACTTGAGCCCTGCACTCCCAGGCTCACCTCACCATGAGTAGGATGAACTAGCTAACTTCCCTAGCAGATGTATGGCAGAAGCCTGTGGAATCTCCTGGATGCAACTTATTTGCTGAGGTTAAAAGGAATTTCTTCTCCATATTTTGGCTGTTCCAGCTTAGGCGAGGTCATGCCTGCTGTCCTCTTGTAGGACTTCAGCTGGCATTTCCGGTCCGAATTCTCACACTCTCCGATGGGTCATTTTCAGATTTGCTGTTGCTCTCCCACACAGCCACCACACAAATTGCTGGCTTGGAGCTTATAATCAAAGGCCACATTTGTCACAGCTCAAAACCCCACCCCACCCAGACACTCTGTCAGCTTGCAGATTCTGGTCTGGGGGACACTGGAAGAACCATTTAAGGTTTCTGAGCCTCAATTTCCCCTTATTAAAGAGCCCCAATAGAGGCATCCTGCCATCATAGGGCACACTTTTGTTGGCCACTTTCAACCCTTGGGGCCATTCCCATAGACTAGCCTTGATATGGACACTCCTCGAGACCCCTGGCTGACTCTACTTGGTGAGAACACAGTGGGAGCCTTTGGATTACAGCCCAAGGCATGGGTGTCGACAGGGCCACCAGTGCTCACTGAAGGATGGTTCTCAGGGTTCCCCAGGTCTTCTGGGGATCTCACCAGTCACCAGTGTGGTGGCCAAGAGAACCCTCATGTTTGAACTGGCTGTCCCTCCTAGCTGCCTTCCTCAACCATCCTCCATGGTCACTCTCTGGGACTACTTCCTAAATAAACTTCCTGTATGCCTGCCTGAGTCTCAGGCTCTGATCCTGGGGAAACCCAAGCTAAGAATGTGAGAATCCACTGAGGTTACAGAAATAAGATATAAAAAGCATTCTGCAGTGGAGTGTTGTACTGGTCTGCTCTGCATATGGACATCTGGTCTTGGGAGCTCTGCTACGTTTTATTCCTTATGTATAGGTCTCTGTAAGGTGGAATGAGACTGTGTTCTAACAGGTACTGGATAAATATGTGCACCCCAAGATCTCTCTAGATGACACTTTTATAAAGTATGATATCTTATGCTAAATAAAATGTCCACCCTACTCTACAAAGTTCCATTAAACCTACATACATTCAGAGTGAAAGCTTCTGAGGGAAAAAGCCAGATTTTGAAGCAATGATAGTGGGGCAGACAGAGCCACAAAGGGGTGTGGGCATATGTAAAGGCTCCCCAACAACACGGAAAAGATCACGGTCACAGAAAGATAAGAACAAACCGGGAGTGACTTGACAGTGTGGGATGCAGGAACACACAGCCTCAATTGAGATATATCATCTCAGGAGCTGGGGACAAGGCTGCGCACCACGGCGTCATTTCGTCTCTTCATGCTGATGAAGGCGGCAAGAGGCTAGCTTCTCTGGACCTCGCATCAGATAACAGAAAGCCACACGGATTAACCGATGAGAAAAAAAAAAAAAACAAAAAAAACTAGTGTTCGAGTGTTCTTGGAAGACCTTACACATGCTGTGGCCTGGTGGCCACGGCAAATGGAACCAGGACTGCTGTTTAAAAAAAAGTCCTATGAACCAACCACCCAGGAGCCAGGGCCAAAGGTCTGGCTTCTCTCTACCTCTGCATTAGGTGGGCTATTTGCTCTGATGTGTGTGTCCCTGGGCCATATAATACAAGATAGTGTCTACAAGCATGGCAATCAGGGAGACACTTGCTTCCTAGCTCTGGGGCCTCAGAACATGACCTATAACACGTGGTGACATGTCTTTGTCTACAGGCCTCCCACGTGTATCCTAGGAAGACAAGGGTTTCTCCGAAGCATGGGCCTCCTGCTCATCCTCTCCTGCAGAGAACACAGATGCTTAGGCAGCAGAAGCCAAGAGACTTAAAAACCAAAACCAACAAAGCAGGGCTATGAGGCGGGGGAGGGCCCAGGCATTGCCACTTTTCTGTCTGGAGACCTCAAAAGATGCCTCAGAGTTCCCCCACGACAGAGGCTAGAGAACATTAGGTCAGAAGCCATCCCCACACAGCATCCCTGGGCTTAATAATCTTGCATCCGAAATTCCAAACTAATTATAAGAGCAAATGTTTGGGATGTTGTTTCTAAGGGTGTACATGGAAATGGTTACAGACATTTAGTATCCAAAATGAACATGAACATTCACTTCCAGTGGTAGATTTAAAAATAAATTAAACAGCACTTAAAAAAAAGTCAGAATACAACCTTGCTTCAAGAGCACAGACGGGGAGAATGTGAACACAGGAGGTGAAGGGCTCAAGGGACAGGTACTGGGAGGTACTGAGTAGCCTTATTATGCAGGGGATATTGGGGTCCCCTCTTGGGGTTTTTAGTCTTGTTAATGTAAGAATTTAAGAATGGGCTCAAATGGAAGCTTTAAGGTAATTATATTAGAGTTGAAAAGAAAAGCACCCCAGGGCAGGCAAGCTATAAATGTGAGCAGCTACCCAGAAGAGTCGAGAATGGAGGAGCAAAGGAAAAAAGCTGTACCATCGAATGGAGGTCAGGCACATGGTGGACAAAGAGCCTCATGGCAGCGAGAGGAGCTGTAAAGAGTAAGGAGCCCAGAGAGTGTGTGTGTGTGAGTGTGTGTGTGTGAGAGTGTGTGTGTGTGTGAGAGAGAGAGAGTGTATGTGTGTGTGTGTGTGTGTGTGTGTGTGTGTGTGTGTGAGAGAGAGAGAGAGAGAGAGAGAGAGAGAGAGAATATGAAAGAGGGAGAGAAGGAAAGGTTACTACTTTCTGAGTAATTCAGAAAACTCGGCAGGCTTCTGAAGCAGCATGGCATGGCTGCACTTTGTAAGAGACTGAGTTGGGGCTGGGAATTCTGGGACAGAAAAACACAGTACTCATTAAAGGGCCAATCATTCCTCCTATCTCTTTAGAATGGCCTAAGGTGAGCCTGCCTTCCTAGCCTGGTCTAACTGCAATGGTTGGTCACCACCCAGGCCAGAGATCCCATTCTCCTGACCAGAGGAGTTATTCTCTTAATGTGCCTTTACTGCTACTCTAATCTTTGCGAACAGGCACAGCAGGAAGGTCACAGGCTCCCAAAGCCTGAGACTGCTCTGCTTTGGATCTGGTTTGCACATGTCTCCCAATGGTTTGTGTGGTGGAAGCTTTGTCCCCTGTGTCACAGTTTTGGGAAATGATGGGACCCATCATTTGGGAATCTAGCCACGGGTCACTGGGGGGAGGGGGCACTGCACTAGGCAGGGACTAAAGCAGTTCTCCTGGGACCCTGGTTAGGTTTCCTAGAGTGTTGCTATGAAGGAGCAAGACTGTCCCCTCCTGGTCTTTCTGGTTTCTGTCTCACTATCTGACCTTCTCCCTTTCCCACGAGCTCCTGCTGTGACAACCTGTGCCTTCATGTTGCCAGGGAAGCTGTCCATCATGCTCTTCAGGCTTTGAGTTTCCCAAACTGTGAGCTAATTGGGCCCATGTCCTTGCACGTGCTAGGCAAGACTCTGCTCCTGACCCACTCCAGTGAACATAATCACACCCCTTTCCTTTTCCAGAGTACCCAGCAACAAAAGCCAGATTAATACAGAGGTCAAAGATATTACAGGATGACAATCCTCAGCATCACAAAGCAGAAGAATGGAGACTCATTTCTAGACAAAGTCAGGGAACAATGCGAGCCACAGAGGCGTCCAGTTTGTAGTTGGTTTCCCTTACTCTGAAGGCAGGGTGGTGGGAGAGAAGGTAGGGACTGCCTTGGGGTCCAAAGGAGAAGGTGGGAGATGGGGATGGGGACACACAACCATGGAAGAAGGACTCTTGGAGGTGAAAAGAAGGCAAGACCTAGGCATGGCAAGGCTCTGTAGTAATCTAAGCATTTGGTAGACAGACAGGAGGATCAGAAGTTCAAGGCCAGGCCTGGCTCAAAGAGATCCGGTCACAGAACAAACAAGGGCCAAAGAAAAGAACCTCCTTCCCTTTCTCTGTCTCATCTGTCAGAAGTTACAGTATTTTATTTACTGAGTGAGGTGACAGCCTGAAATGTGCCCAAGAAAACATCAATTTTTAATTTCCCAGGAAAACAGGGTTCCTCAAATAGACGGAAACTCACCAGTGAAAGGGGATGGGGCCACGCAGTTCTACCTAGCATCTACTAGAATCTTCAACTAGCATCTGCTGTTGCCAAGAGGTCAAAGTCAGGCCCTACACTGAAGACAATTCCTGCACACTACATGTTTTTCTTTCTCCAGCAAAGTGCAAGATGACTTTTCTTTCAGTATAAAAAATAAGGGAGCTAGTCAGAGAGATAGTTTAATGTACAATCAGTCTGCATGGCTGTCTCACAAATGGACTTACTTTTCCTGTCAACTCTGATTATTCAAATGGGTGAGGGGGTAATTAAGCCTTAGAACATATTTGACATTATACACACACACGTGGGCTTTAATGTATTTTATTATGACAGCTGAACTTTGATTTGCTGCCAGCTTTTAGGGATTGTATTAGGAGTACACCAACATTGAGCAACAATGTTCTCCAACTACAGAATCAGGACAGGCTGCAGGGGTAGACCCAGAGATCCTCTGCATTCTGAGCACAGGAACATAAAGGCTCAGCATCCCAGAGGTGCTTTAGCCATTAGAAGTGAACATCCAAACACAGGGCGACCTCTCCCAGGTATACAGGGATCTTTCCAGAGACACCTGTGCCTACAGACCACTGCATGATCACGGGAAGCTGATGTCAAAGGTCCATGAGACGCATGAGTATAAGAAACTGTATGCATGGAATAAGAACCATGCCCCTCCATGGGGAGTCTCAACGAGGCTCCTGGAGCTGTCGTTGGTAACAGCCTCCAAGTGTGGGTGACAAGAAAGGCAGCACACGGGAAAACAGCTCTATTTACCCCTTCCTCCCGTCGGCTGACTTCTCATGCCAGAGAGGGCTTTGTTGAGCAGATTTCTGCTATCAGGGATTAAAAACAGTAAGAAACCCTGACCTGAAAGACATCCCATGTGGTCAATTAGAAAAGAATGAATTTACATATGTCCAAAGACAGGGCAGTTTCAAGGTTTATATGTCTCTGTGGACCAGCTGAGAGGTTCCTGTCTAGAGTCAGTCTTAGGTTCTCAGAGATGTCATGATTTGTAGAAAGGCTACCGCATGAAGGAGACCTTCATTTGGAAATTGCTGTCTTCACATTATCATATGAACAACCACAGTCTTCCCATCTCAAAATTAGTACTAGTCTTCGGAGAAGAGAAACAGATTCTTTTGTCAGGACACTCTTGAGAGACATGACTGATGTTGATAATTTTTGATCAGGTCTTTCTTTTTTCTTTTCATGGTGCCGGGGATGGCATTTAGGGCCTTATATATAATAAATAGCCAAGCACTTCACCACCAAACTAGACACCCTGCCCTAATTCTAGGTTTTCTTGTTGGCCAAAAACGGCTGTGAATCTAGTGAGGTGATCTGTTTGTAAGCACCATGCAACCCAGGATAGGAAGGTAGGCTCAAGCCGATTCTGAGCTATATATCACTGCCGGCTGTTAAAAGGCTGGGACGCGGGTAGGGGCTTTGGGGATGAGTTAACACTATGCTAGAAAGTGTTAACTCTCAGATGGGCATTCCGAGCTCAGGAACCCTAGAGAGTGGCTGAGATGCAGCTGGCCGGTGGTTAATAGACATTAGCGATTCCAGCCCGCCTTGCTGGGCCGCTCCTGAAGAGAAAGTGTCTTCTTTCTTAAGCAGCTCACGGCTTCTCAGAACTTTCAGTCTTGGTGTAAAACGGTCACTCGATGTTACTGTTGGTGCGTCACTTTCCCCACCCTGCAAATTTCAATTACTGTCATAAAAAGGAACTGCGTTTAATTGTTTCATAAGCATTCCACACAGTACAACCATGTACATGGCTTTGTCGCCCTCCCCCATCTCTTCCTGAATTACTGACCTTTTAGAATTTCTTGTCTTTAAGCTTCGAAAAAGATATAGTAATGAAATGAGGGAATTTTATTTCTGAAAATTAAGCCTTTTTTTTTTTTTTTTTTTTTTTTAAGGCCCCCAGGTCTAATTTTAAATTGGATCTTGAGTTTAAATGTTCCATTTTTAAACAGTCTTCTCCTGGCTCCTAACAGTTGTAACCACATTTGACCCAGAAAAAGGGGAGGGAGGCGTTAGAGGGTTTATTTTCCCTCTCTGGTTACATGCTTCCGAGTGAGAAAAGGGAAGTCAAGATCTTCATTTACACTAACTAGGCTTGCAGACCTTTGTTTCTGAGCACAGGTCTACACTAGAGATTCAGGGCATCTTCCTAGCTCCAGACTCCCAGAATATATCCTTGTAAGCACTGTCTTTGCTGGGTGTGGAGAGGAAGCAAGCATGGAGGACAGTTGTGGACAACTTGCTGTGACCCAGGCTCACACATGCAAAGTGCTGCCCATGCGTTCCTGTAAGCGGTGCATTCCAATTTATTGAAAGTAAAGCTGAGGGAGAAAGGAAGGTGCATTAAGAAGGATACTATACTAAGAGCCTGGGATAGGCCTGGTGGAGTCAGTAGAGACCAGCATGCGAGAGTGGACTAACTTGCTACACACAGCTATTGGAGTTTTACAGCATTTTACCTCCATGTCATAGCGGAAGCTTCATCTTCACGCTTTCATAAATGACCAGAGAGCTTTAGGACGTGTCACACTGTTGGGGTAGATCTGCTCAGTGACCAAGGAAGGCTGGTCAGCGAGAGTGACTGCTAACTATCCAGAAAGCTTGTATGGAAGGTGGGAGACGATGGACAGGCAGTGCCAGGAGCAAACGTACAGTGGGAAGAGCATATAGTTAAGAGTGCAAACCCATGGACTGCACAGTACCCATCGGAAGACACAACCCGAGTCCCACCAACAAGGAAGCCCTGAACACTCACAGAGGAACACTACTCCTCCCAGACTACTTTCTGACTCTGAAAGGCAGAAGTTAAGAATCATTGGTTAACGTTTTAGGAAGAGCTTTCATGACTGACCCTGTAAACCCAGTGACCCTCTGTAGAGACTTTCAAATTTAAAGGAAGGCACTGGAATCAGCTTTCATATTAAGTTTAATACAAAAACACTCTGCTTTGTACAAAAAGAATAAAAATATATGTATTTTTTTTGTCCTTGAGCTATAGTTTGGGCCAATTAATAACTCTCATCATCAGATTACCATTTTAAAGTTTTAAGCACCGAGTAACACACGCACAATGACGTCGAAGCACAGCCTTATTTCTGAGGGGCTCGACTGACCCACTGGAAATGCTAATTTACATACAAAGAAATCAGTATCCAAAGGCCAAGTGTGGGGCTAGAGCCTCTGGCGGCTGAGCCGTCTTACCACCCTACATAAAGTGTCTTAGAAAAGAGGCAAACGACAAATACTTGGGAATCGGGCTTCTAGCCATTTGACTAATGACTGTCTGTCCATCACATGCTCCTTCGTAGCTGGAGAACTACATCCAGGACAACATGAAGAAGGAGATGGTGGAGATCCAACAGAATGTGGTGCAGAACCAGACGGCCGTGATGATAGAGATCGGAACCAGCCTGCTGAACCAGACCGCGGCCCAAACTCGGAAACTGACTGACGTGGAAGCCCAAGTAAGTGACAGACTGAACCCCTTGGGGCAGCAGCTAACAGACCAGGTGCCTGTGGCTGGCTGTGCACTGGAATAATGGAGAGCAGCAGCTAACAGACCAGGTGCCTGTGGCTGGCTGTGCACTGGAATAATGGAGAGCAGCAGCTAACAGACCAGGTGCCTGTGGCTGGCTGTGCGGTGGAATAATGGAGAGCAGCAGCTAACAGACCAGGTGCCTGCTGGTGGCTGTGCACTGGAATAATGGAGAGCAGCAGCTAACAGACCAGGTGCCTGTGGCTGGCTGTGCACTGGAATAATGGAGAGCAGCAGCTAACAGACCAGGTGCCTGCTGGTGGCTGTGCACTGGAATAATGGAGAGCAGCAGCTAACAGACCAGGTGCCTGCGGCTGGCTGTGCACTGGAATAATGGAGAGCAGCAGCTAACAGACCAGGTGCCTGTGGCTGGCTGTGCACTGGAATAATGGAGAGCAGTAGCTAACAGACCAGGTGCCTGCTGGTGGCTGTGCGGTGGAAAAACGGAGAGCAGCAGCTAACAGACCAGGTGCCTGTGGCTGGCTGTGCACTGGAATAATGGAGAGCAGCAGCTAACAGACCACGTGCCTGTGGCTGGCTGTGCACTGGAATAATGGAGAGCAGCAGCTAACAGACCACGTGCCTGTGGCTGGCTGTGCGGTGGAAAAACGGAGAGCAGCAGCTAACAGACCACGTGCCTGCTGGTGGCTGTGCGGTGGAATAATGGAGAGCTATAGGCACTGGCTGTGGAGGAAGGTGGTGGCTTCAGAACTGACGAGTTAAGGGACAGTTAGGACTGAGAAGCCAAGGGATTTTCATTTTCACAACTGGGGCTAAATTCAATTTATTCTATCAGGGGCTCCCTAGCTCTATGAGTGTTATCCACAGCTTAATATGCTAAGATAAATGTTCCTTCACTTTGCTGGCCTCCTTTAGATTTTAGATATTGTTTTTCATTTCCAAGTTCTGCTTTGTATATTTGAGAAATAGAAACCACGAAGCAGAGAGCTGGGAACCTTGCTCTTAACTCTAACCCTGGAGTCAAGGTAACTGTTAACGAAGTTTGTGGAATGGATTCTTAGAGGACGTGCTGACAGAATAGTGGGTGGCAGCCTGCGGTGGCTCAGACAGGGTATGATCTGGAGCCAAAAGCCCCAAGGGAGGGCGAGTCTTATCAGGTGCTCCATTTTCTCTAAGTCCTGCTTCCTGAGTCCTGATCCTACTTCTTGGACGCTTCAAAAGTTAGTATCATCATGCTCTGAGCTACACCAGTCCTTTCAAAAAACAACAGAGGGTCCCCATTGTAAGCCACCCCAATATTCAGTACCCCACCTGCTGCTTTAACTAAGAGGACCAACTATTAGACTTAGCACAAGACAGCATGACTCACTAAGAGAAACCACTAGCCCCTCACGCCCTGAGACACTCTTGGCATGGTGACAAGAATCTCTCTAAAAACTATTTTCATAGAGAAAACAGTAGATCAAAAACTTCTATGAAAAGCAGAGTGAGGAATTCTTTGTCTATCATCTTTCAACAATATCAGGCATTTAGGAACAATATAAAGAAACACACATTTTCCACAGATCACAAGGCACTGAGATTTAATTCTGCTTGTTAATAAGTGTTAACATGACGAGATACAGTAGTTTAAAAAGAAATAAAGTGTCTATCAACTCAACTGATAAAATAAAATAGCAATGGTTAAATGACATTCTGAAGCTTTTGATATTAACTCTGGGAGGCTATCACGCACTTCCAAAACATCTCTTCATCCTAGTATAGCATTTCTTGTTTTTTTGTTATACAGCAATAAAATAATGTTAGGACACAGAACAACTATGCAAACCTTTGGGACATCCGGTGTAAGATCACAGGATTTAAAAAGTGCCACTATGAAGTTGGATATCCTATGACTGAGGCTAACAGGAAAGCAGACCAGGGATGGAGAGAAAATAGCTGCAAAGTCCAAATAAACACATCAACGCGGGTGAGCCCGAGGAAGGACATGGAGAGGCTGACTTAGGGTCTCAGTCTAGTTGACAGCAACTGTTGGTCACTTACGGATGGTGTGAAATAGGTTCCATAAAACATGAACATTTCTGGTTAGATGCACAATTCTTCTAGACTGTCAGAGTGAGGATATTAGACAACCATACATAGCTGGAGGTCTGAGACCTTACAGCCATTACCTGACCTAGACAACATAGCACCAGCTAATTCAGAACCTTGAGATCTGTTGAACTATACAACCCCCTTCAGAAAAGTGATGTGAAGACCAGTGAGATGCCTCAGAGGGTAAAAGCGCTTGCCACACAAGCATGAAGACCCCAGTTTGATCCTCTGAACCCATGTAAAGAGAGCTGGATGTGGTGATGGCCATCCATATCAGTGTTCCTAAAGCATGATGGGAAGCAGAGAGAGAACTCCCTAGATGATCGGAGGTGGATTAGCCTGGAGCACATATCATAGCACAAGCAAGATGAGCCCTGGCTTAACAAGGCAGAAGGAGAGAACCAAGTCCAAATGGTGTCCTTTGACCACCACACGTGGTCACTCCACACAGACACTACCTTCTCTCCCTCCTATACACACACATCATTTCTATATCAAGCAGGTTCTACTGGCATCATTCTCTGCCTCTCTCCAAATCGGTCCTCATTCCATAATTCTCATGGGTTAAAGAGGAGGGCAAACTGGCCCATTCTTTAATGAATAAACTGGGATTGAATGTCTGTAGAGAGCAAACAGAGGCCAAAGCTGCACTGACGGCATTGCAATCACAGTCCAATCCTTTGCTCATTTCCAGAAGCATTCTGCTATGACCTCAGCCAGGCTTGACAAGGACCAGACATGCCCGGCACCTGCATGGTGAGACAGGCCAGGGCTATGCTGATGACAAGGACCCCCGCAAACAATGATTCTTTTTCAAGGTCCCTGGTTGCTGGGCAACGATTCAGACTTCCATTAACAGGTGATATCACATCCTGAGTGACACCACACAAGGATGTGAGTAGTCGATTCTTCCTGCTGGGAGGCAGCCAGGCACCAAAGAGCCCACACAATGGCCAATGCTGGCTTCCACTGGATATTGAGATTTTATTATTCCCTAATTGGCCAGAAAGACTTTTAAAATAGGAACAAGAAAAACAGAACAGAAGAAAGAAAAGGCTTAACAAGTGGGTATAAGCTAGGAGACGGCAGGCTTAGCAATGAGCCTTCACTGTCACACAGGGAAGCATGTGACTCTGTCTTTTTGTGCCCTCACAGAAATTTCTGAGCAGAGGGCAATTATTTAAAATAAAATATTATATAGTTTGCATGCATGCATGGTGTGTGTGTGTGTGTGTGTGTGTGTGTGTGTAGGTCAAAGGACAATTTGCAGGAGTTCGTTCTATCCTGGGGAGTGAACTTGGGTCACCTGGCTTGGTGGCAAATGCCTTTCCTCACTGAGCCATTTTTCTAGGCTGAGATAATTTTTTTATTCCTTTGTAATTATTGATCTATAAAATGGTTATTTAGTATCACCACTTGTTATGTTATGTAAAACAATGAAATATTACAGAAAGAGAAACATGATAGATGATTTGATACTAGCTGTTTTCCAGACTTAAAAGATACACAATTAGGCATGTTCTATGACACCAAAACCTTTATGGGAATAAAAAAATGTGCCAAGCTCAGGCAGGAGGAGCGCTCCAGACCCTTCCCTAGTTGAGGAGCTCCTGGCAGTTAACAGCTGCAGGGGAAGGAGAATCAGTCTTCTTTCTTTCACATGTGTGGGCACTGGAAGATCGCCCACGCTGCAGTAGATGGCTCCCACACCCAAACTCATCTGGCTGGCACTACTTGGACTTGGTTGGTTACTAAAAAAAACAGTTGGGTGGAGGCTGTGTTTGTGGGGAGACTTGGAGGATGGAAACAGAGGTGTAGGTACGATCATGTTTCATGGTGTAAGACAAAAAAAACCCCACAAAACCACCCACGTGTCAAAACAAGACAAGTTAATGAATAATAATATGCTTTCTGATCACTCTGATGATGGACTCAAGAAAGGGCATATATTGTATTCATCAAGACAGTAGGCAGTAATTTTGTTTGTTATATGCAGGTATTAAACCAGACGACAAGACTCGAGTTGCAGCTTCTCCAACATTCTATTTCTACCAACAAATTGGAAAAGCAGATTTTGGACCAGACCAGTGAAATAAACAAACTACAAGATAAGAACAGGTAATAATACTATAAAATACTTCAGATTCAGAACTGTACCCTTTCTAGATACACAGTCTACCCATGACTATAAGCACAGTATTCCCAAATGATAGATTTCTGCCTGGAACATATGTGGGTCAGAGGCTCTGAGAACAAGAGGCAAGGAGAATTCAGAGAAAATTTCTGAACTGACCCTAAACTTCTCTTCTCATTAGTCCTGAATATTGTTTTTTCATTCTGGCCCTTTAAAGACTCTGGAAGCAATATTCCAAATTGCCCTAACATTATGCAGTTTGATCTACACAAAATACTAGTGGGGTTGTGAAGTAATGAAGTAACACTGTCTGAGGGCTTTAATATCAACTTCATCACACTTCTTGGCCTTTGGGGGATTCTCACTATGTAATCCTAGCTTGTCTGACGCTTATCATGCAGACCAGGCTAGCCTTGGACTCAGAGATATGCCTGCAGCTAGGGCTGGGATTAAAGGCATGCACTGTCATGCCTGGTGGGGACCTTGTTTCTTGCAAGATGAAGCACACTAAGAAAGCTGGAAGACAGCATCTGTTTCAGTGTGTAATACTTTCTTTTTAAAACTTACGGCGAGGGCCAGCGAGATGGCTCAGCAGGAAAAAGTGCTTGCCAGACAAACCTGACAACCTGAGTTCAATTCCCAGACCCACATAAAGGTGGAAGGAGAGAGCCACCTCCACAAAGCTGTCCGAGGACCTCCATATGCCACAGTGGCACGCATCCACTGCCTCCCCGCTTGCTCACTTGCTTGCTCTCACAAACACACCAATAAACACGTTAGTAAGCTTATGATGAAGTAAAAGGAAAACTTAATGTGCAATATAATTGTGTCAATAATTAAATTAAATATTTAAAAATCTCAATATAATCTATACAAGTGCACACTGTTTTCATGTTTTTTTTTTTTCTATTGGGGGGACACCAGGGAGTAGTTTTACAACGTATGTGGTGCTTACTTCCCTATTTTCTTTTTTTTTTTTTTTTTTTTTTAAGATTTAATTTATTATGTATACAGCATGTATGACTGCAGGCCAGAAGAGGGCACCAGATCTTATTACAGATGGTTGTGAGCCACCATGTGGTTGCTGGGAATTGAACTCAGGACCTCTGGAAGAGCAGTCAGTGCTCTTAACCTCTGAGCCATCTCTCCAGCTACTTCCCTATTTTCAATCTGACATGGAGAACGGTCCCAACAGCATGTCTCACTCTTTATCTAGAGAAGGGGATGACCACGGGCTCACATCATCCTCAGTGTTAACCAAAATCTAAGCTGCCGTTCTTTTTTTCTGTTCTCTGTGTAACCAGGTTTACCCTAGCTTTTACTTATGAGCTTGAAAAGCAAATAGATTTTTTTCCTCGCTGGAACAGTTTTCTTTCCTATTTAAAATTTCCCTACTGCACAGTAAGAAATGAGAGCTTGAGACACTGAGACGTTACAGTCTTAGCTTCCCTTGGCAAGGCTCCTGTGGATGCTGGTGAGAACTCTTGCCTGCTTTAAACACACCACCTCTCAGAAAGGTGGCATTGCTCAGTTTGTTGAACACACTCCGGTACTTATGACTGCTTCTTCCCAAGGCTTCAAAATCAGGTCAATATGTCCACAATGCCACCCAGTGTCTTCTCTGTAAACTCTCCCATCATTCGGGACTCACAGGGGATTGGATCTATAATCCACTTTGGATCCCAAAATCCATCAATATGGAAGTCCCTTATATAAGATTGGACAGTTATTACCCCATTATCTTCATAATCCTCCTTACATTGCTTACAGATAATACCTAGCATGATGTAACAACTGTGCTCACAATTATGCTGTATTATCTAGTGAGTAATAACAAAAAGAGGGGCTGTACAAGTTTAGCATGGGTGCACGCCCCGCCCCCCAAGAATTTCAATCCCAGAGTGGATGAATCCACAGACTCAAAGCTTGTGGCTATGAAGGGTTAACTGTATTGCCATCAGTATTTGCCTCTTTTCTAGACAAGTTCAACTCTTGTTTCTTATTTTATATCCACTGTTGGAATAAACTTCGCACACAAAAGCAGCTGCTCAGAGAGCTGCTTTGAAAGACCCAGAAACTTGTACTGTATTTTAAAATCCACTTCAGGATTTGGTGAGATTTCCTCGTAAATCGAGGCTCTTTACTATAGAGAACAGTGTTCCCAAACCCAATGCAGCAACCACGATGTAGTTTGCTGTGGTTTCTAATAATTCTTGCTTAAATAATCTCTTGCACTCCACCCCTTGTTTAAGTCCTTCACCTTTCCCCCAGTTTACGTGACCTGGGTCAAGAAATAATGTACCTTTTCAATAATTAAAGTCATTTCATGAGTTTATGACCAGTCTTGAAGTTTCTCTATAAAAGCACCTTGCCACACATATCCAACAAAGTGAAAAGTTTCTAGGACTTGCACCAACAGTGCTTCACCATGTCAGCTGTTAAAAATCTACCCAAGGGGGCTCTGTGTTGGAGCTGCCTTCCCAGGCACGGGTACACAAAGGTTGATTGACTGTAAAAACCCGTCAGTAATAAGAGCCACAAGGAAAGAACAAGCGGATCTTACAAGCTACAGACATCGTCTTCTCTTTTGTTACAAATACGAGATGGAATAATAAAGTTTCCTCATCAAAAACGTCATGAAATTTCCTTGATGACGTTAGATCTCTTGATGGGTGTTTCCTGCCTTCAATTGGAAAAAATATGTGGTGTTTCACATTCTAAGAATGACTTTTCAATCATCTTCCAAAATTTCTTCAAAGTGGAATTGCTTTCTTTATAGATTCAAGCAAAACCAAAAATACTTACCAGGGTCAACATGTCTCCCCAGATCAACACTACTGCACCTTTAGATTCACCAGCCGAAGGGAAATCTACTGTGCGTTCTTTATTTTATCTTTCTCTTTTATTCTAATAATGACTAACTTGGGCTGTGTTGACAGTGCAGTTAACATACTCCGCCATGAGGCAGGTAGCCCCTGATTCTGCACGGGTACAGAGAAGCCACAGTTTCCAGTTAGGTCCTCCCATCTTCCGTTCATCTCACTGGCAATAGCAGGTGCCACAGGCCTTTACTGCAGGGCTCTGTTTCTGGAAGGAGTTCATGATCTTGACTTCCTAGCATTTACGTAATCCTACGCACTAGGAATTGTTTTCTCTAGTTTAATATTACAGGAATAATTTCCAGTTAAAAATTAGTATACTCTTAACTGAACCTATGAGTGGTTATGCGTCTTGATAAATTAAGATTAGAAATAACTATAAAACCATTAATAAAACTTTTTGGACTTACATGGCATAACTTCATCAAGCAATTTTTAAGGGGTTTGCTCAGGCTGTAGGTGTTGAGAACCACGTACATGAGATAGGCTGGCAAAATTTCCCAAAGGAAGGGATCCACATTAAAAACAAAAACAAAATCAAAAACAGGCAAGCAAACAAAGGAATAAGGAGTTTAGAGTAAGAAAGATCTGCATTTGAATTGGGTGTCATCAGCCACCTGGGAGTGTTTGTGGGCATGTGATTTATTGTGTCTACATTTTATTTTGGTTCAGTTTACTCCTTGAACATGAGACGATAATGTTGATACTGGTATAACATTTACTAAGTGTCAACTATCAGTCTGTTTATACTTTTACATGCACGTATTCCTCAGATCAGCCTCTCTCAGCGGGTGATATTAGCCCATTTTACAGATGAGGGAACCAATGCACAATTCAATAAGTCACTTAAACTCATGAGGCCAGAGCGCCAGGATTTAAACCTGAGTATAATATTCGCCTCTATCATAGAATATTTGCCACAAGGTACTGAGAGAGTTGGTGCTGTTATTATGATTAATATTAAAATGAAAATAGTTTAGGAGAAAGGTAACACATGACCTGAAGGTCTAATTCAAACTCCCTGCTCTCATGAGAAGCACTCTTGTAAGCATGGCTTGAAATAATGCCACCTTCCTGTGACCTTGTAGCAGGTAGTGTTTGTGACACTCACGGTCTATTGCCGAGGCCCAGTGTATTCTTGCACAGATAAGACTGTATACTCTGTCAGGTTTACACACATACACACATGTACACATACATCTAAATAGTTTACCTTGGCAATTTGAAAGATTTCTCTGGGCTGTGAGAAATCTTTCCACTTAAAAAAAGGTTTTCTAAAGATTTCTTTATTTTTACATGCATGAGTTTTTGCCTGCATGTAGGTATGTGCACTATATATGCCTGATGCCTGTGGAGGTCAGGAGAGGACACCAGATCCCCTAGAACTAGAATTATGGAAGGCAGCTATGCTTACCACTATATATCCAGAAAATGGAGTTATAGGTAGTGGCGAGCCACCACAGGGTTGCTGGAAACAGAACCAGGTCTTCAACAAGAGCAGCTAGTGTGTCTAACCACTGAGCATCTCTCCAGCTCCCAAATCTTCCTACTTTATATTGCATTTTAACCAAATACCACCAAACATAAGTCCAAGAAACAGAAAGATTAGCTTTGGAAATGACACGATTTTATCAAGCACTTGGCTGGCAAGGTCCCGAGGCATCTGGAAGTCCCTGCACTTACAAACACCTTCCCTATAAGCTTCCTAGAAAAGCGAGTGCTGGACATGGAGGACAAGCACAGTGTGCAGCTGCAGTCCATGAAAGAGCAGAAGGACCAGCTCCAGGTGCTCGTGTCCAAGCAGAGCTCAGTCATCGAGGAGCTGGAGAAGAAGCTGGTGACCGCCACGGTGAACAACTCAGTCCTTCAGAAGCAGCAGCATGACCTGATGGAGACGGTCAACAGCCTGCTGACCATGATGTCAACGCCCAACTGTGAGTAGAGCTCCTCACTCCCCATGACTTCTGGTCATCGAACCCTCAAAACTCCAACATGATCTTTCTTAGGTATTTCATCCAGGCGTATAAGACCCTCAGCAGAGGCCCAGCACAAAGGAGGGCAGAGACCAGAGGAGGACGTATATTATACCAATTATCAGGAAGCACAAACCCCAAACAGTTTGTATGTATGTGTGCATGTTCATGTGTGTGCATGTTCATGGGCACATGCATACATGTGTGTCTAAACCAGTGGTCTCAACCTTCCTAACGCTGTGTCCCTTTAGTACAGTTCCTCATGGTGTGGTGACCCCTGACCATAAAATTATTTTTGTTGCTGCTTCATAACTAATTTTGCAGTTATGAATCATAATGTAAATATCTGTGTTTTCTGATGGTCTCAGACAACTCCTGTGAGAGTTGTTTGATGCTCAAAGGGGTTGTGACCCACAGGTTGAGAACTGCTGGTCTAGAGGCTGGAAGACAACCTCTGATATCATTCCTCAGGTGCCCTCCATTCTGTCTTTAGAGACAGTCCCCCACAGGGACCTGGAGCACAGGGTCTGGCTAGGCTCTCCGGCCAGAGAGTCGCAGGGAATCTCCTCACGCCCACCTCCCCAGCACTGAGATTAAGGTGCGCTGCCATGTCTGGCTTTGCTTTGGACGTGCGTTCTATAGCTCAAACCCAAGTCCTCAAGCCGGCCACGGAAGCCTTTAGCGACAGCTACCGCTCCAACCCACAAAGATAGTTCTGATTCAAGGCTGCAAAGTTCTCCTCTTGAGTTAGTTCCCTCATCAGTTGAACGAAGGAGGCTGGCAAGCTATTAAGCCATAATGAATCTTCCTTTCTTTGACTTTCAAATGGGCAAACTGCCCTGGGCCCAGAGGAAGGCTAGAGACACAAGTGAGAGCCGTCACCCCCGTCATTGGTGCATGATGGGTACCAAGGCGGCACCAGCTCCTGTCTCTGTCCATGCCCTAAACATACTTAGCCTCCTTCACTGCCATTCTTACTTGTTAGATTCTTTTACTTACTGGGGGCTGAGGGGTGGGAGAGGGAGGAAAACAGAATCTTCAGCCATTAAAGATGGAATGTACCATCTTTGTAGTCTTTTTCTGTAGGATTTTTTTTTTTTCTTCCTAACTGAATTCGACTTCATTCATACTGTGGTTTATTTCACAATGTCCCCTCAGCTGGTGCTTGACAGGCAGAAATGGCGGGTGGGAGAAGAATAGGAAGAAGCAGCAATGATGGCAGAATTAAAATCTGAAGGAATTTTATAAGCCTACACGCTTTAGACTTAAAGAATTTAAATACGTAGATAAATAGACAATGTCTATTTATTGTGTTTAAAGGTGCAGACTATGATGTCACATTTACTGAACACCCAAAGGACACTAAGTATGCCCATTCAATATTGGATGTATGTGCGGATGTGGGGCCTGTGGAGGCACGGATTTGTGTGCGCATGTGCAGGCAGGGGAGGCCTGGAGAAGATTCTGAGTCCTGCTCCAGCACTCTCTGCCTTCTTCTCCTGAGACAGAGTCTCTCACCGAACCAGAGCTAGGCTGGTGGCTAACAAGCTATAGAAATTCTCCCATCTCCTGTCCCCAAGAACTGGGTTACAGGTGTGTACTGCCACACTGGAATTTTTATATGGGTGCTAGGATCTGAACTCTGGTCCTCAGCCTTGCTCAGCACATACTCTGACCTAACACGGAGCCCCCTCTTGGGCCCTCCATTTAATACTCTAAGAAAGATTAAAGACTTAGCCTCAGACATACAACCAACGGCCAGTGTGTACATTCTGACTGCAGTAGGACAACGAGCCAAGGGGACCTGGGGGTGCTGGTGGACGGAGTGCTGTGCTGCATGCTCTCCCGCTTTGTTTTTTCATAATGTTTGCTCAAGTCTATTCAAGAAGGGGAGTTTTTAAAAAGGAGCGGTTTATTACAGCTCATTACGAAGTACTCACGTTCCACACATTTGATCTTAAAAGGGAGTAAGAAGTTGGCAAGATGGTTCAGTGGGTAAAGGCGCTTGCCTCCTAAAACCTATGTTAGATCCCTTAGGACTGTCACGGTGGAAGGAGAACTGACTGATGAAGATTGTCCTCTGACTGCCATACCCACACCATGGGACATGTGTGTGCACACATATGTGTACACACACACACACACAAGTAAATATATTTAAGCTATTTGTGCTAATTTTCCAAAATGACAGGAAAACGTGCTTCAGGAGTAACTCCTGGGCAAGCACAGTCTGCCTTGCTTACTTGAGAACAAATGACTAGGTCTTGCATAACAGGCTTCTCTCCATTCACAAACCCCATTTAATTGCTCCACTGTTTTTAAACACAGCTAAGGGCTCTGTTGTTGCCCCTAAAGAGGAGCAAACCACCTTCAGAGACTGCGCCGAAGTCTTCAAGTCAGGAATCATCACCAGTGGCATCTACACGCTAACCTTTCCCAACTCCACAGAGGAGATCAAGGTAAGGAAGGCTGCCCTATAGAGGCTGTGGGGGCTCCCCTGCATCAGTGCAAAGGCCAAGGAACCCCTGCGCATCCATGCCTCGTGCCCTTCCCAGGCACACACTGAGGGTTCTGCTGCTGCTGAGTACAGAGCACGGATGCTGAGCAGATGGTCTGCAGCTCCATCTCCTTCCACAAGCATGTCCTGCTGAAAGGATGTGCACACTCAGGTGCCTGCCCCCTCACTCCCAGGTGCTGGCATCATCTCATTAATTTTAATGAATATATCTTCTCCAAACTGAAGTTGGATTAACCAGAGTTTGTCTTTTAATCACTTCCCCAAGCAATAGTTGCATTCCATTTTGGAGGGCGCTCACTGAGAACACACCTATTACAACTGTTCAGAAGGGACTAATTTGCACACACACACTCCTTGTCATATAAACTGTAGAAAGATGTGCACTTAGCAGCTACAGTTTAATAAAGTCAGTCACTTTTTCTGAGGCAGGAAGATGCCTTGAGCCCAGAAGTTCAAGACTAGCTGGATAACGGAGACCTTCTCTAGACACAATCCCAAACATAAACATGTTTAGTGCCTTGAAAGATTGCTTTGACGCTCCTGACTATTTTTTCTTTAGACTGCATGTGGTCTGAGCAGAGCACTGTCAGCAGCACCTTGAGCATCAGTCCTGCTTCATGCCAGGGTGCTGCCAGCTTCACCCTGGGGACTGCTGTTGCCATATGGAGTTGCTCACAGGGTCCCCAGGAAGCTCAGGGCTCCACAGCTCATAGCGGAAGACTATGACCCCATTCAGTGCAGCCCAGAAGACCTGAGCACACGCCCAAGGGTGCAATTCTTTTTCCTCTCAAATGGGGGAGTTCAGTTCAGTATCTGTTCTATCTGTAGAAAGTAGACACAGCCCATGTCCAGCAGGGCAGGTTAACACACAGGCAGACCAGGCCATCCATAAGCAGCCTGGCTTATGGAGGCACCCTGCAGAAGTCCTGGGAGACTGTATTTCAGAAAATCACTTCCTGTCGCTTCTCTAGAGGTCTGATGAGGTAGAATGACATTGCCCAAGAATCAGTGTTAAGGGCTGTGTGAATGCTGGACAGCTAGATATGCTCCACGTTGACAGGTATGGCTGCATCTAAAAGAGCAGCTATGCCCTGAGCCAACATGACTCCCAGAAGTGCATGGATGCTGTGTCTAAATAGAAATTTCAGAGGCTCCTGGAAGTAGTATCTTTTTGAACTCAGTATTATCTTCAGAATTTAACATGCTATCAAAGAAAAATACAAGCATTTAAGTGTTTAAAGATGTGGAATTTGAAACAGTAATATGCACTTTGATTATGAATTAAAAAATAAATACTGTGCTATTTAGGATAATACTTTCCAAAGAAATCTCTCTAATTCATTCATGCTGCTTTAAACCAACCTTGAAAATCAGTTAATGTCCCTGGTGGCCTAGAAGCGGAGCATTGGGAGGAGGAGAAAAACTGTACAGCTTGCTGCAGAAGAAAAACCAGTAACCCCAGGCTGAGGGTCTCCAGCATCTCTGCTATGCAGCTTGCAAGACAGTTCTTTGCATTCTGGTGTCTGCCACCAGATGCCTGCATGTTTTGGCTTGGTAATAAGGGGGACAGGAACACCATAGCACAGAGGCTATGAGCACACGGTGAACACTCTCAGAACTACACTGTCACACAGTCACACCACTCTGGGAATGCTTTTCTGGGTTAGTGCCATTTCCTGCCCAACACCACGCTACCCTCACAGTTTGACAGCCACAAAGATGCTTAGAGAAAGATTTATAGTCCTTTTAGATAATCTCAGTAAAACTAAATCCATTTACACAGTAGGGGACAGCAAGTTTTCACAACCTCAATTTCTTTTCTAAAATGCCTGGTCTACGGGTGGTGTGATGATGGCTTTAGTGGGTAAAATGACTGCCACGCAAGGCTGGTGACCTGACTGTGGTTCCTGGGTCAAAAGACGGAAGGAGACAATCAACTCTCAAAAGTCATCCTCTGACTTCCACCTGCATGCTTCCCCTTCTCACACAGACACACATAGAGAGACAGACACACAGATACACACACACAGATAAAGATTTAAAAAATTAAAATAACTGGGCTGCATTGCATTGTTACCTCTAAACTTCCTTCCAGACTTGGTGTTCTATAAATGACAATGTGATCTTGTGTGACTAACCTGTCAACCCACCTTGCACGGTGTGACAGTCAAAGCAGAGTGCCAGATAGGGCGCTGGAAAAAATAATACACAGAGCCTGCACAAGAGGTCACAGCAGGCAGGGTCATCAAATTCAGAGGAAATAATGATCACACCAACTTTACATTTGATTAGTTTAACTAATTTAAGCGGTTAGTAAAGGTCACATTTATATTAGGTTTTCACGTATGTAAGATATACACATTGCGAAAGGGCGTCTGTGAGAAGCACAAGCACGCACTTTGCTAGTTAGGAGCACAATCGTTTCCTTCCCCAGATTTCTCGGGCTACGACTCCTCATGCTTATGGACGTCTGCTATTTATTCCCTTCACCAAGGCCTGAAGCTGGAGCACAGCACTTAACTCAAGCATTACTTGCTGAAAAGCTTCAGGCTTTGGGTCCTCGTGCCAGGCCCAGGCACGCAAATCAAAAGCACTAAGTGACGGAAGCAGGCATGCTCTGGACCGAGTGCCGCTGCTGCCTTTCAGATCTTGGTCTGATCCTTGCCATTAATTTCCCTGAGCATCTCCCGGCTATGTGGATACTCTACTAGAATACTATCTCTTCTTTTGCAAATTCACAACCCAGTGAACCATGATTCTCTGTTTTCCACAAATGCTTTGTTCTTTATTTCTTAAAAATCTGGACAAAGTATTAAGAGAATGTTCTAGTAATTCTGTCATGGTTACTAATGGAGTCAAAGACAAGGAAAACATGGTTCATGTAATTTATTTATGTGCTAGCAGTGACCCTCGAAGTTGGGAGCCTTGCTTCTGACTCCCACAAGGCAAACTTGTCCTCTAAACAGGAAAAAGCGTGCCTTAAATATCATTAAGCAACTACCTCCATTGTAATCACTTTGACACCAAGGAATCAGATAGTATTAAAACAAGGGTGGGCTCACGAAAACATTTCTTCCCATCTACCAGCACGCCACTTAGGATGCTGGGGAGTTAACTTCTGTGCACAACCACTGGGTCCTTACTCTAGTGGAGCTTGTTCAGTCAGTGTGCTAAGTGCAGTTGTAAGGAGACATATTGATGGAATGGTGCAGCACTGGTCAGCTGGTTGATCACAGGCAAACAGACCAAGGACTCCTCATGAACCGACTGCAGTGTGGATCTGGCTAAAGGACTTCTTGTCTATTGACAAAGGGCTCAAGTTCCTCTGCTTTGGGCAGCACGATGTCACGGAAAAGATAGGACACAGGAATTAAGGAGGCCGTGTTCAAATCCTATTTACCACTGTGAGCTGAGTGACTGAGCCCATGAATCAGTGTTAAATCAACCGTTTCAAGAGCTCACAGTGGTGGTGAGACGGCAAGCCATTCGTGGGAAATATCCGACAGCTTGCATGTAAGAGAGTCAAACAATAGTGGTTAATGAACAAAAGCGGCATCAGCGCACGGTGACAACCAGGGGCTCCTTCAGCAAACTCATTTACGTACTTGTATAATTTCGCTGAGGAAATAATCTTACAAGTAAATATAATTTTGTTTCACCCCACGTGCCTTTCTACACACCAGTCAGTGGGGAAGGGGGCATGAGCCCAGGATCTTCATGAAGAGGTAGAAGAGTGCTGGAGAGGTGTCTACACAGAGCAGCCTCTTAATGGTCTCAAGGTCCGTGAGCAACAGAGGCCAACAACAAGGCGGACAGCATGGCGTCCTTGAGGTCTGGTTCCTTGTAGGCAATTGGAAGAAAGAGGATGAGAGGGTCGCATGACTCCTTCAGCTCTCTTCCCTAGGATCCTGACTCACAAATACGGAGCAGCTACATTTAGGCTAACCCTGCCAAAATGATCTTCCTTACTCTCCAAAGACCATGGCACTCAACAAAAGAAGAATATTCACAACTGGTTGTGAACCTTAATATTCCTACCATGTGTACTGTAGGGAAATTATCTTATTTTCTGGAAAACGGTTTTTTGGGGGGTTATGACTATAATCTTATAATTGAAAAGTATTTACGTAATCTTATTTTCAAGGGTTTTTAATTATACAATAAAACTCCAGCTGAGCTGAAATTAAGCATGCAAGTCCAAAGAATTTTGTGTTCTGGACAAAATTTTTTAAGACCACTGAGGCAGTTTAAAAGCAGAAATAAAATACTGGGGAAAATGCCACAGGCAGCAAGGGACGTGTGCAGAAGCCTAAACTCAGACCCCAGTGTCAGAGCTGCCTAGCCAAGCTGGGTCACATGGTACTGGCACTCCAGAACCCCAAGGCCTTCATGGGCAGGAATGTCCCAATAAGCTGGCTTTTACTGCACACAATGGGAGCCCAACAGCTCCAAAGCATGAAAACGTGACGAGCGTTTGGTACCTTGTGGTAACAAAGCGCTAACTCTACAGCGCGGATGCAGCCAGCAGGGAAGGTAGTCAATGCTGTGAAGACAGTCTGTGGTTTTCTATGTGTCAAAGATGTGGGATTTGAGAATCTGTCAGTCTCCCAATCACAGGGAACCATTCAAAACAACTATGGGGCAGGACTCTTTAGCCAGAGCACACGATGATCAGGAAGTCCTATTTTTACTAGGGTGTCATGTGATTCTACTGCTTGTAGATCATCACCATGTACACTCTAAAAATATGACAACAATTTACTCCACAAGTTATCACAAAGCTCCCTTGGAACACGTCATCACTCCAAAGGCCTGGGTCACCAATGTCTAGCATGCAATGACTGTGTGTTTTTCCCTGCAGGCCTACTGTGATATGGACATGACTGGAGGTGGGTGGACAGTTATCCAACACCGGGAAGATGGTTCCGTTGACTTCCAGAGAACATGGAAAGAATATAAAGAGGTAAGGAAGTGTGCTAAAACACCTTGAAGAAATGCCTTCCTTTAGAAAAATTAATTTCCCAACACCTTCAGAACTTTAAACACAAATTCAGAACTGACTAATGGCTTCTGAAGAAGTTATTTATAATTCAGTCCTTTGTGCCCAGCATTTCTGTCTCTCTTAGAAAAACACTGCAATCAAAGTAATTCAAATACAATACAGAGCACCCTGGGCAAGCTGCTCTGTTGAGGCTCCGATGGCATAAATGTCACTATTACAGGTATGGCTCACGGTACCTAGGTGGGTTTAGCTATTACAATTACATCTCTGCTCGTAGCCGTGCCGGTGGCTTTAAATATTCTAACAGTGATTTTCTTCTAAGAACAGCTCAGTTCCTTAAACTTGACTTTCTAAAAATTTATTTTTATGTGCATTGGCATTTTGCCTGCATGTATGTCTATGTGAGGGTGTCAGAAACCCTGGAACTGGAGTTACAGACAGGTGTGGGCTGCCATGTGGGTGCTGGGAATTGAACCTGGGTGCTCTTAACCACTGAGCCATCTCTTCAGCCTTAAACGTGACTTTTTAAAATCTAGTTCCTGATCTGGGGACATGACCCATGCATAAAATGCTTGCTGTGCAAGTGTGGCGATTTGTGTTTGAATCCCCAGAACTCAGAGAGAGCCAGACATGGTGACTCTTGTCTGTAATCCTGTGACAAAACGAGAGACAAAGACAAGTGACGCCCCAGAACCTTGTGGTCCAGCTAGCTTTACATATGCAGTGGTGAAGGAGAAACCCAAGGTGATGGTGACTTCCATAAGCACACTGTGCTACATATTCACCCATTCTCCCTCTGCTTCTCTGTTTCTCTCTTTCAAAATCATTTTAAAAAACTTTCCTGTGTGTATGACCTTAACGTTTCTACTAGGGAGTACCATCTGCTGACTGCATAAGCCGATGGATTCCAAACAGAAGGAACAACCAGTAACTAAGTGAACTGCTCTTGGTTGCAGGGGTTCGGGAGCCCTCTGGGAGAGTACTGGCTGGGGAACGAGTTTGTGTCACAGCTGACCAATCGGCATCGCTATGTGCTTAAGATACAGCTGAAGGACTGGGAAGGCAACGAGGCACACTCACTGTATGAGCACTTTTACCTCTCCAGCGAAGAATTCAATTATAGGTAAGTAGGCTGTCACTGAGAACATCGAAGGACCTTTCTGGGTAGTTACTCCAGAGACTAAGAGCCACGTTCATCAGAACAAGATCGAACTGCTGTTTCTTAGAGGCACCTCAAACATCCCTAGTTTTAAAATTTTAGCTTTCGCTGGTGATATAACTCAATAGTGTAGCACTTGTCTAGCACGGACAAGACCCCTAATTCAGTCCCTGGGACTGCAAGGTAAGCAGACAGATGATCGGTAGACCGACAGATACACAGAGGGTAGATATCTAACAGTGGTCAAACAACGTACAGCAAACTGCGAGGGCAGTTTTGCATCTACTGCTTTCCTGTGTGTGCTCTAAGAGGAGATGCTACGTGGCAGACAGCGTGCAATTCAGAGTCCCCTGTAGAATTAGTGCACATGAGATATCCCTTTGATACATATTGTGTGTAACAGTTTTCAAAGGTGTTAAGTTAGCCCATTTTGTGAAGTTTAAACAGTTAGTTGTTTAATTCCAAATTAGGAAACACAAAGCACACTTGAGTCACAGTACCCCCTTAGCTTTTGGCTCATCCGCACCCATCTGATGACAGTGACACACATGTCCCATGAGCGTGGGCAATCCTGACGACACATTCTTTGGCTGTAAAGCACAGTTAGGAGGAGAACAGTGAGGACGTGGCTTTCTGTGGGGATGATCAGAGCCACGCATGAGGTTCTGGAGTCAGTGTGTACAGTGTGCTCTCAAATCCAAGTCCACAAGGGTGCTGGGCAGGAAGGGTGGGGTGGAAGCACCAAAGAAACAGGTCTGGGTACAGCTGAGCACAGGCATCCAAAGAATGTGGGCACCTGGTGCCTGTGTCCACAGAGCACAGGGTAAACTACTGAAGCCACAGAGAGCAAGTGACGCACAAGAGGTGCTCCACAAACAAAGCCATGGCCCACTGTGCCACCTCCATTGCAGCGGCGCCCAAGCCCTGTGGAGAGGAAGCTTGACTACAACATCCTTGGCTGGTGTCCTACGGAGGTCACAGTGGACAGCACAGGGAAGCCGGCTCAGAGTCTGGGGCCTGACCTGAGAGCCATGTGCTGCCTGGAACAGCCTGCATTTTACAGACAGCGGGTGAGGACTCAGAAGCTGTTTTCAAAACAGACAAGGCCTGATGTGACTTTGGAACAGCTGGGGAGGCACTCAGCGAAGTTCCCGCATAGACCGGGCTTCTCTGGAGGGGAGGATGAATGGGAGGAGAGGCACTGTCCCAGCCCCCAGAAGGTCCCACCTGACTTCAGAGCCCAGAAGTCACTGGATTCCGAGACACAAAGTGGTCTTCATTGTGCTATCTCCAAGCTAAATATTTTCTTAACTGGTAGCAGTTAGGAATCTACAATAGAGGAATTAATTTTTTTAAAGAAGAAAGAAACACAGAAATGAAGAATTAGCCTGTTTATATTAGGAGATTTTACTAAATGGGTCAGCACCCTTCCACACTGACATTATAAAAATATCTTGAGCCGAGGTTCCTTTGGAAATGCAAACATATTTTGAATATGCTGTTTGAAAAGAAAACCCACTGGTTTTTGAGACTAAATTTATTTGGAAATGTAAAACAAATACTCCACAAAAACTTGCTACAGTAATTAGCAGGGTGAAAGTATGGGAAGTAGAATGTGATACCACTGAGTGACTGATGCTAGAGACCTGACTGTGTTTCTTGCCAATGAGAAAAAGCAGAAAACTGAAAAGTGCGTAAGAAAGAGGTATGCAGGAACTGGACAGTTAGTTGGTCTGCCTGCCTGCCCCACAACACACACACACACACACACACACACACACACACACACACACACACACACATACACACACACACACACACACACTCACTCTCTGGATTCCTAAGACAGGGTCTCATGTAGCCCAAGCTGGTCTTGAACTTTCTATGTAGCCAAAGATGACCTCAAACCCCTAGACCTCCTGCCTCCACCTCTCAAATGCTGGGGTTATAGGCATGGGCACTGCCGTGGCCAGCTCATGGATGTTCTTAACAACAGATCTGAAAGAATGTACTTTTATCCGGTAGGCCTCCAAAGGATCTAAAATTGAACAACCTTTCAAGTAGAGGCTAATAAAAATAGCTTTCTCTCTTATATTACTTGCCTTTGGGGGACACTTAATGAGTCCCCTGAGCATTGACCTTTCAAAGAAGACAAGAGACTGAAAATGAAGACAAGTCTGGGAGGGGGAGGTTGTCACGGGGGAGGGGAGGCTGGGGGGTAGCACATATCCGGCCTGCCTAGGCTTAAGAAGAAGGACCAGAAAGACATGTGTTTCAGATTCCCACACACCGCATCTGGTGTCCTGGGGCTACCATGAGCACTCACTGTGCATACCTGTGGCAGAGCCCTGGGCCGTGGTCCCTTCTCTCTGCCTGTCCCCACGAGATCCTGACAACTGAATCCCAAGGTGCTGGTTGGCAAGGGCAGAAGGTTTTACAAAGAAGAGCACATGTCGGGGCTCACAGGACACTTCCCAGTCACCACTGCAGGGATTTCCCTTATGGCGTCTTGGCCCTCCTATGTCTAGATCTCATCATGTCATGGGGATTCAGTATTCCAGTCTCCCAGAACTGGGCACCGGCATGCCAAGACACCAACATGACGTCCTCACAGCCACCTTATCATGTGAAAGCCAGCTCTGGCCTGTCTTGCGTCCTCTGCCCACAGACATTTTGTGACAGTGATATAATAGTTTACAGACTTATATGTTCTAACTGGGCATGCTGTACATGTCTGTAAGTCCAGCACTTGGGAGGCTGAGGCAGGTGGCCACCTGCCACAAGTTCAAGGTCAATTTGGGCTGTGTAGTGAGTTCCAGGCCAGCTTGAGCTACAGTGTAGAACCCTGTCTCAAAAACAAAACAGTAAACAACACAATGGTTGCGCTTATCCTTTCTCTTAGATTCCCCTCGTTGGCACAGCTGTCTGCTCTAAGCCACCCTTTGGAATGGTCTAACAGCGTGGGCCGTGACCCGGTGTCTGAGCACTGACATTTACTCCCTTCCTAAGGTGGGACAGGTTAATGACACCAGTGTTCAGAATCAAGGCAAAGCAGCTGCAGGGATTTACTTCCAATACAGCACTGCGGATTTCTACCCCAAACTCCACACCCACTCCTATCTCCTAGCCTCTCCATCCTAACTCCCACCCGTTCGGAACAGAGAGCATATGTTGCAGTCATTCCAGAATCCATTCCACAGGGACGGTGGTTGTGTGTGGGGTGTCTGTGGGGACACCCCTTCGTGCTGCAGCCCCCTTCTAGTTATCTGGAGGCAGGAGGAATATGAACTACAAAGCCCCACCCGCCCCTGCCGGTGCTGGTGCAGGCAATACGCGTCAAAGTTGTCATGAAAACATCCCTCTCTGTCGGAGGGTTTGATGATAAGTTGGTTCCTGTTTATACCAGTGCAAAATATTTTGTACCGGAGTAGGCACTGGGGTGCACTAGCCGGCCTGAGCGCATTCTGTAGAACGGAATTCTTCACCATGAGAAATTTTCCACTACGGTGAACCAACGATCCCAGCCAGTTACCATTTTTATTTTTTCCTTTGCTCGTTCCAGGATTCACCTTACAGGACTTACAGGCACCGCAGGCAAAATAAGCAGCATCAGCCAACCAGGAAGTGATTTTAGCACAAAGGATTCGGACAACGACAAATGCATCTGCAAGTGTTCCCAGATGCTCACGGGAGGTAGGGTGACTCTTCCTATTTGTGTTGGCAAGGAGCAACTGCATACATAGCCTAGGAGGCTGGCAGTGTGGAGCTCAGGCTGGCATGGGGACAGTGGCCTTACTTTCATGAGAAGACATGCTAGCAGGAGATCAGTACACTGCTTTCCCCTCCTGTCGGCCCAAGTGTGAAGTAAGCATGTGACATGGAGCTGGGATTGTCACTAGGCCAACGGTGTGCTCTCAGGAAGTGAGCCCGGGTAAATTAAGTGGATATGTGATATCCAACAAGCTCTCTGGAGGTTCTGCTCATTGACCAGATGAAAAGAGAATGATTTAGCTGGACCTCCATTTCTGTTTAATTTAACATCCAGTCAAGGACTTTTCAACTGTCTCTTTCTTGTAATGATTCTCATGCACAGCAAATGATTAAAACATAAAGTGGGCTGGGGAGACAGCCCAGTGGGTAAGGTACCTGATACATAAACATGAAGACTGGCGCTCAGTTCTCAGGATCTCTGTACAAAGCTGAGTAAGTGGTGTGCTCCTGCAATCCCAGTGCTGGGGCTTGTTTGCCTGTCGGTCTAGCTGAACTCATGAGTTCCAGGTTTGGTAAGAAAATCTAGCTCAGGCCTGGGACATGGCTCAGTGGGTAAAGGTGCTGCTGGCTGTCAAGCCCGACAACCTGAGTTTGATCCCTGGGTCCCTCATGGTGGAAGGGGAGAACTGATTCTCCCAAGCTGTTCTCTGCTCCACACACGTGCTGCAGCATGATCCCACGATAAATACATAAACTTTATTTAAAAAATAAAAATATAAGTTGCTAAGACGAGTAAAAGATTGAAGCTTGAACCACATGTATTCCAAAACTGGAAAGAAACTCAGAACTTGAAATTTCATGGAACAATTAGGAATAGTAGATCCTGGAATTGTAGGGAGAACAGAGGGAGCCACTTGGCATGAGTTGTCTCCATTATTTGTAATTATTCAAAGGAAAGAAAGCTATTGAACCGATTTTGTAAAGGGGGCTAGACTCTCTCATGTCACTGTAACAATCCTCTTTAAAATCAACTGACAATGGGGGTGAGTTTTGGGGCTGCAACATACCTAATCCCAAGTCCTGCCTGCCATTCCCACACTGAGACCTCTCTGGAGAGGCTGGCTGTTTTCAGACCACCCGTGGGCTGCTACTCCAGAGAGCTGGAGAGCTGCTTCATAACCAAGGACACAGTCTATTTATTTACCTAGTTCAAGATTTAGGGGCTGAGAATGGAGTTGGAGAGACTGGGGAGGAGGCAAGCAGCCAGGGAAGGACAATGCGGAGGGAGGTCTGGGCTGAAAGAGGCCACGTTCCAAGCCATGGGCAGGCCCATGGGGAAGCTGGCCTATGGAGGAGCAAGATGTCTTCGGGAGCAGTGGCATGGATGGTGCCTGAAGTTAAGACAGATCCGTTACTGACATTTCTCCACGTTCCAAGGGTTTTGCACAACACAGGATCTTCTTATACACCTCCATTTATCAGAATCACCAGCTAGGAGTGTCTCTAGCCAGCGGTGTCCAGGGAGACAGATGCACTCCATGGGAAAAAAAAAATTTTTTTAAGAGAAGCTGCCCTACTATGTCCTACTTGCCCTGAGGTAGCCTCTGAATTGGCATCTCATCCACATTCTTTACTATCGACTCTTGTTATTGTTTTCTGTATTTAAAAACAAACAAGAATACTATCAGATAATCTCATATAATCGGTGTCTTTCACACATGAGGCTTAGAGATGAATTCAGATTAGTACATCACCCATGTTACTGCTTCATATGGCAAATCCAAACACTCGCCATGCTCCTATTTGTGGGATCCTGGCTCTCCCTCAGTACCTCCACCTTATAGCCTCTAAGTTTCTCTTCCTCTAGCTCCACGGAGCACGAGGCACTTGTCGTCTACTCCAACCCACACAGTTAGATGGAAGGGAGTGGGAATCGTTTGGCCCACCCTGCTGTTAAGACTTCTACACACATATACCCCCAGTGTCACCACGTCTTCACCCCACAATGTAGCCACGGATGACAGCTTTTCACACTGACCAACAGTTCTCCATGTTGCGAGGATTCTGTGCAAAAGGAGCTAGAAAGTGTGTAAGGACACATGCCGCAATGGAACTGTGACCGCACAGGAGTGAACTGTGTGTCTGGGGCATAACAAATCAATGTGGCTTCTCCCACACCATGAGGGTGTGTGTGCACCTTCTCTGAAGCTGGGGGCTGAGGAGCACACCTGAGCCCCCTCCCTGTGCTGACACAGGTGCCCCACCCACTCCTAATCCCTCTGTCTCACTTTCACAGGCTGGTGGTTTGATGCATGTGGTCCTTCCAATTTGAATGGACAGTACTACCCACAAAAGCAGAATACAAACAAGTTCAACGGTATTAAGTGGTACTACTGGAAGGGGTCCGGCTACTCGCTCAAGGCCACAACCATGATGATTCGGCCAGCAGATTTCTAAATGCCTCCTCTACTACCACAAGAGCGTACTGTGTCCAAAGATTAACCCAAAGCACTGAGAGACACCAATGCACAGCAGCCCTCTCCCCGTCAGGAGGTGCTCCTGGGGGTGGGGAGGACCTCTGTGTGCCAGACCGAAGCACATCACTTAAGCCTGCACCAATAACCAACCTGAGGAAACCCAAAGGCACCGCGGTCCGGAGAAACACCTGTGGGAAGGTGACGCTGAGGCTGAGAATCTGAGGGACAGCATGCAGACTGCCACAAGGAAGAACGTTACGTGAGGGTTCATCAGTCGATAACTGGACAACAGAACACTTAGAGAAGATGACCTTGAACCACAGCCCTCGAAGCGCGATGGTAGGAATGTGCAGTACGGCTGTCACGATGACAAGACTGTGTCCTCTCACACAGCAGCGAGCATTCAGGGATTCTAAGTGCTGGTTACAGGCTAAGATCTAGAGAAGGACAGTGCATTGCTTTCCTCTTAGGTGCTTTACATTTTCATCTGAAAACAACACATTTACCTGACTCGACGGCTTAGTCTTTAATGGCTGGATAGTATTTACTATATGATGAAAACACCCACATCTCTGGAATTACCACCAAGCGTATGCCGCCATGTTGGTGTGTGTGGAGACTGTACTATTTTGCTTCCTGCCTGGCTGTTAAATATGAAGGTATTTTTAGTAATTAAATATAACTTATTAGTTGAGGTGATTACGTTTAATTTTTATGATAACATTTACAATTTTGTTCTTTGGTCACATACAAAAAACCCTGTGCCTCACGAAAAGGAAGGTTAATGAAGAAAAAGTTGTTTCTGATGAAGAGACTTCACCATTGAGTTAGTATTCTATTTCAAAGATCTGCTCCCTAGTTTAGCAAGACATGTTTTAGAAAACGAAACTAAAACTTGATTTGTGGTTGAGGAAAACCATCCCACTTACAACCTGTACAAAGCCATAATTCTCTGAATTAATTTATAGAAAAAATACTTTGCCTTAGTACCATGTTTATCTTCACTAGCAAACTGAACAAGTGTTTTAGGATGGAAAACCAAAATGTCCTGCTCATAGTATAACCAGATGCTTCTAGGAAAAGTTTCAGAACACAAGTTTATGCTTGGAACTGTTAAACCTCAATTCCTCCTGTTCTAACGTCCTGGAAGCTTGCAGAGTGCCATCTGCATCAATGAGCGGCTGCACAAAGCAGTTAGACGCAATCTCTCACGCAGCCTTCCTTACCTGTATCTGCCCTTCTCTGTGTCTAATGTTGGTTTTGTCTTGTTTTGTTTGTTTATTTCTCGAACCTCGTGATTCTCAACCTTCCTAATGCTGCGGCCCTTTAATACAGTTCCTCATGTTGTGATGACCCCCAACCTAAAATTATTTTGTTGCTACTTCGTAACTGTAATTTTGCTATGGTTATGAATTGTGATGTAAATATCTGACTGAAATGCAGGATATCTGACATGCTAACCCCCAAGGGGTTGTGACCCACAGGTTGAGAACCACTGCTCTAACCCCTCTTCCTTCACACGGCCTTCGTGTTAGAAACCCTCACACTGCTCTGCGCTCTGGTCAACCCGCAGACTCAGGCGGCCAAGGCACCCTTCTCTTCTGCCATGCTTCACTTTCTACCAACTAATCCCAGAGTAAAGAACTCAGTCCCTGCTTTCTGACCGCTGTTTCTGTTATTACGGTTCGGGAGCATTGGCGGGGCCAACACAGCTCTGTACCCAGTTAAAACATCTGACACCAGAAAACATCCCACAGCTTCAAAAAGCAGTAAGTGTCTTGAATGCCCACAATGACAGGAACTGAGGCGGGGAACAATCACCCGGGAAACCCAGCAACAGCACTCATCTTTTACATCAGTCTCTCAGGAAGGCAGGAAGATGCATTTCAAAGGCAAACCTCCTGTGCTACTCAATTACATACACTCTCTTAGGTCAAAGAATGGGAGGAATTCTGGTTTCCACTTTATACTTCAGCGCCTTACACAGTATTTTAAACAAACAAACTTACTGGGAAGAATTTTTTTTTTCTGTTCTAAAGAAAACATTTACAAAGTTGAAAGGAAATCAAAACAGTAATCTTAAAAATGAAAACAAAACAATGCAACGAGCTAGATGACTGAGCGATTAGGGGGCAGAGTTCAGCTTCCTGCTGGGTCCCCGGCACAGGGCCACTTGGACAGCTACGTAAGAGACCCGGGGACAGCTAGAACGGCCACTGCCTGTCAGAGACTCATCTTCTCAAACAATAAACAGTCCCAAACCAGACAACATGTTTGGAAATGGAAGGAACTTCTGTATAACCCTGTTTCCAGTCAAACCTTAATTATCTGGGAAGTCAGAATTTAATCAGCAAATACTTAAAATACCTAAGAGTCCATAAAGGTGAAATTTAGGATAAGCATCAAAATATAAAGACCACATCATAGTGCTGGCAGGCCATGATTTTTATACCTATCAATTTTATCTGTATTAGAATTAGTTTTTAAGAGTTGTCTTTCTTTTCAAAATTTGTTTTCTACAGCCCTACAGTCTTTCATAATTAAATTATTATCATCATCATTATTATTATTATTATTATTATTATTTTGAGAAGAGGTCTCACCTTATAGCCCAGGTTAGCATCAAACCTGCAGCAATCCACCCAGTTCAGTTTCCTGAATGCTGGACGGCCTGGCTCAAGCAAAACTTCTCAAGGTGACGTTTTTCATTGCACTTTACACAAATAAATGAACAGAAGGCATTCGTTTCTAGGGTGGCATCCTTTCAGTCTGAGCAAGACCACTCTTGACCTAAGACATGGAATTCATGGAACAGTTTGCCTAAGATCTCCACATCGCATTTACCATCACTGGACAGTGCTGACTTACCGGAGCTGCAGGGAAAGATTCAGAGAGTTCAAAAGGCTCCTCAGAAATCCAGTGACCCCACTCTAAAGACCACAGCACCTAAGAGGGACACAACACACAGAGAACATCAGTCATGGGCTGATTAGGCTGCTGGGTGGCAGGTCAAAGTCACTTCGATTAGAACAAAAACAAAGTCTCCTAAAAGCCTAGAAAGACGAGCTGTGTATGCCTGAAGCCAGCCACCCAAACACCAGGGTGCTTTGGGAAGCTCCATGCTACAGTCATTAACAAACACATTATTAGGAACCACAGCTTCCCATGGTCGGAAATGGAGGCCGGTAGCCAGCTGAGTGGCTTCTGCGGCTGAGATAAGAAGCAGAAAAATTACGAAGGCTCACAGTTCAAAGGCACGGTCCTTCATGGCAGGGAAATCAAGGCAGTGGCTTGAAGCAGTGGCCACACTGCATCCAAACTCGGGGAGCAGTAGGAGATGAAGGCTGAATGCCTGCTCTTAGCTTGCTTCTCCTTTTTATGCATTATGGGACTCAAGCCTAGGGCACAATGCTCCCCGAGGTTAGGATGGGTTTGGTCACCTCAGTGAACCCAATGAAGAACATCTCACACAGGTACCGACAGACTTATCTAAATAGGACAATCCTCACAGGAGTGCCTGAAAGGTGGTCTCCTAGGTGATTTCATAGCCTGTTAAGTTGACAATACTGACACACTATCCTAGGGAAACCAATATTTAAACACTCTTCTGCTTTTATAAGAAATGCTATGTGTTAGGAATATAAATTTTTAATTTATTGTCCTTTAGAATCTTCCATAAACATCCCATGATTTTATGAATTAAAAAAAAAAAAAATGAAGTGAGGGCTGGAGAGACGACTCAGTTGGGGAAGTCACACCGTGCAAGCATAAGGACCTGATTTCGAGCTGCAGAAGCTGGGGGGTGGTGGTGGTGGTGGTGGTGGTGAGAAGCATGTGTGGAGCGGGGCTGGGCGAGGTGGTGCTTTGGAAAGGTGGTGGGGAGGATTGTGGGGGAAGGCCTAGGACATGGCAAAACCCAAAAACCACAGGACCTGAGAGTCAGAAGCATGCCTACAAGACAGCTATGAGGCAGTGAACCCAAGACGATAGAATGGAGGGGACGTGGGAAAGCACGTCTCCATGAAGGATGGGGAACAGCAAGTCGTGTTCACAGGAACCCTGCTCCAGGAAAATACCACACTTTCAATTAGGTCCCTGTGGTCATAGACATTTTGTCATTTAATTCCTTTTTTGTTTTCTCTTAACTTTTATTGCCCAAGCGACACTGGAGGGAAGAAAGATAAGGGGAGGGGAAGGAGGAGTAGAGAAAAGAAAGATCTTAGTAAGCTCAGTAACTGTGGGTTAAAAACATTCCCATTACACAGTGTTCCCCTTACTGCTATCAGCCGTCCTGGGCTATCTATCCCTCATAGATACACTATCAATACTGTGGGGCTCCATGACCTCATACAATCAGCCCAGGAGATAAAAAGCAGTTTCAACATCAGGTTCATGTCAACATGTGGCAATGGTAGAATCCTGTGGTGGGAAATGTGGTTCACCAGTGAGAGGCCAGGAGTCAGCTGTAGAAATGTGTGTGGCACTCAAGTTCAAATTCAACCCACATTAAAATGTCAACTGAACCTAAACAACTTGGTGGAGAAAATTCATGTTCTCTGACTTTATTCCTTCTTAAATGTTAAGAAAACAAAATTGTAAGGCAGTTACAGTATGATTTTGCTAAGCAAATAGATAAGTTTAATTTCTTTAAGAATAAATATTGCATGGAGGTAGCAGAAAACACTGATCTGATTTCACAGAGTCAGAAATACTGGAAAAAAATTGTGCTTTATCTCTTTCTATAGGCAAATCGCTTTCTTTGGCTTAGTATAATATTCAAAATAGGTAAAATCTGTTTTTTAGGACTCCAGGTAGGCTTGAGAAATCATCTTACCCAACTCCATATATTTCCCAGAAAACACCGAGTAAGAAAAAAATAACTGAAAAACTAAATACAACAAGGAGTGGGGTTGTGTGCAGGGGATCAAATCTTATGTGTATATAAATCTTGGTAGGGAAGTTATCTCTAGGATCCACCTCAATGAAAGCTCAACATCCTGCAATCAACACTAGCACATTAGATAACAGAAATGACAGTGTTGACATCTGATCATCACTCATAAAGTACAAACTTTGTTGATGAACTTAATGGAGGAACCACTTTCCTGCTTTATACTTAAATATACCTAGATGATGTTTCACCATGGAGGGCTATGTAGTTCACTCTATACTACTCTGGGTACCAAGTCTCTTCTTCTTTTTAAAGATTTATTTATCATCTACCTACCTACCTACGTACTGGTTGTGAGCTGTCATGTGGGTTCTGGGAATCGAACCCCAGTGCTCTGGAAGAGCAGACAGTGCTCTTAGCCACTGAGCCACCCCTCCATGCTCTCCAAGTCTCTTCTTGTTACACATATTTTAATAGTTCTTGTGAGCAGTGTGAGGCAGTTTGGCTGTAGCTGGGCTGCAGGTGGGGAAGCCGGAGAGTGGTGTTGTTATTAAATGCAAGTGAAGATGACTGCTATATGTCGTGAAGAAAATGCAGCTGAACTATGACTGGTACAGCAAAGTAAGCATGCACTTAGTTCCACCAGGGACTGGAGGAGGGAAAAAGTGCACAGAGGAGACAGTGCAACTGAACTCTGGGAAACGCAGAGCAGTTGGAAGACTGACGAGTGCTGTGGATATTGCTCTGTATAAATAAAATGCTGACTGGCCAGTAGCCAGGCAGAAGTATAGGCGGGACAAGCAGAGAAGAGAATTCTGGGAACAGTAAGGCTGAGTCAGGAGACGCTGCCAGACGCTGCCGTGAGTACCAACATGTAAGACACTGGTAAGCCACGAGCCATGTGGCAAGGTATAGATTTATAGAAATGGGTTAATTTAAGATAGAAAAACTAGATAACAAGAAGTCTGCCATGGCCATACAGTTTGTAAGCAATATAAGTCTCTGTGTGTTTACGCAGTTGGGTCTGAGTGGCTACAGGACTGGCAGGTTAGAGATTTGTCCTGAAAGAAAACTTCAGCTACAGAGGAGGGAAGAAACTTTTTTTTTTTTTTTTTCCTCTGAGACAGGGTTTCTCTGTGTAGTTTGGAGCCTGTCCTGGATCTCACTCTGTAGACCAGGCTGGCCTCAAACTCACAGAGATCCGCCTGGCTCTGCCTCCCGAGTGCTGGGATTAAAGGCGTGTACCACCACCGCCCAGCCAGAAACTCTTAAGTGTCCGGAGAAAGAAGGTGAAGAGAATATTTACATCATTTTGCAGAGTCCCAAAAGGTGGGGACTATGGGGACAAGGGAACTGGAGGTAGAGAACAGGTCAAAGGCTTGCTTGGCTCCTTTCCCGAATGAGAAGAGAGTAAAGCCACGGCTTTTCTAAGGGCACCAAAGCTTGGAAGGAACCTGCTGCTGCTGCTGCTGCTCACATGTCACACAGAACAGTGCACTCAGCTGGGGGCTGGGCAGTAGTTCTGGGGACACTTACCCAGGGAAACAAAACAAAACAGAAAAACTGAGGTTTGGCTCTTGTCACCTTTCCACCCACAGGAGACGCCGGGCTCCAGGCAGGCTGTATCAATCCATTTTGTTACCTCGTGTTGGCTGTAGCTTTACCCCCATTGTAGAGCAGCCACAGCGCGGAAAATTAGCTGGAAAGGGGTGGTGGTGACCCTGGTGCCATGGCAGTGGGGAAAGAACATCAGAAGAGTTGCCTGGGAGCCTGAGTTCTGAGAGGGGCAGAGTAACCAAGGGACCCACACGTGGCATCACCACGACCCCGGGACTGAAAGGTTCTCTGAGGTGTAGATGCATCTGAGAGAAGAATTACAGTTAGCATACATCCGCAGGAACTCAGGGAAGGACACCAGCAATCCAAACATTAGTCACCAACTCAGGAAAATCAGGACGTTTCCAGAAATTCCACGGATCCTAGTACATTAGACAGCTTAGCGGCCCAAGGTGTTCAAATGGTGCTTGTGCGTATGTATGTGTACAGACCCACACGGGAACGTGGGAACACCACGGTCAGAAGACACCTGCAGATCCTGGGGACTGAGCTTAAAAAAATTTATTCTATTTTCTTAACAGCTTAAATATCTCAAGAAAAAAATTCCTTATTCACAACGTATTTCCTAAGCAGAGACCCTATGCAAAGCTTCCTCCGTTTAATTTCCAACTACTTAAAAAATGTTTTTAAAGAAGAAAATAATAGCAAATTATTTTAATTAAAAGTGATGGTAGATGCCTTGGACTATAGCAAAAACGAATCTGTATGAGAGACTTTTTTGGTTGGGCTTGAGAAAGCTAATGGTTCCCATCAGTAATGATTAAGTGCTGACATGAAATACAACATGAAGTTGATTCAACTCACTGGACAGCATTGCTGTAGATCATGCTGAACAAATTTACTGTAACTGTACTATAAAAATGGAGTCTATTCCAGAGTTCCAGATGACCAGCCTCCCTGGCCTCTATGTTGGAGCCTATTTAGAGAGAGAACACAGCACCAGCTATTCTGTAAAAAATTCCACCTTATGGGTTGAGGATGGAGACTGAGGTGACTGAGTGCTGACCTAACACGCAGGGAAGTCCTAGGTTCAATCCCTAGCACGACATGAACAGGTGTGGTAACAGGAACCTATGTGCTCAGGAGGTGGACAAAGCATGACCAGAGAGAGGTAAAGGTCATCAGCAGCTACAGAGGGAGCAGAAGGCCAGCCTGGGACCCTGTCTCGGAACAAAACAAAATTCAACAGCCACTGGCAATATGCGCTCTTTTAGGGTCCTAGCAAGAAAGGAGCAAGAGAGGGCTCCTTGCAGGCTGCATAAAACAACAGCTAATTCACTAAGTCAAGTCTGATGGACACCTGAGTCACAGATTTCATCGGTGGGAACCTGATTAACTTTATACTAGTCAACGTCTGCTTCATGTCCACTGAGGCAGCAGACAGAGTAGGGACTGTCATGTATACATGGTCTTCTGTCTACTTCGATCAAAATAGTGATGGGGTGGTAGTCTCTGCCACCATCTACCTACCTACCCTCCCCACCAATTTCGGTTTAAGGGACGGAAACATGTTTGGTATTTTCAAGGACAATGGAAGTAATCTGTTAAACTGTTATTTGCTGCCAGGCTGTGGTGGCCCACGCCTTTAATCCCAGCACTTGGGAGGCAGAGACAGGCAGATCTCTGAGTTCGAGGTCAGCCTGGTCTACAGAGTGAGTTTCAAGATAGCCAGGGTTACACAGAGAAACTCTGTCTTGAAAAGTCAAACAAACAAACAACAAAATAAAAATAAGAACAAGAACAAAACAACAAAACAAAAACCAAAACTGTCATTTGCTAAACGTCATAAATTTCAAATTATAAAAACCTCCCCACCAGATATCATAGAGTCTTAGTCTCAATGATTAGGGTGATTTTTCTTAAACAATAAAAGTTAGAATTTAGACCACATAGTTCATTTTGGCTGCTTCAAGGTAATGAATAAAGTTTGTGATTCTTCCCCAACCAGGCAGTGCAAAGAACTGATTAAACACACAGAATGCAGACAGCTTGGGACAAAGGCCAAGCTAGTTAATCCTTCACATATATAGTATGTAACATCCATCTCTATCAACTGAAGAGTAACCAGGCAGTTAGTGGAACTGTGTGGCAATGTAGTTATTTCTAGGTAACACTGAACTTCAGGACAGAGGCAGAGGGAAGGAGGGAGGGAGGGAGGGAGGGAGGGAGGGAGGGAGGGAGGGAGGGAGGGAGAAAAGGGAGAAGAAAGAGAGGGAGACAGTTTAATTCTAATGACAAAGTAAATGGTTACTTATGTCCCACGTACTTTGGAGCCAGAAAACGGGAACCCAGCTTGAACTGGCAAAGTTTCAAGGCAACAATATTTGTTCCAAAATAAGCTATCCCCTTGTATTTCCACCCTCTCTCACAACACCAAGAAATGCTTCCTATAGTTACATAAAGTTATTTTTAAAGTTACAAGCAAGCACATTTAGTAGATGCACTGCCTGACACATTGGCGTAATTTTTCAGGTGTAATTTTTTTAATGGTAGCAAATATTTCCACAGTTAATTATTTTATAGTGTACCATTTAGTTCATCCACAATGTGCATTCCCCTTTTTCCAGTTTCAAAGCTTTTTGAAAGAAAATTGTTTAGATAATATAGTCAATACTCCTCTCATTTTACAACTTTATGTGTGAGTGCTTTGCCTACATACATGTCTGTGCACCGTGTGTGTAGTCCCCTAGGAAGCCAGAAGAAGACATAGAGCCCCTGGAACTGGAGTTAGAGATGGTTGTGAGCCACATTGTGGATGCTGGGAATTGAACCTGGGTCCTCTGGAAGAGCAGCCAGTGCTCTTAACCACTGAGCCATTTCTCCTGCACCTCCCTCCTTGCTTTATTTTGAAGACTGAGTCTCACTGTGTATTGATGGCTGACCTGTAACTTGCTATGTAGACCAGGCTAACCTTGAATTCACGGAGATCTCCCTGTCTCTACCTCTCAAGTGCTGGGATTAAGGGCATGAGTCACCACACCTGGATCAAAACATAGAACAACAGCAAAAGCCTGTCTATGCCTGCAAAGTCTTCCCCATTTTCTGTCCAGCTCTATCCTGGTAATGACTGATCAGTGCTCATCTCCATGGAATCATCTATGACAGAGATATCACTAAAAAGAACCAGCAGGTATGTGATCTCTTGTAAGGTTGTTAAGATTCAACTAAATTATGACTTTAATAACAAGTCCTGAAAGGTGTCAAATCCTTGCATAAAAATGCTACATGTTCAAATTTGCTGATGCTATACAGATGGTCTTTTATCCTGCTATAGACTGGGAAACTGAGGCTTCAATTGTCATTGTTGACCCAAGGCTACACAGCTAGTAAGTGGCTTTTCAGTGTGAAACCCAAGATCTTATCCATCTGCAGAAATACCATGAAAAAGGTGAAGCCTTGTTGAGAATAAAAATGATCCACAGGTCACCTCTGGAATTAATATGGGCCATGAATTATGGAAGTGCTGAATTCAGATTCAACACTCACCAATTTTGAGCATGGATCCACTTGGTCATGAGTTTACTAAAGGCATTCAAGTCCCAGTTCTCATAGATGCTCATGCTGACCAATGGACTCAGCAGATGGAAGTCATCTGGGAAACAGCCCTTCTGTGGAACTGACACCACCGGGAAACTGCTCATCTCCACCCCCAACATGTCTACTTGGTTCCTAGAGCCTTCCTGCCAATGCCCAGTCACAGCACTGAGCATATGGCTATCTGTGAAGCCCACTGGATCAATGTCACCTCTGGATCAATGCCACCTGAATCAGAACCTGGATTTCATGCAACACTTTTCTGTCTGTCTGTATCAGGTACTTTGTCACGGCTGTGATAAAATACCATGACCAAGACGGCATTGAGTGTATTTGGTCTTTCAGTTCCAGAGGTTTAGAGTTTATGATGGTGGAAAAAAAAAAAAAAAAAAAGGCATAATGGCAGGCAGATGGAGCTGGAAACTTGGAAACTCACATCTTGACCTACAAGCAAGAGGCAGAAGGAGCTAACTGGGAATGGTGAGGGTGTTTGGAAAACTATCCCCAGTGACATACTTCCTCTAACAAGGCTACACCTTCTAATCCTTTAACAGTTCCACCCACTGGGGACCAAGTATTCACAAATATATAAACCTAAATCTGTGAGAGACATTCTCATTCAAACCACCACATTCCACTCCCTGGTTCCCTTAAGCCCATGGCCATATCATAATGCAAAACGCACCTAGTTCAACTTCAAAAACTCCCCATAGCCTCAATGCCGGGCAAAGTCTATGCCTCTTCTTATAGCAAGTCAATCTCTCAATTGGAAGACCCTGTAAAATCAAAAGGCAAATCACCTATTTCTAACATACAGTGCCACAGAATATATATTCCAAAAGAGAGAAAAGGGGGCATAATGAGGAAATACTGGACCAGAGCAAGAACAAAACCAGCAGGAAAAACTCCAAATCCTGTAGCTCTGTGTCTGAAGTCAAAGGCTTAGATGGCTCTGTCCTTCCCGCCTTGCTGACTGCAATACACTTCTCTCTCGGGCTGGTTCTCCTCCCTGCCTATAGCTCTCTTTAGCAGATATTCCATGGCTTTGGCACCTCTCACATCTTGGGGTCTCAAACATAATTACAGGCTTCATTTTCACAGCTTCATGAAATGGCCTCTCCTGGCCTCCATGCAGGGACTAGCTTGTCACATGCCTGGCCTCAGTGGTTGTTCTTAACCTAGGAAGAAGACTCCACAACCCCTTCTCTTGTCCTTCACGACTCTAAAGCCAGATCCATGTGGATGACACTGGCAAGTGTGGCTGCCCACGCAGGATGGAGACTGGCTTCCTTGAACCACATTAGCAGCAGCTTTCCTTTGCTGTTGCTTTGCAGGAGCAGACAAGTCCTTAGGCCTTAACAGAGGTCGGAAGCTTGGTTGGGTCTTGCACTGAGGGTACCACTCCTTTTATTCCATTTTATATCAGACCTTTCCCAGCACTTGCGTTTTCATGTCTTGCTTGACACACACCTTTAATCCCAGGAAGTGATGGCAGGAAGCAGAAAAGTATATAAGGCAAGAGAACCAGGAACTAGAGGCTTTTTTAACTTTTAGGCTTTTTAGCAGTAGTTCAGCTGAGATCAATCTGGATGAGGACTCAGAGGCTTCCAGTCTGAGGAAACAAGATCAGCTGAGAAGTTGGCAAGGTGAGGTTGGATGTGGCTTGTTCTGTTTCTCTGATCTTTCAGTATTCACCCCAATACCTGGCTCTGGGTTTGTTTTTATTAGTAAGATCATTTAAGATTCGTGTTACAGAATAGGAATGTATCACCATTATGGCAGGTAGTGTGGCAAGCAGGCATGAAGCTAAGGCAGCAGCTGAGAGCTCACATCCTGATCCACAAACAGGAAGCAGAGAGAAGCCCATTTTGGGAAACGGTGTTAGTTTTTTGAAACCCCAAAGCCTACCCCCTAGTGACACAATTCTTCTAACAAGGCCACACCTCATAATCTTTCCCAAACATTTCTACCAATTGGGGCCCAAGTATTCAAACATGAGTCTATGGGCCATTTTCATTCAAACCACCACACGGTCATATAAAAAGGGGGGGGGCAAGAAATTAAAAGTTTAGTGATATTTAAGACAGAGAAGATAAGCAATACACTATCAAAAATAAACAACTCTTTCCTTTTAAAAAGATATTAACAGACAGAGACTAGATACCAGATGGTAAGAAGAAAGCAATTTACATATTGACGTGTAAGTTTTTTCGTGTATGTTTTAGCTAGGGTTGCTATTGTTATGATGAAACACTATGACTAAAAGCAAGTTGGAGAAGAAAGGGTTTATTTGGCTTACAGTTCCACATTGTAGTCCATCACTGCAGGAAGTCAGAAGAGGAACTCAAACAGGGCAGGAACCTGGAGGTAGGAGCTGATGCAGAGGACATGGAGGGGTGCTGCTTACTGGCTTGCTCCTCACAGCTTGCCCAGCCTGCTTTCTTATAGAATACAGGGCTACCAGCCCAGGAAAGGCACCACCACAATGGGCTGGGCCCTCTCCCATCAATCATCAATTAAGAAAATACCCTTCGGGGCTGGAGAGATGGCTCAGCGGTTAAGAGCACTGACTGAGGAATGGGGATCATACCCAGCACTCACATGGCAGCTCACAACTGTCTGTAACTACAGTTCCAAGGGATCCAACACCTTCACTTCAAGGCATATAAAATAAATTTAAATACATTTAAAAAATTATTTATTTATTATGTATACAGTGTTCTGCCTGCAGGACAGAAGAAGGCACCAGATCTCATTACAGATGGTTGTGAGTCACCATGTGGTTGCTGGAAATTGAACTCAGGACCTCTGGAAGAGTAGCTAGTGCTCTTAACCGCTGAGCCATCTCTCCAGCCCCAATTTAAATAAGCCATTAAAAAAAAGAGAGAGAGAGAGAGAAAATGCCTTTCAGACAGATTTTAGGGGGCATTTTCTCAATTGAAGTTCCCTTCTTTCAGATAACTCTAGCTTGTGTTGAGTTAACATAAAACTAGCAGCATAGGATGTGGGACTCTTTGAGACAGGTCTCACTATGTGGTCTGAGCTGCACTCCAATTCCAGTGCCTCCTGCCTCTAACCTCTGAGTGCTCAGATTCCAGGTGTGCACAACCATGTCCTGATATCTCTGCATACCCCTTACCAGTCTTACAAGAGCTCAGCTCTAGCCCATGGAGTGCTTGGGCTAGATCTGGTCAGCCTGTATTTTACTCAGTCCTTTCCAGTTCACTAAAATGAAAATGAGTTGCTCTGAGATCCCAAGACTAAACTGCTCAGTCATAGCCACTTTTAAAATAAGCTAAGCAGTGACCAGGGTGACCCAGCATTTCACCACTGGACTTGGATGTCAAATCCAAACATCTTTATAAATAGCACGAGCACGTACTTTCCTTATCAGAATAAAAACAAAGAAATAACTATAACAAATTCCAATGTAACTAAAATAAATGGCAGAAACATCACTTCACAATATGAAATAGGAGCACAAGTTACTATGACCAAGGAGACAACACTTTGAATGCTACGGTTACTAAGGGAAACACTGGGTTTTATACTACTTTTAAAAAATGAGCACCAAGTCACAATCTTTATTCCAATGGAGGCAAGGAGAAATTCTTGGATTTATAAAAGAAATAGGTCATGCATCTTCTCATTTAATCATTCAAAAAATAAGCTCTGGGTTCCACGTCTGATTGTGTGCCAGGGAAAGTATGACGACCTCTAAGTTATGTGACAAAAGTACTCTTTGTGGGACTTGTGGGGTGTGGCTTAATGGGAGATGCTTGCCTATCGTGTGTAAGGTCTTGTTTAATTCCCAATGAAAAGATGGAAGGGCAAGGGAAGAAGGGAAGTGAGATGCTGTTCTATTTAACAACTGAAGTCAGTGTTCAGCTACAATACAGAATACCAGAATGTCTAAAGTCCTCAAGAAACAAAACAAACAAAACCCAATATCCGTGGAATTCACTGTATGTATGCTCTTCTTTCTTGTTCTGTTGTTACTCAACAACGCTCAAGGGAAAATGGCTCCCGTAACATTGAGTGATGTTGTCTCTGCTTGCTCATGGTCTGAGATGTGGCACCTGTGGAGGAAGAGGTGGCTACACCGAGGACAGAGCCTGCACTTGCCTCTACTGAGTATAATGATTTGGTGGTCACATCCTGACATGAGTATGTCACGGCAAAGGTCCATAGGGGTTGTGTATGGCCTGCGATGGCCAGAGCTTGATAAGTTATTAGGTATGTGGAATGCTAATACACCAGCAGAGACATGCTCTTTCAAAGAAACCAACACCATCTGAAAAGCATGGAGAGACGGGATCACCCTAAGCATACTGCAGGCTGCTATTTCAAGTTCAGTGAACAAGCTCACAGTGAGCGTACATGCCCTTCTTATTCTCTGGCCAAAGGAAGCCCAAGATATTGTTTATTTTAGTTCAGTTTTTGTTCTTTCATAAAATGTATTTTCTCTAAGTGTAAGAATCAGACATAAAATTTACCACTCAGTTAAAATGAGGGATGCTGTCAACTATTGTTTTGAAAAATAGTACAAATGTCTTGAAAACCAAGTGTTTCTTCAACCAGCTCTCCTCAAAGCTCACACTGGCACTCAAGTCTCATCCACAGAGGTACTTAATAATGGACTAGCAGAGTTCAAGTACAATGCTCCCTGGCAATCTACTTTAACTTGGGGATAAAGTTCAGGAACCCTGAAAGTGTGGACAGCCGACAGCATCCCAATGTCACTGGCAAGGATCTAAATGACAGATGGCTAAAGGCAGCTGTTGGAAAGTTCCAGTTAAATCAAATTATGGGTGAATTTTCCAATGTGTGCCAATGGATAAAATTTTCCATGCTATTAACAAAAGTAAGACTGATCAAGCCATCAGAAATTGGGCTGGAGGTATAGCTCAGTGCTCCAGAAAAAGCACACAACCAGGGCTAACTCCTCAATACAGCTAAAGAAAGAAAGGACGGACGAACGGACAGATGGACGGACGGATGGATGGATGGATGGACGGACGGACAGAAGGAAGGGAAAAGTAAGAAATTATTTCTGAATCTGCAACAAAGACGTTGCAAAGGGAGGTGAACATGCACTTGAGGTCACTGCTGAAGTGCTATCTGAAGTGTTATCATGTGCATAAATGTTTGTCTGCATGTATGCACGTATGTGCACCATGTGCATATCTGGTGCCTACAGACTAGAGAAGAGCACGGCATCTTCTGGAACTGGAGTTATAAATGGTTATGAGCCACTGTGTGGGGCTGGGAACTTAACCCAGGTCCTCTGCAAGAGCAGCCAGTTCTCCTAATGCGGAGCCATTTCCAACTCACTGAAGCATTTTCTAAACTTTTCTGAACTTGTGGTCCGGTTTAAGGTGATTTCCTAGAGATCTCATTCATAAGGAAGCGATAACCAAGCCCCAGATAGTAAATCCAGCATCAGTGGCTTTCGGTGAAAATGAAGCATAGAAAAACTGTGTGGCCCGTATGTCCATGATGCTGTCAAGGGGGCAGGGACAAGCTGAGTGAAGCTTAGTGCCTCCACTTCCTGATTCTTGGTCTGATTCTTTGAAACTATTTGCCCAATAAAGGAACGTGTACTTTAAAGCTAACTGTAACCCAGGAGCTTTTTTTCATAAAATAAGAAAGTGAGTGTTTACAATAAGCAGTACCATGTCCTTCCTGATTCCCTTGCTTGCTCATGTCTGTCTTCCTGGATTCCTTGGTATTCGCCCAGCCTAGGGCTCATCCTTCCTCTTGGTATTTACTGCACAATCATTCCACAACACTCTAAACCTCTAACACACACACACACACACACACACACACACACACACACACACAGTCTCTCCTTGAATACCTGATAGGAATCTCCAGCTAAATATGGATAATCCAGACTTTTCTATTGTACCCTATACCTTGGTGTGTCCATGTTTTTCTCCCTCACTATCCCCACAGTGAACTGAGTGTCTACCACCAGCTGTTCCAGTGAAAATGTAAGAGTCACTCTGTTCCTTCTACTCCCTCACAGCGCACATTACACATCTGTTGCATCCAACAGACTGCAGACCAGCTCTCTACACCCGACCTGCACTATAGGTGCTTGTCGTGGTCACAGCTTTCTGTACTCTACCATCTGCACTACAGGTGCCCTTGTCATGGCCACAGGCACTTCTCTCTGATCATCCTAGATGCTTGCTTTGCTTCTGCTCTAGCCTCCCTGAAACCCATTCAGGGCAGAGGACAGACAGACTAAAGTCTGCTACCTCATAGCTGGAAGAGCTTCCTATCCTTCTGCAGTGACCTATAAAGTTACACTTGGTCCCTGACCACCTTAGAGAAAGAGGTCCCAATGGCAGAGCTCTGCTCATGATGAAGCCTGTGGTGGTGGTTAATGGTGTCTTCTCTCTGGAAAAATGGCTTTGACTCCAAAGGCCACCACTCACCCCTCCAGATACGTTTTCCCACTGTTCTCATCAAGGTAAATGCCAAGGCCCTCATTTTCCAGGGGACTCATGTGGTTGTGTTTTAATCTGTTCTCAATCGTGGGTGCTCAGTTTGTGCCTCCAGTGTGGAAAAAGGACTCTAGGATCCTGCCAGAGGGACAAAAAGATGACAGAGGATTAAGGAAGGGCTCCAGACAGAATCCTTATTGTTGTGGTCTATGGCCAGTTCCCTGTGGAAAAAGTGCATAGGCACAGCACAGCGGACAGAAGCAGATGGACTCTACAGTTTTACCTATGTAGAGAGAATCTATATAATTTAGTGGTGCAAATCTGTAAGTCAGGATGTGCTAAGATAAATAATCACGGTCACTGCCTTGGGACAATGCCTTCACCAAGGCTGTTTCAAAGACCTATGTCGAGACCCAGACAAGCTATTTCTGCATTGTGTTCTCATCTGGACATGTGTTTAAGGATGCAGTTTCTACGCTGCAAAGCACTCTAGGGACCAGTGAGCTGGCACATGTGAGGTGCTCTGTAGCCTGTAGCCCTTCATGACATAACCAGCGGCAGGGATGAAATCTCTCCGCAATGAAGCCCATCGAAAGCTCAAGGATCCCAGAGCTACTCAGGCAGATCCCTGGAAGCTTGATGTCTTTGCCTGCCAGGTGTGACCAGAGCTAACCCAAGATGGTATACACAGCTGCCCGCCAGAGAAGCAGAAGGCGAGCAAGTGGAAACTGGACGCACGTATGATAGGGCAAGTGCGACTTGTTCAAAAATTTATCCTCAGAATTTATCAATGTAAGCCTCAAAAAGAGATGGTGTCCACGATGCTTTATCCTGAGTAGTGTTGGAAGGGAGTATAAGATACTGACCACACAGAAGGCAGACCTGGTTTGGGAAGCACCCGGCTTTGGTTCTAGAATGAGTAGCTGTGATGTGCTGTGAACTGAGAGGCTCAGACCACACACGAGTGATAGGCTTTGCTCTATAGCATTCGACTCTATCCTAGATGCCAGTAAACCAAGGCGAGAGAGTCCCAACTTGATCCCATCATTCTAAGGCAAGGATTCTTTCTGAATCAGAAGGCACATGATTATTTATTGTAAGTTCCTTGAGATTTTGTAGAAGAATTTGTATTTATAGCTGATTTAACTTCTAAAACCTCTTATTAAGCTCTGTCTGTGAGATGTTTACAGTTAGCATCTTAAAATATGAAATAGGCTCAATTCTTCCTGGCTGCCGGGCTGTTTCTGAGGACAGAAGTGGAGAAGGGAGGGACTGGGTCACAGGACTCTATTGGCCTGCTAGCGACCACAGCAGGTGAAAAGGCAGAGCCAGGCTGCAGAAGTCACAGAGAACAAGAGCAACAGTGAGCAAGCCACAGCAAGGACAAGAACGCCTACTGACTCTTACAGTAAGCAGCATGTTTAAGGCAGCCCGAGTCCAGCTGAACACTTTGTCCAATCAGCTGATTTTTTTTGCTGGGTTACTCCTGTTCTCCCAGGTATAGGAAACTGAGCAATGCCAGGCATTGGTTTTGTCTCCTACTTATGTGCCAGGCAATTCAGTCATGAAATAGAAAAACACAGATTATTGTCTTTCCAGAAAACTGAGTGGCTGGGCGGTGGTGGCGCACGCCTTTAATCCCAGCACTCGGGAGGCAGAGGCAGGTGGATCTTTGTGAGTTCAAGGCCAGCCTGGTGTACAGAGCGAGATCCAGGAAAGGCGCAAAGCTACACAGAGAAACCCTGTCTCGAAAAACCAAAAAAGAAAAAAGAAAAGAAAAGAAAACAGAGTGAACACTGGGGAAATGGATTGGTTTATGAGCATGCAGGAAAGTTCTCTAATGGAAAAATAAAAGAAGACTAGGCAAAAATTCACACCAAATTGTGTTACAAAATCACCAGGAGCCTTTGTGAGTGACTGGCCACAGGCAGCCGTCTGACTTTGAAGGACTGCTACAATGGTCTTTCACAGAGATTTCCTGAGAACACTACACAAACCCTGAAATAAAAACATTCTCAGAAATGTTTTCCTTGGAGCTAAGTTTCTGATGCTAGCCAAAGAGAATATTTTAAGAATCCCCCGACTACACTGGAGATGGGGTAGAGGAAGGCCCGCAGAGAACGAGGTCTTCTGACAGCAAGGTCCACACCATCTCTCAAGGATAGACTAAGAAAACTCACAACTGCAACATGAAGGGCAGCTGCAACCTGTGAATGCTGTAAATTACCTAAGACTACATGCTGCCTGGAGATGCCAATTAAGTTGGACATTAAACTAGAAATTTTGGTGACTGATCTTCCTAATGGTGAGAGCAACCATCTCTCTCCCACCATACAATAAATTAGCATTGACTTTCTTTTCAAAATTCAAGGAGGAAATCTCGGGAGGTGGCTCAGTCAGTATAGCAAGCATGTTCCTTGCAAGGGCGAGGACCTGGATTAAATCCCCAGAACCCAAGTAAAAGGCGAGGTACAATGGTGGTGCACGCCTGTCATCTCAGCACGGTGAGGTGGAGATAGAGATAGGCAGATCTCTGGAAGTTCACGGGCCAGAGAGTCTGGACAACTTGGCAAGGCTCCCATGGGAGACCCTGTCTCAAACAGAACCTAGGAAGTACCTGGGAAACAACACCTGAGGCTGACCCCACGTGTGTACCATGCATGCATGCTCCTGTACCTACATGTGCACCATGCATGCATGCTCCTGTACCCACATGCATAGTCACGTACTCGAATACACAAACATAAGCAAAGTAAAACACTGAGATAATATAAGTGCAAGAAGCAAGGCTGTGCATGAAGAAGCAATAATATCTGCCTTGTTGGAAACTGGTATAAATAGAGAAAAAGTCTGGTTAATTTCTAGACTTAAATTCTTGAAGGTTAAACCCTAGAAACATCGATACAGATGTCATGGTAGAGAAGGGAGATCCCGGCAGCTGACACAGCTATGCAGAGTTCTGTGAATAGATATCTGCTGTTTGTGGTGGACACTCGAATTTCCCATATAGTGCTGTGTTAGCTATTGCCGGCACTTCAAGAGTTTTCAGTTTGCATAAGATTCAAGCCTCCAAAACAGTGTTCTTAAGATCTAAAAGGGACAGTCTGTGGTGATACAGTATTCAAAGATGTGAAAGAAAGTTATAATACTGGATTGGATATGAGGCCTCCTTCATGGGAAGAAATAAAGATCCGGTTCTGTTAACCAGGGCAAAAATCTATGGCTGGGTAGTCCCAGGCCCTAGTGAGGAACTTACTACCGACATTAAGCTGGATGATGCCAAAGTGCCATCTAAATAGTTATGTCTTAGACTGGCACTTCTGTCTGCTCTGCACAGAGGAGGCAGTAGCTAATAACTAAACTTGTACCTGAGGGTAAATGGCTGCTGAGTGCTCGGCATCAACATCACCCTCTGCGAGGCCCAGAAGACAGCACAGAACAGAGGGTGCAAGACTATGACAGCTGAAAGATGAGAAGCAGTTCTATGACTCTGATTTACTTCACACATTGTTTTTGTATAAAACTATGTTGACAGTTGTGGTGGTTTGAACGAGAAAGGCCCCCATAGGCTCCTATGTGTGAATGCTTGTTAGTGGAACTGTTTGGGAAGGATTAGGAGGTGTGGTCTTGTTACAGTAGGTGTGTCACTGGGGGTGGGCTTTGAGGTTTCCAAAAGCTCATGCCACTTCCAGTTAGCTTTATTTGCTTTGTGCTTATGGGTCAGAATATAAGCCCTCAGATACTGCTCCAGGGCCATGCCTGTCTGTTTCCTGCCATGATGATCATGAACTAACCCTCTAAACCTGTAAGCAACCCCCCAATTAAATGCTCTCTATTACAGGAGTTGCTTTGGTCATGGTGACTCTTCACGGCAATAGAACAGTGACCAGGACAGATTTAAAGTAGCTCAGTAAGGACCCTTCTCTTGGAAGGATGGCTAAGATATAAAACACGCAACTCAGTTTCATGGAATGAAATCTGCACAAATATTAATTTAAGTAAATTAATAGGTGAAGGACCTATCCTGGACAGGTGATATTCCTTATCAGAATCACATTCTTAAAGATGCTGTATCTGAGGTAGCATTCTCTCCTCTGCTTTACTATACAAGCACTTATGACCAGGAACAAGGGCATAGAGGAAAACAGAACAAGACATGGCCTCCAATCTATAGGAAGCCACAGATACTAATGAGTCATGAAGCTAGTGACTAAATGTTACTTTGATAAATCTTACCGAAAACATGCAATGGATAGCCTAACCTACAGCTTTTGGAGATGGGATCAGGTAGGATGAAAGAGGTGTCAAAGAAGATATTGAAACGAGAATGAAAGCAAAACCACAGGAAACAACAACAACAACAACAACAACAAACCAGTCAGGTGTGTAGTGTATACTTGAATTTCAGCATGCAGGAGGCAAAGGCAGGAGGAGCTCTGTGAGTTCAGGCTCTTCTGGTCTACACAGTGAGTTCCAAGCCAGCCAGGGCCGTAGTGAGATCCTACCTAAAAACAAAATAGAACAGGAAAACAAGAAGAAAGAAAAGAAATGACAAGAAAAGGATAAACTAGGAGATGTGAGAATGGCCCAGATCTGGTCAGAGGGGCCCAGAGAACCTGTGCAGGGGCTCTGCAGGGAAGAGGGAACCCATGCGGCTTTGGACCAGGGAAGGAGAGAACGTAGAAAACATCAACCAATAAATGTAAGCAAGCCACTGAGAAGGGCTACACCTTAGCCTCACTGCCATGGCAGCCACTGAGTGACTTTACCTAGCAAAGCAGCATGGCCAATGCTAAGAGTTATTCTTAAATAACTTGGTCAGCTTCAAGAAGAATGACTTATTTAAACAGCTCTGATTTGAATGACCCATCTAAAGATAATGAGGCAATTGGAAAATCTGAGTGAGGAGCTGTCCTCTGGCAACTGTAAAGCGGTACTTGCAATGTGCTATGACTCTAAGCACCTCAGGGCAAAGTAATGCAGCTTGTTTCTGGAATGATCCAGTTCTGAAGAAGCAGAGGTGACTTAAAGAGGAGGTGGAGATGAGCCTTGAGTTAGGTGCTAAAGAAGATGAGAGACTGCTGGGGGAGAGGTACATTCCAGAGGGATCACAGCCACTGGGGGTGGCAGTGGTATCATTTTGGTAATAAAACTATTGACACTTGGGGATGGGAGAGAATGGAGTTTCTGCTCCATTCATGGAAAGGTCCATGAAGTAGACAGAGTAAAGCTGAGGGGGTCTCTGTGAAGAACTGGCAGACACAGCAAAGGTGTGAGGATTCTAATATTGTGAGGTCCAAAGGGTACCCTATTTCCATCCCCCATCCTCCAAAACGGGCAGGCCCCCTAATTCAGTCCAAATTGAGTTTAGACCTAGCTCAGCCTGGACTACAGCAGGATTTCTGGCAGTTAGATAAAAGTAAGCATTTCTCAGGAACTTGTGAAACTGGTTCCCATCAGCCAAAGGAGTCATTTTGCTTACCTCTGGCAGAATGGGCATACGGCTCTCCATTGACATGTAACTGTGGCTGCATCAAAGGCCATGCTGGCCTCCAGGCTCCATCAGTCCCCATTTGTAAGTATATGCTACACATTTCACAGCCCCCTCCCTGTCTCCCTCCTGCTCCAGCTCCTCACCTTCCTCATAAGCATCCCCCACCCTCACTATTCCCGACTCTCTTGCTCTCCTCTGGTTCCCTCACTATGCACTATTTTCTCCCTTCTCTCCAAGATGCATAGCCCTAGTCATGTCCAGTTGGCTTCTTTTTCTTTCTGCTCCAGACTCTTCCAGATGCCTCTGGATGTTCTCTCTAATTTACAATAAAAACCTTATCTATACTACGGAGTGGCAATGTCGGCAGTTCCTTTACTGGGCCCCCTCACATACAAGTGTCTTTCTGCAAGTTGACAGTGAGTGTTCCAAACTCTCACCTGGTCTCTCATAGCTGCTCAACTCCCAGGAGAACAGACTGACACAGAATCAAGTATGGATAACTATGTTTGTAATACCCTTCTGGAGCCGGGTAATTGTTGCATGAATCCTAAATGGTCTTAGAATAAAAACCTGGAGCCAGATAATCAGGGTGAAAGCTGAAAGATAAGAGAAGCAGAGCAAGCCACAGACACCACCTCTTACCTCACCAACTCCTCAGCCTGAAAGCGCCAACTCCTGTCTCTGCCTTATATTCCTTTCTCTGCCCAGCCATATCACTTCCTGTTTCAACCTTCCTAGTGCTGGGATTAAAGATGTGTGATTCCAAGTGCTGGAATTAAAGGTGTGTGCCACCACGGCCTGGGTCTGTTTTTCTTTTAGACTGGATTAATATTGTATAGCCCAGGGTGGCTTTAAACTCACAGAGGTCCAGAAGGATCTCTGCCTCTGCCTCACGAATGCTGGGATTAAAGACATGTGCCACCACTGCCTGACCTCTATGGCTAACTCTGTGGCTGGCTCTGTCCTCTGATCTTCAGGCAAGCTTTATTTCTTAGATTATAAACAGTATATTACCACAGGCAATGGTGGCACATGCCTTTAATCGCAGCACTCAGGAGGGAGAGGCAGGTGGATCTCTGTGAGTTTGAGTCCAGCCTGGTCTACAGAGTGAGTTCCAGGACAGCCAGGGCTACACATGGAAACCCTGTCTCAAAAAACAAAACAAAATACTTTTAACATTTTGCACATCACGATTTTAAGCAAAATCTAAGTCTTTTTGCATGTTTTCATGTGTGTGCACATGCATGTGGATGCCAGAGGTTCAAGCTTGTGTCATTCCTCAGAAGCCACTGCCTTGTTTCCCGGATGCATTCCTCACTGAGACCTGCCCGTTAGGCTAAGCCGGCCCAGGGATCTATCTGCCTGTAGCTGCCTCCTCAGCGACAGGAAGGAGTACAAGTTTGTGCAGCATATCAGGCTTTTCAGGGAGGCCCTGGGATTTGAACCCAGAGCTTCATGCGCAGCAATCACTTTAGCAATTGTAATTCTCCCAATCCCTCCTAAGCCTTTTGTAACAGAGGCTGTGGGGTATGACACGGGGGAAAAAGACTTCGAGCCATTCTTAAAAGTACATCTGCAGCTTGTTTTCGGGGTGTAATCCTACAGGATTAAATTAACCCAGTATTAATGTAATACATTCTTGGGTGAGGAGAAAGGAGCATGCGAGTCAACATAACACAGGCAGCCAATGCTGCTGCTCCCACTAGCGATGAGCTGACGGGCTTTGAAGTGACCCCTAGGCTGAGGATCAAAAGGAAAACACACTGACTGACAGACTATCACAATTTTTATCAATTATGAAAACGACGACGACGATGATACATTTTTAAAGACTGCCTTAAATGCACAGAAACTAATGTTAACGATACACGCATGCTTGGCAAAACCTATCCAAATGGGATTAGACGAACATGTTTCAGTGTTTCATCCTAAGCAAATCCATCTGTGCAAACAATCTCTGGATTTTTTTTTTTGGCTTCTGAGCCATCGAGAGCATAGTTCACATCACTTCTTAGTCAAACACACGGCAACACTCACTGGCATGTGAGAAAACCCAGTTTGTGTTTTTAGTGCAAGCCTGTTCTGATCTTATTTCCACTGGAGGCTGGGAGTTTGTTGTACATGTTCGTCTAATCCCCCACACCACCCCTGCTTCTTTATCTAGCCTTAGCCTCACCACACTCTGAGCCAATCTCAGTGTGACTGTAGGAAGAACACCTTCCCTGGCTCTCAGACACTTCAGGGTTCACAGGTTGCATGTGAGCTTAGGCCCAGCTGCTCATGTCATCGCCTCAGATCCAATGGATCCAGCAAACACCTCATTTTAAAATAAAAGAAAACCGCAAATAAAACACCTCATTTAAAATAAAACAAAAATCGTAAAACGATGTGCACAAGGCTTACCCATTCGTAAGACAGAATCCAGCATCCTCTCGCAATCCCCATCAGCACGTTTAGGGTGCGAACAGACTTCCCCACCAGCACGTGGGTGGTGGACTCGCAGACCTCAGGTGAGAATGAAAAGCCTTTCAGTGTGTTCACCACCTGGATGATAAGATTCTGCTTCCTGCGGACCAGAGAGTCAACAGTCAGCCTACACGCAGTGTGCCCGTTAGACAAACAGAGGCTCGAAGTCTGGCTTTATTTTAATTACATTGTTCATACCTTGGTTTCTTTACAAACAGGAACATGGGATTTGGGGAAACAAGAACCTTTCAGATCTCAATTCCAAGCTGATGAGGCTTCCCATGGTGTCTCCAGAGTCAAACAAGCTGTCTAGGGACAGCATTGGCATTGGAAGCTAGACTCCTGACATCAGTCTACAGCACACCAGATTATGCACTTTCATGCATTTTGAACCAGTGTGTACATGCACTTCTAAAATATGTATGTGTGTGCATGTATGCCATGATGTGTGTGTGGGGGGGCAGAGGACAACTTGTGGGGATAGGTTCTTTCCTTCTACCGTGACGGTTCTGGGAATGAATTCAGGTCACTGGGTTTGGCAGCAAGAGCCTTTGCTCACAAGCATCCCACCAGCCCAGGACTCCAATTATTATTTGCTTATTTTACTTTGAAAATATAACATTATTGGAGCGTCAAATGCAGTTTTTCCCATTACAAAAAAAAAAAAAAAAAAGACTCTAATTAAATTATCTCTTTAATTCCCAAAGCTCACTGGCATCTTTAACCTGTCATTCTCTTAATAGCTGGCATGCCTTTCTGTTTGTTTTCCAAAATGATGTTCTAGCATCCTTACACAGGCCTTTAGTTCTAATCTGCCTGCTTCTTTCTTTTAGTGTTTTGCTAATATCCATGGCCCCCTGCCCCAGCATTGTTTGAAAATCCCCAGTGAGTCAGTGGAGACATGAGCTTTTCTCCTCTCCACTAGGGTACCACAATGGGTGGTGGGCTGTGCCTGCCCCAACCTTGCTGACTCCTGGGTGCTTCTCTCCTAGTCTTATCTCAGGTACACAGCACCTCAAGAGCTCAGCCTCTCCCTGTGAGAAGGGCTGACCTCCCTCAATGTCTAATCTTAGGGCTCCACAAAGTGGGTCTAGAGGGCCCCTCCTCAACGGACCTGGAGACGCTATGCTTGTTAGCATCTCAGAGAGGATTAAGTTTAGTAATCCTGATCTTTAATATCTGATCTTGTCTGTTCCAAGCCTGGCAGCTACCAGCAGCTCATGGATGTGCTAATTGGGAACAACTGCCTTTTTATGGCCTTGTTAATCAACGTGGAATCAGACTGTCCAAGGTCTCTGGATACTCAAGAAGTGTAAGATGAGAAGGGAGCAGGAGACAGCGCAGCCAAGATGAAAAGTTTGCTTTTTAAATCTTTTAATGAGAAAAATAACTGGCTATCATTTTTTTTAACTTACAGAATAATCAGGGACTTTATTACGTTCATATTCCGTATTTCTAGAGTAGACTAAGTGTTCATGGCACCTCAAAGGTATTAATAAAAATAAGAGGGCTCTCTTTTGTGATACATGGCATACAGTGTTTAAGGCATTAGTGTTTTTTGTTCGCACGCCATGGGCAGGAAAGGGAGCCCACCACAAAAAGTGGTCTACACACACATGCTTCCTGCAGCATGTTTTTACTGAAATGTCTCAATGTTTTGATGAATGTCTTAAAACCTCAAGACCTATGATTGATACAAAAAAATGTGGTTTTCCTCTTTAAGCACAAATTTGAAAATCTGTTGCAAAGAACACAGTACTATATATTTTTGTTGGATGTTCTTTATTGTGCTAAATGTTTAAGGGAGATGATAAGAGCAAGCCAGAAAGCCATTAACCCTTCCACAAGATACAGAGATAGCTGCCTTCCACCACATGTAGAAAGCTTTCTGCCATGCTGTTTCTTCAAGATCTGTAAGGAAATGTTTCGACCCCCACTGCTCAGTTTATTGAACATTCATAGGGTGAAGGGGTGGACAAACAAAACCACTAGGAATTAAGCAAGCAAAGAGGACAGCAAAAATAATTAATAAATAAATAAAATAAAATCTCTTAATGCTATGCAAAGGACCCAAAAAGCTTTTTGCACTCGATAGTCCACATTTAACTACATTTTCAATTTCCAATGATCTTTTAACCCCATAAAAGTGATCCAGTCCAGTTCTGCGAATGTCCTGAAGGCATAAAGACCTACAGTATATACAAGAGAAGGCTAAATTTTACAATGAATAGAAAGTTATCAAAACAACAAGTACTTACTCAGATGGCATGCTTGTCATGACTAATGTTCTCATAGGCTAGAGATTTTAAAAGAGAAGAACAAAAAAATAACAGTCAAAAATATAAGAAAATTTTCCCACAGAAATAAACTTTAATAAGTTTTTCGAACAGTTACATCACTTAAACACAAACATTTAAGCACATATATATTAAAGAACTTTATATTCTTGGGGGAAAAAACAGCAGGAGATAGAAATTTAGATACTATGTTAAAACCAATCCAAAACAAAACAAAACAAAAAACCCAGACATGATGGAGAAGAGCAGGAAGGCCCACAGAGTACCTCCAGATGAGTCAGAGTGCATTTTTCAAAGTTAGGAAGGAGTGAGAAGGGTACTTTAAAGGCTGGGCCACTCTTCCTAAGTTATGGGCAACCATGTCCTCTCGGACACACTCCTGTACAGTACTGTTTACGGTCAGGAGGGTCACACTCGGTGACAGGGGGCTCAATTCCCACGTTACCATCTGCTGTGATGAAAACTGTATGTATTAGGTGGTGGTGGTTGATGTTGAGACTGAGTCTTACTATACAGAACTTCAACGTGCTATGTAACCCAGGCTGGCTTTGAACTCCCAATCCTCCTGCCTCAGTATTAATGGATACTACCAGATCCTGCCCAACAAGATATTTTAGACAGTTTTACTTAGTGTAATCTTGGTTGTCAATTCCTGGGACTTAGAATCACCATGGAAACCAACATCTGGGCTTGTCTGTGGGGTCCTAATTCAGACTAACAGAGGTGGAGACCCACCCTAAAGGTGGGTGGATAATCTTCCATTGACTGGGGCCCCAGCATGCATCTCTCTCTGCTTCCTGAGTGCAGACACATTGAGCTACCTTAAGCTCCTGCCTTCCCAGCCACAATGGACTGTGTCTTCCAACTGTGGGCCAACATAAATCCTCCCTTAAGTTGTTCCTCAAGATGTCAGGAACAATAACTAATCTACTCAAGAGTGTGTGTGTGTGTGTGTGTGTGTGTGTGTGTGTGTGTGTGTGTGCAGAAAATGTAAATGCTATACAAATAAGCTTATATACATGAGTGTGCTACAGTTTTTGTTTTTCTTTCCCAGAATTTGCTGATGTCTTTCAGCAGTGTGCACTCCATGGGATTGTGTGGATTTACATTATATGTACACCTCTTCGACTGAAGTGAGGAGCCTCACTTGTTCTTAAGTGGGAAAGCACAGTGGGGAGGGGAACACAAGAGGCTTCCAAGGATGGGGCCTGGACACTGTACAGTTAGGAGGATGAAGACTGCAGAACGCAGAGGGAATATGAGTGGAAAAGCCATCCAGAGGAAGAGCTCTGAGGATGACAGTTAAGCTAACAGAACACTACTTCCCTGTCCTTTAGCGATCCTTCTGGAATATTACTTTCTTCTGCTGCACTCCTGATAACGCATGTGGATTAACAGCACAGCTTTCTGATTGGTTCTAGCTACAGGGTCTGCACGTGGAAGACTCTAGTCATCTAACATTATTCTGGCTGAGCTGAGACTGTCCGTTAGTGCCATCTCTGACAGGGCAGAGGTCAGGCAACCCAGGGGGCCACAGGCCAGGGGTGGTACAGCCCAGGGGGCCACAGCTGCAGGGAGGGAGCTGCCTCTACCCTGCTGAAGCTGGGCAATCAGATGCCAGGCATCCCACCCTCACCCCTGCCCACCCCCGCTTTTCTTCCTTCACAAGCTTGTTCTCTGGTGGCCACATGGGTTTAAACAGCAGCCATGTCAGCACATGGCCAGCGAGTCCCAGCTTCCTGGGACTGTGTAGAACCTCTAACCTCCAGACTCCAGGGCTCTGAGGTTGGCTTCAGAGTTCTACTTGGAGGTCTAGCAAGGATTTTCAATTTAATTTGATCAAAAACTAAACCACTGCACTAGCCAGAGAATTAGGAAAGAAAAAGAAATAAAGGAGACCAAAACTAGAAAGCAAGCAGTAAAACTACTTTTACCCACAGATCAGATTTTACATGGGTTGTTTTTCTGGCATTTTAATAAAAAGTAACCACAAGAATTAAATAAATTCAACAAGGCTTGAAAAAAAATAAGATCAACACACAAAACCAGTTATTCTACAAATCAGGAGTGAACAATCTGAAAAGGGTATTAGGAAAACAGTTCCACTGACAACGTATGAAAGAGAGTAAGAACGAACAAAGTCGATAGGGAAGGCACAGTATCGTCTGCTGAAAGTGAAAACTGCTGTTGGAGGGCCGGGGAGAAGGCTCAGTGGGTAAACTGACAGCTGCACACGTGTGAGGATTGGACTTCAGAATCTCCAGGAACCTTACGCACTGGACAGGCGTTTGGAACCCCATTATTCAGAAGCCAGGGGAGATGGTCGGAGCAAGCTGGCTAGCTAGATCAGCTGAATCACTGAGCGCTGGGTACAAACCAAAGACCTTGCCTCAACATATAAGGTGGAGAGGGAGCAAGGAAGACACCTAATGTCAATCTCTGGCCTCCTCTACAACTCAATCATTAAAAAAAAAAAAAAAAAAAATAAGTCAAGGGCTGGAGAGATAACTCCTTGGTTAAGAGTACTGGCTGCTCTTCCAAAGAACCCATGTTCCTTCCCAGTACCTACATGGCGGTTTACAAACAGCTGTAACTCCCACTCCAGGGGATCTGATGCCCTCTTCTGGCCTTCTAGGCCCCAAACACACACATGCTGCACAGAAATACATGCAGACAAAATACACATACAGATAAAAAAGAAGTATTAAAAAAAAAAAAATCAAAACCTCCATTTAAAAAGCAAGCAAGCAGCTCGAAGAGGCGTGGCTCCAAAGACAAGGAGCAAATGGCCATCAAGTGACAGAAAGATGCTACATATCCCTAGTAACCAGGAAACCACCACTAAAACTCCACTGAGATGATACATCATGTCATTATATCGGCTGTTTAAAAATAAACACAACAGTAAACAACAAGCTTGATGGGAAGGTGGAAAAGGTGGAGACTCGGACATGACTGGAGGGAAGGTAAAATTTAGGGAACAGTTTGTTAATTATTTAAACGTGTCACAGGTGATGAGCAGAGAGCACCTTACAGAGAGAGTCAGCACACCGCTTATCTGGCCACATAGGTTAGAGACATGAAATATATCCAGTGTGAGTCCTCCCATTAACCAAGGAAACTCCTAAGAATATGGCAGATATTGATGTATGTAAGTGCTGGAGATGAATTTTTAAAAAATGAAGACTGTTAAGAATAGAGAAGTGGATGGTTAGATGACAAAGTAAATATAGTCCCAAAAGCAGCAACTGTAAAACTCAAAGCTGGAGAGGAGAATTGCAAAATCTGATCGTAATATATAACAGTTAATCTTCATAGGGTTTAGAATCACCATGGAAACAAACCTCTGGACTTGGCTGGGAGGCATCACCCAGATTAAGTTAATTGAGGTGGGAAGACCCATCCTAAATGTGGGCAGCGCCATCTGATGGGCTAGAACCCGGGCTCAGTAAAGAGAGAGCAGGCTGAGCACAGGCGCTCATCTCTCTCTGTTCCTGGCTGTGGCTGACACGTGACCAGCTGTCCTAGACTCCTGCCACCTTGTCCTCCCCTCGATAGACTGTACTCTCGGACGGTGAGTCCCAAGAAACTCTCTCTCCCTTACGCTGCTTCTGTTGGGTATTTTGTCATGGCAACCGGACAAGTAAACTACTACATAATAAAAATGATGTTTGTTTATGGACATGCGAAGTCCACCCAGCAGAGACTCAACTGACTCTTCTCTACCATAGTTCGAGTCTTCAATGTCCCACAGATCTGATGTGCTGATGTAGGATGTGGTGGGACCTTTAAGACACAGGCCCTAGTGACAGGTCTTTAGGACGATGGGGGAGAGGGTCCTTGAAGTGTGTGTGGGTGGGGTGGGTATTTGGAGCACCCCTCTCCCCAGGCTCACTTCTGTTTCCCTGCCCCAAGCATGAGCAGTTTTGCTCCACCATAAGCTCTTACCAAAATGAATCACCACAGGAGAAGGCAACAGGGCCAGCGGGCTGCTGAACTGTGGGACCAACACTTTAGTCTTAAGGTAACAGTCTGAGGTAGTTTGTTACAGTAACCGAAGATGACTAACACACTCTACCAATGGGAAAACTACTAGCAATACCATTTCAGTAGGCCTGACATGTAATATTGACTTAAAAGGCAAGCTGAGGCACACGGAGGGTGAGAGGCCCACAGCCAAAACAAGGACGGCCACCAAAAGAAAACCACGGACCCAGAAAATGCGTTTCCAGAATGGTACCCGGTGGATTTGGCTTCATAGAATGAAAAAAGGAACAAGATAAAGGGCTTAGCCAAACACGGACCTAAGATGGCCATCAGTCACCACATCTGGGTATGTGACAGCAAATAAGCACGACGCGCTCTCCTCTAAGCCACTACTGTCCTGGCATCAGGATAGCTGTATAGAGCTAAGGGCAAGTGCAAGGTTGAAATGAAGGTGACTCACGGCCCATGGCCTCCGGGTACCATTCATTAGATCATTTCTCTCTATCCATTTGTTTATTCTCCTTTGAGCAGAAGAAGTATGGTGATATTTTATTTGTGCTGAAATGTGATTTTATTTGTATGTTAATAAAGAAAGTTTGCCTGGAGATCAGAGGTCACAGCAAGCCATAAACAGAAGTCAGGCGGTGGTAGCACACGCCCTTAGTCAAGCTCACAGCCAAGCGTGGTGACACATGCCTTTAATCCCAGTATCAACCATAGAGGCCTGGAGGTCTGTATAGACAGGCAGTAACGAGGAAATGATGTGGCTGGGCTTAGAGCCAATGAGAAGGCAGAACAGGAAGGCAATAAAGGCACAGGTTAGACAGGAAGAAGCTCTCTCTCTGGGGAAGCTACTGTGTGGTGGTAAGCTAAGGCTAGTCATAGGTATTCGCTATTTCTCTGATCTCTTTGGCTATTACCCCTGTATTTGGCTCTGTGTTTCTTATTTAATAAGACTGTTTAGAAATTTGTCTACTAGCGCAAGACCCTGGGTTCAGTCCTCAGCTCCGGGAAAAAAAAAAGAAAAGACAAAAAGCAGAAATTTGTCTACACAGGAGATGAGGGCTTTCTGGTTTCCTTAAAAATTAATGTGTTGAATATTCATTTCATATTAGTGTAAGATTCATGCCTGTACCTTTAAAAATAATCTTTTCACTTCTGAAAGTCTCCTGATATGTCCAGCAGACTCTGAAGGAGGCCAGTGAACCACACAAGTACAGGCCAGCATCACCCCTAGTAGCTTAGGGCCAAACCTGAGAACCCCACAGCAGAGCAGTGTGTCCCAGGCATCAGGCTTAGGTCTGAGAACTCTACAGCAGAGCAGTGTGTCCTAGGCATCAGGCTTAGGCCTGTGAACCCCACAGCAGAGCAGTGTGTCCCAGGCATCAGACTTAGGTCTGAGAACTCTACAGCAGAGCAGTGTGTCCCAGGCATCAAACTTAGGTCTGGGAACTCCACAGCAGAGCAGTGTGTCCCAGGCATCAGACTTAGGCCTGTGAACCCCACAGCAGAGTAGTGTGTCCCAGGCATCAGGCTTAGGCCTGTGAACCCCACAGCAGAACAGTGTCTCAGGCATTAGACTTAGGCCTGTGAACCTCACAGCAGAGCAGTGTGTCCCAGGCATTAGACTTAGGCCTGTGAACCCCACAGCAGAGCAGTGTGTCCCAGGCATCAGGCTTAGGCCTGTGAACCCCACAGCAGAGCAGTGTACCTCAGGCATCAGACTTAGGTCTGTGAACTCCACAGCAGAGCAGTGTGTCCCAGGCATTAGACTTAGGCCTGTGAACCTCACAGCAGAGCAGTGTGTCCCAGGCATCAGACTTAGGCCTGTGAACCCCACAGCAGAGCAGTGTACCTCAGGCATCAGACTTAGGTCTGTGAACCCCACAGCAGAGCTCCCCAGGCAGCTCAGATCCAGACACATCTTTCACTGGCTTTTTGAGGTTGAGTCCCTAGAACTTTGCTAACCATTTTTCTCATTTTCAATTTTGTCCTCCACTAGCTTTTGTTTTTATTTGCTTAGATAAATTGGTCCCTGCTAGGGAAAGCAATGTACAGGAATTTGGTTATTTGGTACGGTCATTTGATGTCCTATATAAATGGGATCTAGTTTCTCCTGAGGAAGAGGAAACAGGGGGCTAGCTTGTTAATTTTTAACTGTTAAGTCACAGTGAATTAGGTATGAGGATGTCTCAGTACCTAGAGTCCTTCCTTACACAACAAACTATAATCTAATTTAGTGTGTCAGCTCAGCAAAAGCCTAACTTAGCGGTAAACTTTGCAATAAATAGCTGAGTCCCAGTCAGGCACAGTAGCAGGTTTACTCAGTGGCAGATAGATGGGTGGATGACCAGGCCTTGTTCAGATGAGGCAAATACCCAAGCTACACCCATCAGGCTGCTGATACTCCTTCTGATTTCTGCCTCCAGATGCTGCTTTCTGCATGTTCTGGATCGGGTCTCTCTGAACTTGGTCGCCCAACTTACAAATTGCTCTTTGATTAAGTTCTGTTCAGTTTACTCTGTCAAAGTTTTATCAGTTTGGTACCACCGAATAATCATGTGAAAGTACATTCTAGGGAACTGTACCTGCTCAGCTTTCCTAGTCCTTCCTTGGATTCAAGATCCACAGACTTGTACTTTAAGTTTTGAGTTTCTTTGAGCCATGTTTGGGCTGGATAGGGTCCAGGACTGGATTACGGCCAGTGATTATCTAAGCTGGATTCAGTTAGCGGCATTACAAGTTCAGCAGCTTGGAGAAAGAAGGTCCAGGTTCAGATGGCGGATAAGGGTTTGAAAGAGGGACCAGAAGGATCATCTGAATCCACAGGCTGGAAGGCCGCTGACTTGGAATTACCAGGCTGATGAAACAGGTGAACGTTCCCCCTGAATACAGTGACTGGAGTCATGCTGGAAAGATTTCAGCTAAGCAAACTGTTCGCTTTATGGGCTGTTTTACAGAAAGGGCATAAATGCTTTAGAAACAGTGAGATGCATTTCTGACAAGCATAAATGAAACTATTCCTATAAAAAGTTGTGTGTGTGTGTGTGTGTGCGCGCGCGCGCCTGTTGGTTCCCTGAAGCTGGAGTTACAGGCAGCTGTGAGCTGCCTGAACTCTTGTCCTCTGGTGGGTGGCAGCAAGTGTTCTTCACTACTGAGCCACCCTCCCTTCCCTATGTGAAAATCTTAAGGAAGCACTTGATAACGGAAAAATCTTTTTACACTGTATTTTAGTGTCCGTGTATTTTGCCTGCATGTACGTCTGTCTATCATGTGCACACCGGGTGCCCTTCTGAGAGGACAGAAAGAGGGTTGCCGATCTTCTGGAACTAGAGTTACAGATGATTGTGAGTCGCCATGTGGGTGTTGAGAACAGAACCTGGGGCTGCTGGAAGAGTAGCCAGGGATCTTAAATGCTGAACCACCTCTTCCGCCCTAACAGAAAATGTTTTATTGACTGTTATCTCCAGCTTCATCTTCTCTCTGCCTTTACCTGTCCTGTTCTGTGTCTTCAGAATGCCCCAGCCTTTTCCCTTCGTCACTTTCTCAGTTAAATGATGGGAAGAAAAGCCGAGTACCCAAACTGGGCCCTCCAATTAGTGAGTGTTTCTTGAATTTCCCTTGGGCTTTGGCCAAAACCTTAAGCATCCCACAGAGAGACTGTCTTGGAAAGGCATGGCAGGGGCTTTGTCTGCAGCAGTGTGAACTCAGTATTCTAGCTGAAAAAACACAAAAGGAGTTTCAAAGCTACCTATGTCTTAATCTCTGTCCCCTCCCCCTTTCTTAAAAAGAGAAGAAAATTAACAGGGCAGTGGTTTTACTAAGGCTCACATCTTGACCAGCTCAGGAAGAACAAAGAATCATTCAACGGATGGACCCTGGGACTTGTAAGTCAATCACCATGGTGACAGCAGAGCCAGGGGGAGCTCAGAGTTTCGGCCAGGCAAAGCTGGAAGGCTGCTCAATCCCTTGTGCGGCTCCATCTTGTAATTTTCTTCCTTTCTGAAGCTCACAATCCTCCGGAAGCTTCAAGAACCTGGCACAGGTTTGAGTTTCCTATTTTGTGTGACACTGTGTCCCGGCTTGTTAATAAATACATGCACTCTTTCCCCTGTTGAACTGCCATCCACTGTCAGTGTCTCTCAGGAGGCTCGCTCATGGAACCCTCTGAGAGGAGGTGAAGGCCCCTGGCCTTGGCAGGCATCAGCAAGCTCTGATGATGATGAGCAGAAACGTCTCCAGGTGAAGGGACTTCCCCCACGCTATCGCTCCTGGAGACCCTCAGAACAGCACACCAGAGTCAAATACACAAACGAAAAAGTAAAAGAAAAAAGACGGTTGCCAGGAGCCCCGAAGACTGACCCCCAGGAAAACTTGGCAGTGCCCGTGTCGCTGGCATTACACTTGACAGGCCACATGACCTTTTTCAGTATGGAGGCCTCACCTGAGAGCTACTTTAATGAGCTTCTACCAAGTTGGACACAGTTAATAATCATATTGAAAGTGTTGAAGAGCTTCATAGTAAAATTACACAGGAATGTGAGTCATGCCTTAGTCATCTGCCCATATAACCTTTGCTGTATGTGAGACCTCAATGACGAAAACAAAAGCTGAGCGAGTTTTGGGACTTAATTCTCCTCGGTGACAATCATCCAATGAGATCCATGGTGTGAGGTAACAGTCACAGTGCAAAAATCTAACTAGAATCGGAAAGTTTGGTTAATGTCATTAGGAAAGACCAGAAGAACATATTAACATTTAGAAGGCTTGACATATTAAATATTAAAAAGCCAAGCAGGGATTTATTTGTACCTGAGAGCTGATGGCTATAATACCTATTCTGATTTTAGAGGCCAGTTCTCTATGGCAAAGCTGAACTTTACCTGAGTTACGTGTCCCCTAGAAAATACAATGCTGGTTAAGAATTCCCCTAGCCTTCTGTGTTCTGACAAGACTTGCCCTGCTTTCAAGAGTCCAAAATAATGTGTCCCCCCATCTTCCTCAGTGACCCAGAAGTCCACTGCCATGCGCCCTCATGCCTGTGAGATAAACCAATATGCTGCTCTCAAGAACCTTGGGTCCTTCCTTCCCTTTCCAACATTCTTCATGAGGAGACCCTTCTGTTACAACAGTCTGAACAGGTGTTGGGATGGAGACTTTGTCTCTCCCCATGTGGGTACAGGGGAACTGGTCCTGCTTCCTCATCTAGGGAAGGGAGTACAGGAGTCCTTTTACTCATCCCTGGAGATCTAGGGACATGCCAAAGAATTCAGCTACTGACCCTGCATGTGATGGTGTCACAGTAGAAACCTGATTTCAATTCTATGTTGAATCTGGTGCCAGTTTCTGTTGGTTTCTGGGTTTGGCCCTGTGGTACTCTCTATAAATGGATGGATGTTTACAGAGATCTTGTCTCTACTGTGAAAATAACAGAGAATCTGGCTTGAGAGATCTTTCGATTTGTCTGCTTTGAGTTTGAAACAAATAAAAATTTCATGCTACCAAGAAGTAGATATGCTGTTTTGTACTACCATAATCATGCCTGATCCATGACAGAAATTTTGGAATCAAAGCTACAAACTCTAGCTCTCTGTGCATGTGTGCATGCCACTGTACTGCATGAGGCCCGCTACGGGGAAGATTTAAAACTACAAATTGTCTTGGCATCTACTTTAAAAAATGCTTAAGGTTTTTTTTTTTTTTAATGTTTTATTTCATTTTTACAAAGAAATAGGGCTCTGCTACCTTTTCTTGGTTTCCAGTTCTACAGTCTTACCTAGAATCTCAGTCTGGGCTACCCAGATGTCTGTCTTACAGAGCCTCCTTATGGTGACTACCTCCCTAAGACACATCTCTATGTGCCTCTTTTCCTACTCTCTGGCTGGCCCTCTTACCCTAGCTCAGCGACCATCTCAGTGTGACCCCAGGGAACTTGTATCTGCTTTCTTTCAATCCCCCAAAATAAAAGTTCCCATGGGAAACTGACTTGGAAAATAAAGTCATTGATTATGGGTCTCTCTCTCTCTCTCTCTCTCTCTCTCTCTCTCTCTCTCTCTCTCTCTCTCTCTCTCTCTCTCTCCTTCCCTCCCTCCCTCCCTCCCTCCCTTGATCCCTCCCCTGCCCCCTGCTTGACTCTTCTAACCCACCATGCAAAGTCTGGGGATGGAGGGATACCTAATCTCTCTGTATTTAATCTTTTTTTTTTTTTTTTTTGTGACAGGGTTTTTCTGTGTAGCCCTCTGTCCTGGAACTCGCTCTGTAGACCAGGCTGGCCTCGAACTCAGAGATCTGCTTCTCCTAAGTACTGAGATTAAAGGCATGCGCCACCACCACCTGACGTATTTAATCTTTAAATGAAAGTTATTCTTTATTGTAGTACATTGAATTTTGTCCCCTAGTTTGAAGACTTGGGGCTACTCCAAGCTGGGATTTCCTTGGGACATCAAGGAGAATGCAAAGGCAGGCTCTAGTGCCAGAGTGGTAGCATAACCTCAGCATGCATCACATAAAAGCACAACGGTGTTTCCTGTATAAACAGCAGTCCAAAGAGAGAGTCCTCTGGTCACAGGTCAGACACTAGGCACCATGCTTTCAACCAGGTCAAACGAAAACCTGAGAGAGGCACACCATAGCCGTACTACTCCAGCTCTCTAGAACCTTCTGCTGGGTAGCAATGCAGACCATCCTGGTACAAAGCCCTGTTTATCTGGGGTTCTCAAACAGCACCCCCTCCATTCTGGGATGACCCTCATGAGGGAATGCCACCAAATGAGGTCATACATCTTGGACTGGAGATACACCTGAATCTACAAATTCCCTAGACCCCTGCCCTCAGAAGTTAAGGAGAGTGTGTGTGGCGGGGGAGGGCATTCCTACTAAACTCAAACATTTTAATAATTCAAGCTCACATATTTAGGTAAATCTTTGGGAAATAAAATTAGTTGAATACTTTAGGTTTGAGGAAACCAGCTAACCTTCCATTGTCTTTTCTAGCAAAGATTTTAATTCATTCTCCTTCTACTAATATTACTTCTACTCATATTTCTAAGTAACTATGGCCCTATAAATCAGGTGTTCAAAATTTCCTAACAGCTTCTGAGACTTGTCTTGTCTAATCAAACTAAAATAATATTTTGCACCTAAAGCTGTGACTTTTCATGGAAAACCACAGAAATATGTGCGCTACTTTGTAAGAACAGGGACCTGGGCATAGCTGTGTCCACATGACATGTTTCTACTGATGACAATACACAGGGAACTGTCAAGAAATGCTTTCTTTGCCTCACCCAGGTTATCTGTAGTAGAATGGAAATGGAATGGAATGGACTTTACTTCTACCAGCATTTCACTGATATGTAGGGCTTACTAGAGACTAGCAACTCTTGGAAATGCTTGCTCTAATTTCATGCTTGGCAGACCACAAATATGTCTCAGGGCTATTTTATTTCATCTGAATTTTTTTTCTGTAAGACTTTCAATCACATTTGTTTATTTATTATTTATTATATATACAAGTGCCATGGAGTGCATGTGGAGGTCAGAGGACAACTTGCAAGTTCTCTCCTCTCAGTATATGAATCCCACGGATTGAAGTCAGGTTGTCAGGCTTGGGGCTAGCACCTTCACCCACTAAGTCATCTCGCTAGCCCCTCCTACTTTTATAAATAGATGTAATTCCTACTTCTTTTGGAAAATAAGGTTGATCATTATTTACAGATGCCTTCCCTACACTTCATGTTTTGCACACCATGTTCAACCTGACCTCTCTTCTGCCATGATTTTTATAATTAACTCTCATCAGATCTTTGGGATTTGAAAATGGTCACTAATAAGTTAATCACACTCACCTTGAGTTTTGCTTTGTTCTGATTCCCCCTCCCAGGGGATTAAACTGGGGTTTCCAGAACTCCGAGAAGCAGACGGACCCTAGGGACTGCTCACCAGCTAAGTAGAACAGTTTATTACTATATGTAAGTGAGTTATGGGATGGGAGTGTCCCAGACTTTTAGTTGGGATATAGTTGATGTGTCCATGTTCTGTGCTGTGTACTAGACAGAGACCCTCTCCCTTCTTACGCTCTCTGGATCTCATAATGACTTGATGATAGACCATACTTTTGTAAACAGAAAGGACATATTTGGAAATGGCTTATTATTCTTTCTCCCTGTTTGGTCTTTCCAGAATCCAGAAACTGTGATATTTTTTTTTCTCTGAGGTTCAAATGTAGTTTGTCTTCGATGTTATCAGGAAGTAATTAAACACTGGTTCACAATGGCAGCCTTGTCCACAATGTCATATTTGAGAATAATGTTATATTAATCAGCAGCCACCACACATCTAAGGAACCCAAGTTTGCTTTAGGGAGTCAATTTTATAACATTCTCTTTGGAAAACAAGCCTGGGACCTGCTTAAGGGACCCTCGGCCTTCAAGTGAGTGAGGAAGTCACATTGTAGCAGAGTAGCCATGGCAGGTATGGAGGGAATCTCAGAAAAAGGGAAGTCATCCAATATAATAGGCTGTGGCTAACCTGGCAGCAAGCTCCTGCCTGGCTCGGCTTCCAGCCTGAAGAGGCTGTTAAATGTGCAGTTGGACTCTTTCAGAAAGGCCCACAGGGGTTGGAGAGATGCCTCAGCTCATAAGGGCACTTGTTTTAACAGAAAACCTGGGTTTGATTCCCAGTACCAAGATGGAGGCTCCTAACCATACAGAACTCCAGTTCCAGAGGATCCCTGACCTCTTGGGCACCAGACTTACATATAGTACACAAATATACATGTAAGCAAAACACTCATACACACGAAATAAATTTTAGGAAGGAAGGAAGGAAGGAAGGAAGGAAGGAAGGGAGGAAGGAAGGAAGGAAGGGAAAACAAAGGCCCATAAAATAAACTTAAGGTCCTATTGAACTAGCTTCAGTCATCTATGCAAATCAATGTAATGAAGCCAGGCTTATTTTGTGACTACGAAAAATCTAAGAGAAGTTCTTTGATCAGTGAGTGAGGGACTATAGAAGAAAATGTATCTGAGGCATGGGGTAGTGTCTGAGGTCCCTTCCCGGGTCCTCTAACTTCAGCTCTACCACTGTCTGGGTGATTTCTGAACTTCATATATGAAAACTGTTCAGTGATGTTTGAGATGAACTCACTCCCCATTCCCAGCACCTACCACCTTAGTGACCAGGTCCATTGCATCCCCTCAGTAGTTACCAAATTCTCTTTTTCTTTCCATCTCCTTCAACCCTTGGTACAAACCCTGATTTCTCTCACTTGACTCGGGATAGAATGAGTCATCTCCCTGAGAACTAAGGTCAAACTGGAGATGGACTTGGCAGAACTGGGCACCACAGCAGACCAAGCCAAACCACATGTGTGCTTGGTTCTCCTAGGGCTGGTTATAGCACTACACAATGCTTGGGCCCCGCTTCTGTCGTATCAGAAATTCCAGGCAACACCAACTTAGGGCTGTACTGTGCAACTCAAGCATTCTCTTCCTCCCTGGACCCAGCTGATTGCCTACCTGAGAACTCCATCCTGCCTTTCTTCTGAGACAACTTTTAGCCGAGTAAATAGTTCTCTCTTTCAAGTAACAGTTACTTTTTAAGGTCTCTAAGTCCCTAAAAAAAGGGATGCTTGCTCTTAGGTCTCAGGACAAATAGCTGAGGAACCGATTTACCATATCAAAGTGGCCAGTCTCCCACAGTCCCTACCTGTTACAGGGTCATCCTTGCTGGTAACCGCCCCCCCCCCCACTCTAAACTCTTGAGTTCAGAGAGGGGCTGGGCTTCTCTTCTCCCCATTTCTGATTCCTATCTAACCTCAGCCATTTTGGCTACATGGTCTTTTTTGGCCTCTTGGTCTCTTGGTTCCCAGGTACTTCCCTTGTTCCCCTCTTCCTCTCTTGTCCCCCTTCCCCCTTCTCATGCATCTGTTCAGTCTGGAACATTCCAGATGCCTCTGACTATGCTCCCCCTCATATCTACATTAAACCTTCTCCTCCACCATACTTAGGAGCAGTCATGTACTTTTGTTGTGGTTGCTGTTTTTCGTTCACTGGCCACCACATCTCAACAGGTACATTTTTGTAGGGATGAGCTGTACTTACAGTTCTAAGGCGTCTGATTCTTATACTACACTCAGCCTTTCATCTCTCTCCCACACTGTAGGAGCAGACAGGCTAAGAGGGATGCATCAGCCTGCCCAGCTCTCTATTTTCCCTCCTCTTTGCTGCGCTGGTCCAAGTTCTCCTAGGCTCCTGTAGATGTCCTGTCTCACCAAAGGGGACGCCCAGCCCTTCCTGGGCTCTGAGCACTCTGTATCAATATGTCTGCTGGGTCACTTCACTGTCAATAGGGCCAGCTGCCTCACAGCTGGCGTAGTCTCCCATTCACTCTACCACATGATGTTTTAAATGCCTGGGAAGAAGGTTTTGATAAAGACGGAAAACACATACAACAGGTCACCGCTAGGTCAGGAGGTCTTTTACTATGACTGTGACACTAGTGTAGTTGAATTAATGGCTTTTCAAGTGCTCTAATTCCAAGCTCCAAGTTAACTTTGGTCAGTTTTGAATAGAAATTTATCAGCAACGAGGAAACATTTGAACAACTAATAGGTGCCCTTGGTTTCCCCCTGACCCCTGAGGTGGAAGGTGAATCCTTAGTGCTGAAGACACCATGCACTTCGGGCCCAGATGTCCTGAGCTGGAACTGCCCTAATGCCTCTTCCCTGAGAACTCTTTCTTAGTACCAGAAAGTGCTATGCCAACTTACAAAGGAGGGAAGCAACAGCCATTCTATCCATCTATGATACCTATGAACCACAACCATGACCAGCATGGCACCGTAACTCTGGCCTATGTAGGGTAGAGCGATGGCACACATACCTTGGCGGTAACAACAGCTTTCTAATTGGACTTAAGACCTGCTCAACAAGAGGAAAAACATGATTGGAAATGGAAACTCAGTCAACTACCAGGGCTGGTGAAGTCATGGACTTGGGAGAAGAATCTACAACCACTACCTCTTATCTAAGCCAGCATAATTCCTAAATATATTCTAAGTATTTGTTCTTACACCTCCCGGAAAGTGTATTCCTCACCCCAATCAAGGAACTTCTCTTTGCAACAGATGGAGACCATTACAGAAAACCAAAACCAATCAAAATGCAGAGTTGTGGAACCCAGTCCCAATGGAGACATCCCCCAAACACTCCTATACCCAAAGCTTGAGGATTATTGTGAAAGACGCAGCAGAACGACTGTAAGAGCCAGAGGTTCTGGGAGTTTTCTGTGAGATCATGTCTCCTAGTAATACCAGAAGCTACACTGATAAAGTCTCCTCAACATGACTGCCTAACCATGAGCTGAACAAGGAGGCCTTAACCGTACACAAAGAACTTACAGGCAATTAAGGAATGCTGAGAGTGGGAGAAATAGTTTTCTCCAGGGAAAAAGCACACCAATTGGTTATCTAAAACCAAATGGTCAGCCCTGAAAACATACATACAAGTAACATCATACAGAGTGAGCCAATTATATTTATGATCTAAATATATATGAACGTAACAACCATTAATGAAATAAGAAAGAATTAATTTGAAAGAAAGTAAGGTGTGGGGGGTTATATGGGAGGGTTTGGAGGGAGGAAAGGGAAGAGAAAAATGATAAAATTTATATTATTATCTCAAAATAAAATAATTTAAAAAATTATTGAAAATAAAATTTTTTAATTATGAAAACAATAGCAACAAAAATTAGGAACAGAAACATTTAATCACTGAGAAAGACTATTACAGCTGTGCAGCCTTCAGAAATTGAATATTTAGTGAGCCAGGACAATACCCAAGCATAGAATGGGATATGAGGGACACACAAAAGGTCATGCCTGACCCCAAGGGCCACAGACTTTAGCGAACAATTAGAATCCATCAACTATAAATACAATCCTGGCGCAAAGACAAGGAAGCACTTGGCTGCAGCAGGAATGGGACACATGACTAAATGAAGGTGCTAAAAGGTAAGAGCTGGGCAGAGGGGCTCCCCACTCCCACAACTCTGAAGATGGAGGGCCAAACACACAAAATCCTACGTGAAAGAAGCGGCTCCTTTGGGAGAACTTCCCCAAGGGATCACTTTGGGGAACAAAACTACAAGAGTTTTGTGGACTTGGTGGTGCCAGAAGGTGCTATTCAGGCTGTGGTGGGAGACAAGGAATCACTGGTCTTTCCCAACTAAGGACTGCAATTCCTGAACCACTGACCTGTCAGGCAAGGTGCTCCTGCTGGTGCAATAGTGGAGACAGGGGCAGGATTGTTCTAGGGCCACCAACCACTTTCCAGCATGGCTGCTCTTGCAGGGGACCCAAGTCTGGTTTCTAGCACACAGAGGGCAGCTCACAACTGACTGTAACTCCAGTACTGGGGAATCCAACACCCCTCTGGTCTCCAAGGGTGGACATGAACACACATATACCTACAGGTAGCTATCCGCGCACACACACACACACACACACACACACACACACACACACACACACAAAGGACAAGGAACCTGCCTCATGAGGACAGACTCAAGGAAAGCTGAAACCTTCATGTTATTATTTGCAATATGTTCATATAAAATTTAATTTTCCAACTCCTATTGTGGCCACATCTCACACGGCAAGGTATGTATTGTAGAATGATGTTATAGAAAGAAAACAAACTTCTATTTCTAATACTGTTACTCACTGGAAAAAGAACAGGTAAGACTGTGTCCTGAATTGAAGAGCACCGGCCACAGTCATAGCCTCTGGCCCATGCAGTCAGCCACACAGAACCAACTGGAACTACAAAACGAACCTCACTGGGAAGGAACACTAATGCATGCACCGTGAACACGGCTTTTAACGTAAGAAAAAGTACTTTCTGAAGTTTCTAAAGCAAATGTTCCAGAGATCGAGAGGGAGGGCGAGAGAAGAGGGAGGTTGGGAAGGAGAGAATGTGACATTTGGGAAACTGCAGTTTATTTTGCTTCGGTAAGATCAAAGGTAAGTCAAACCAAACAGATGCACTTGTTTTATTAGTGATGAAGAGAAACATTTCAGGAATAAAACACTGTAAAATTGTTTGGGTTTAGGCATCAGCTTTCAGATAAACAGTAAAATTACTTTTCCTTAAAAATGAGTGAACTGGCTGGGCAGTGGTGGTGCCCGCCTTTAATCTCAGCACTTGGGAGATAGACACAGATGGATCTCTGTGAGTTCGAGGCCAGCCTGGTCTATAGGATGAGTTCCAGGACAGCCAGGGCTGATACACAGAGAAATCCTGTCTAGAAAAAACCAACAAAAACACAGCAGAGTGAACTGAGGAGATCATCCAGGCATTTTCAAAGATGACTGATCTTGTGCACTCCTGGTGTAAATCCATGTAAGTACATGAGCACTGTCAGAGTCATGAAACACTGTGACTACAGGGGAAACGAAAAGGGTAAACCAGCCATGACAAAGGACAAAGGCTGCCAAAACAAAAAGACAACCCTTCCCCTAGAAAAGCGTCCCCATCACTCCCCGGACTACTCCTTATCCAGACGCCGGCAGCTATAAATTCAAGTCTCTTCTGGAGGTTAGAGAATGGCTGACACACGTCCTGCACTTCAAGTGTGTGGCGTCCGTAGCAGTACTCTTGTAGGCAGCCAAGATGCCTTCCAAACACTCATTTTTTTACACCCTTAAGGTAGTGCTGCCCTCCTTTTCGGCCAGAGAAGCTTCTTTTTTGCAAGGAGTGACAGTTAATATAGAGACTTGGAACTGGTCAAAATGCTGAGAACAAATGGCTGTTGAGGGCTCATCTCTAAATGGGGCATCTATAATAACCCCAAGACCCAGGGGACATTATGGAAAAGGGGTTGGGAAACAGTAAGAGCAGGAGGGCAGGAAGAGTCCTGCAAAACACTGACTGTTTCTGGGGATGGCACAGCCAACGTAATCATGAGCACACAGTAGCTGTGGCCTGCTGCACAAGACCTGTACAAAATAAATAAGCCATGAAAGTATGAAGGGATTAGATGGAAGGGTCTACACAGTAGGAGAGGGATATAGGAGAGTAAGAGGTGACTGAGTTCATACATAACACACTGTATACACTTAAGCTATCAAAAATTAAACAGGCATCGAAGGAACAATTTTATAGTTAAAAACATAATGCATATCCAAGCAAACTGTCACTGATATCCAAATTATTTTTATAAAGATACAAATGGGGCTGGAGAGATGGCTCAATGGTTTTAAGTACTTGCTGCTCTTCTAGGGGTCCCAAATTTGGTTCTCAGAACACCTATGGTAGCTGACAACCATCCCTAACTTCAGTTCCAGGGGACCCCACGACTTCTTCTGGCCTCCGAGGGCACTGCAGGCCCTACATACAGGTAGTACTCATACACACACACAGGTAAAACACGCACACACAATATAAAAATAAGTAAACCTTAAAAAAGGATACAGAGGGCTGGAGAAATAACTTGGGGGTTAAGAATAGCTGTTGCTCTTCCAGAGGACCTAAGTTTGGTTCCCAGTGTCTATACTGGGCAGCCCACAACCACCTGTAAGTCCAACCGGAGGGTACCCAACACCTTGACCTCTTTGGGAACTAATCCAAGTGTGTACATGTACACACTTACACATTTATATTATTTTTTTTAAAAGTTTACTGGAAGTGGAACCAGTCAAGAAAAATACAAAAAAAAAAAGGGAAAAAGAAAAAATTCTATCAATATTGAAAAAGACTAGGTTTTTAAATACAAAACAGAAATATGGAGCAAATATATTTTAAAAAGAAAAAACAAGGTAATTCCACAAAAAACACTGTAATTTATAAAAACATACTTATTGAAAATCTAAGGATGAAGATCTCTCATCCCAAATTGCTCTAATCTGACAGTCAACAGACATTAGATTTTCTTGGACAGACATTGACATAAATCTCCACTTACATCCAAAAGCCACAAAAGCATGCCAAAAATAAAACTGAAATGCTTCTTAACTTAGTTTAACTGATATAATGCCTCATTGATTTGTAATTGGCAGCTTTTATATGTCACTCTCTATTTAATGTCTTTCCCTCTGTTATTTCTTTAAAAAAAATAAGCAAAATAAAAATCCCAAATCACCCTGTATTATAAGTAATAACTCTGAATATCAAGAGAACAATACTATTTAAAAGGGTCAAAATGTCAGAGAATTAAGGAAAGGCAAAGGAATAAAAACCCAGTGATGGAGAGGAAGTCTTTGTCTTGCCAGGGAGGAAGTACAGTCCTGCTTGGGAAAGCAACATGTCTGAAGTGAGATCTAGGCTTTTGGGCAGATGGGCAGAGGTCACGCTCCTCTGCTGTGTGTGGTGTTATGCAAGGCTCATAACTGAGGCAGCCCCGCCCTTAGGTACCCAAGGTCCAGTGATACTGGACACAACATGAAGTCGACTGGCTTTACCTCCTATGCTTTGCACACACGATGTTCCCCGAGGCTCCTAACTGAAGCAGCCCTTCCCTTAGGCACACAGCCATCTGATTTCCATGGAAACAGTGTGAGGTTTGCAGGCCTTGCCTTCTACTCTCCTTTCCTTACTTCACTCTTGGCTTCAACCTCAGGCTGTAGATGTTCCAGGGGACATGGTCAGCCCTTTCTTCCCAGGGGTATCTCCATGAGAGAACACTTGTCCCAGGAAGACTTCTCTCACATTATATGGGACAGAAGTGAGTCACCAACTCAGCACGAGAAAGAACATCATGAATGTGGTTAGCTCAGCTGAGTCATTGGGGGACAGAACGGACAAAGTGTGGGGCACTTGGCAGGCATGGTTACCAGCATGGTGGTGACTTTCTGGAGAACAGGTGTGTACTCAGGGGGCAAAGAACTGAGTAGCAACCCACACAATCAGCTTTGTTAGTCCTAGAGAATCCTTCGAATTGAAGGACTTGATATTTTTAAGCAGATTACTTGGGCTAACTATCATTTAGCTAACATCCTCCAAATAGTATATTTAATAAACTAGACCTTAGAAACCAGCAGTCACAGGTATGGGACAGTAAAGCTCCATTGGCATCTTGACTAGACTTAAGAGAATCACCATGGAAACACATGTTAGGTGTGCCTGTGAAGGCATTTCCAGAAGGATTTAACTACAGATGAATGGCACCATCCCATGGGGTGGGGTCCTGGGCTGAATACAAAAGAGAAAGTGAGCTGAGTACCAGCACTCACCTGTTTCCTGACTGCAGATGAAATGAGACCAGCAGTCTCAAATGTCTGCCATCACAACTCAAAGCCACCACAGACTGTAAGTCAAAATAAACTCTGCCTTCTTTAAGTTGCTTTTGTAAGGCATTTTGTCACAGTGACCAAAAGTAACTAATAAAACATATTCAGATGGGACTTGATGACTCAACCTTGCCCGGAGTCTTGACTGCTTACTAGACTCTCAGTAGGAAGTGCACTGTCACCTTGGCCTCCAGCTGTGTGTGGCCCAGAAGTCACTGAGGGTCTAGGGGAATCTGTCCAATAGGCCCCCACTTCTACCATATCTAGTCCAAATATATCTCCAGATTGTTCTTGCTGCTGGTTCTGAGTCAGGGTTTCACATAGCTCAGGCTAAACACATTCACATTGCTCTTCTTACTAGTAATTGGTTTAGTAGAGACTTCTGTTCAATTTGCTACACAGTCTGAATTCACTACACAGCTGAGGATGATCTTGAACTTCTGATCTTCCTGCCTCCCACTCCTGAATGCTGGGATTACAGCCATGTGCACCACCACGGCTGTATTTGATGACTTCTGAGCAACACACTTCACAATGAATCCAAAGCTCTTTGAAGAATGCATTAAATATTTTCTATAGAAACATGGGAGCAGACTGTTATTGTGGGCCATCAAGAACCACTGGTTTCTACGTGGCTTCATACAGCAGCATCTGCTGAAGCCCACACCTGTCACAACGAGAGCTCATCCCACCTCTCCCAGCTCTGGGTTTGGTTTGCCAGGAAGGGTTATCAAAGTAGCAGCAGATCACCAAACACCTGTTAGAAATCAACGCTCCGTCTCCCTGAGCCCATCTCCCAAAGGCTCTCAATGGCCCCACCCTGAGATCGGCCCTATCTCAGTGCACCCAGCAGGAATAAACAGCAGGAAACTGTTTACGGGGACATTTATAAAATGTGTCATCTTAGAGGAAGTGTGACAATTCCCTGACTCTCTTAATAATAAATACTCATGTTGAATTTCCAAGAACAAAAACAAATATCACCTGTCATTTGGATGAATCACTGCTATTTCAACTTGAAAGTTAAGCTTGAAATCAAAGCTTCCACCATAATATCTAAAGGCATACAGCCAAAGTCCTGGAATTACAGTAAATGGAAAACCATTTATTCTATCATAACAATGAGATACATGTCTGGAGGGCCTTTTTCATGGAGGAAAGAGTAGGACTTAAGTCGGGAGTCAACTTCAGTGATGTACTGCAGCATGCAACCTTGAGGAGAGACTCCATCTTTCACTGACACAAAACCCACCTCTCTAGGAGCATCGACAAAAAGACAAAAACAAAAAACAACAAAAACACATACTATGTGGCAACAATTCCAATGGAGTGGGGACAGAGAGCACAAGAAATGACCAAAACATGCTGAGTCCAAAGTGAAAGAGGGGAAGGAGAGATGGTTCAGTGGTTAGGAGCACTGGCTGCTCTTCCAGGGGATCCACATTTGATTCCCAGCATCCATATGGCAGCTCAGAATCTAGAACTCCAGTTCAAGGAGATCTGGTGTCTCTTCTGGTCTTTGTGAGCACTGCACAATATGGTACACAGACACACATAAAGGCAAGACATCCACACACATAAAACAAATGAAAGCATACAAGGGAGGGCTTGGGAGATGGCTCAGTGGGTACAGCACTGTGAGCAAGCGTGAGAGCTGAGGTTTAGATCTACAAACCTACGGGGTGGGTGTGGTAGCCAATCTACAATCCCAGTGCTCGGACGGTAGACACAGGGGATCCCTGGAGGAAGCTGGCTACCCAGATTGGCCATATTGGCCAGCTCTGGCTTCAACTGAGAGACCTGAGTTAATGAGTAAGGGGGAGAGCAACCAAGGGAGGCTCCCAGTTCCTACCCCAGGCCTCCATATGCATGCATACTCACACACGTGTAAATATTCACACACACACACACACACACACACACACACACACACACACACACACACACGAGAGGGACATCACTACATCCCTTATCCCATGGAGTGCTGTATCATGCAGAGTACTGCAAGACATCACAGAGCATGCCCCTATAGACTCACAGCGTAATAAAGTTGGGAGAACAGCAATTATTAAAATACACGCAAGCTATTTGTTTCCTCGCTCATGTACAAGGCTTTTAAGGATTTAAGTATTCTGGGCCAGGAAGATGTCTGAGGTGGTAAAAAGACTTGCTGTGCGGCCTGACAACCCACACAGTAGAAGGAAGTCCTGCAGATGTCCTCTAACGTCCATATGTAAGCTGCAGCACACATGTGCATACAATACAATAATAATAATAATAATAATAATAATAATAATAATAATGCAAAATCTTTTAAAAATGCTAATAGAAATGTAAGCATTCTATCTGGTGTATGGTTTCTTTTGAAACAACAACAAAAACCTGGTCAAAATAGGTGCAGTACATTGGTCCTCTGTTTCTCCCCAAGGCTTTGCATCTCCGAAAGCCATCTGCAAACCCTCTGTGCTCTGACCCACAGCTTGTCTTCCTGTGGAACAACCTGGATTGCCAGGCATAGCCCCAAAATGAGATTTTAAAAACTCAGCCACTGACCAAGAGCTATGCAGTTGATGATTCAGGTTAAATTTTTGTTGAGGATAATAATCTTTCGGACAACAACAAGCCCAGAAGTAACAGAACAAATGAAAAACCGTGGAGGAACAGAGTTCATGTACTTTTACGGAGTTCAAGCATGAAGCCCGCATTTAGCTTCCTCCGGTTCTATGTTAACAATCCTCAATGGTCAATTTGCCTGAGTAGTTCATATTCCTCCCTCCCTGGAATGATGCATAACTTTATCATTGCCTACAACTAAACATACTATAAACTAAGAGAGGAGAGCTGATAAACTGCTTAACCAAGTCCTCAGCACAAAAAGAGGAAAATTTACAAGTATTTAGAATTGTCAATCTAAAAGAGACTGATTCTAGACTGATTTGTAAACATATTCTTCCTATTGAAAGTGGGTGTCTAATCAAAAACATTCTAATGGAAGCTATAATTTTGAGACTATAAACTCTTTGTTGAATTGTATTTGTTCCTGCTAAAGAGAAACTCAGGTAAGATCACTGTTTTAAGGTGTCTATTGCTGTGGTACACACCATAACAAAAAGCAACCTGGGGAGGAGAGGGTTTATTCCACCTTACAGCTTTTAAGTCCATCACTGAGCAAAGTCAAGGCAGAAATCTGGAGGCAGGAGCTGCTGCAGAGGCCATGGAGGGTGCTGCTTACTGGCTTGTACCTCATGGCTTGCTCAGCCTGCTTTCTTATACAACTCAGGACCACCTGCCCAAGGGTGGCAATGCCCCCAGTGGATGGGCTGTCCCATATTGATCATGAATCAAGAAAATGCATTACAGACTTGCCTACAGGCCATCTGATGGAGGTATTTTCTCTGTTGAGGTTCCTCTTCCCAGATAATTCTAGCTTGTGTCAAGTTGATAAAAAACAACCAACCAGAACAATCACTTAGATGTTTAATGTATTTTTCTTGAACAACTGTTTCAAAAATTCTTCTTTTGACTTAATCTTTCCTTACTCTTTTTACAAAGGGATGCATATAGGGAACCGTAGAGATGCTGGCGGTGGGTGGGGTAGGGTGAAACACTTTCAGTACAGGCATGAGGCTCAGAGTTCAAATCCCCAGTATTCATGGAAAAAGTCAGGTTGGGGGCAGGGTAGAGGGGAGATGGAGACAGGTGTATCCTTGAAGTTTGATGGTTAGCCAGTCTAGCCAAACAGTGAGTTCCAGGTTCAGTGAGTTCCAGGTTCAGTTCCCTTCTCAAGAAATAAAGTGTGGAACAATGTTCACTTTGTCTTCCATATGCAAGTGTACACATATATACATATTTTCATACCCTACAATCCTCCACCAACCAATCGATAAAAGGATATATATATATATATATATATACACACACACACACACACACACATCCTTTAAAATATATACATCCTTTTAAAAGTATGTATAAATATGTATACACATATATACACATATATACACACATATACTTAATACCCACCATTTTAAGTCTTCTTTCTTAAAAAGACCATAAAAATTAACTCATAGTTTCCAGTAGTGATAGACTGAGTCCTGTAAATCTACCAACAAACTGGGATCAGTCAGAAAACTATACAAGCTAGGAACGGGCAAGCAATCTGTGACATCACTACCCTGGCAGCCAGTGGCAAGACCTGAACTGCTGACATGGCATCTGAGGTTTGCATTCCCTAGGACATTCAGACTCCCGCAAACAGAGGCCCAGCTCTTAACCAGCCCGTCTCCTGACTGGACGCCAAACCAACTTGCTGTGGAATATAGGACTAAAAACTATGAGAAACTGCAGATAATGAAAACAGAAACAAGGGAAAGCAGAGGTGTCAGAGATAGACTTCGAAATGAGCATGCATGGTCCAGAACTGAAAATGATAAAATAAATTCAAATAAAGCTACAAGAACCAAAAAGAGCACTGAATGGTGAGGAACTTCAGTTTGTAGACTTAGCATCACAATGGACTTATAGTGAACAAAAGGGGAGATAGAAACAAAACTGAATTAAAAAAAAAATAAGCAAAGATACAAGAGAAGCCAGGCTTGGCTTTGTATGTCTTTAACGTCAGCACTCAGGAGGAGGCAAGCATCTCTGAATTTGAAGCTAGCCTGGTCTACACAACAAGTTCCAGGCCAGCCAGGGCTACAGAGTGAAATCCTGTCTTACAAACAGATCCAAGACAAAAGAAACATCACAAGGTATGAACTCCAGAAGCAATGGGTAACGCATGGTAACACTGTGCTGCCAGCAATACAGAGTTGAGAAAATGGGCAGAAGTGGCAATAGCTGGTAGTTTCCCAGAACAAATCAAAGATCAAACAAGGAGGCTCACAATAAACACAGCACTCTGGAACAACTGTCACAGGGTACCTCATCTCCCTTGATGCTTAGACCTTGAGTCTTCTCAGGAACCCCAGGACTGTTCTGCATCTCTGGGTTCCACACTTGCCAGTCTCTGACTCCCTACCCTTCACCTCAAATCTCCATGTGACACAGGATTCAGCACTATCCACTCTGACTGGCCTGCCTCTGCAGGGCTGCTAGGATGGGACAATACCTATCCTTGCTGCTTTAGGGGCAGAAGATCATTAGTGCCCAGAGAAACATCTAGCTGTGTTCATCCCTATAGCAGAAGCATACATGAAAACACTGTACTCAGGCCACCAGGACTGTCTGTCTACATGTGCCACAATAATTAGCAGATGAAACCACCTTTTCTTTCTTTCTTTCCTGGTTTTTCAAGACAGGGTTTCCCTGTGCAGCTCTGGCTGCCCTGGATCTCCCTCTGTAGACTAGGCTGGCTTCAAAATCACAGAGATCCATTTGCCTCTGCCTCCTAAGTGTTGGGATTAAAGGTGTGCACCACCACCGCCCATCGAAACCCTCTTTTCAACATTAACACTCAATCACAAGATTTTCATTTCTTTGCAGCTCTGGGGATCAAACCCAGGGCCCTGCACATCCCAGACAGGCACACTGCTGAGCGACATCCCTGGCTCAGTCACAAGATGTCACAAAGATAACAGGAACAAGCTCCGTGCTTAGTAAAATGGAATCTTTTGGTTTGCACTGTACATAAAAACAAGGCCCTGTCAGAGTCTCAAATTTCAGTTTAACGTAGATTACCTTTAAATCTATTAAGGATCAAAACAAGCAGGCAAAATTCTCCATTTCTGAGGGGGAAGGGGGAAATGACAGATACTAGCTTAACCTGGAGATGATTCAAGTGAGGAAGCTGAACTTAATTTACCAATCTAATTCTACAATCCTACAGTCAGCTTTCAGTATCAACAAACTGAACCCAGTGTTTTTGTTGACTCATAACAATACCAGATGCCAAACAAACTCCCATCCCACCCTACATAAACGATCTCAATGTGCTGGGAAGCTGAAATAGAAATCACATAGCAAGAAACTTCTATCGTTCTTCAAACCCACAAAGTGACAAAAGCATGACCATGGTCCTCTCCACACCTCTATTTACATCAGGACTTCTAGCAACGCCTAAGCAATCAAGCCTCTGAAGCCATCTTCCTGGCCCAAAGCAAGGTCTCGCCTCACCGTACTGACTTCAAGTTCACCATATCCTCCATGAGCTTTTTGACTATTGGTCTTAGGGTTTTATGTTAGGCCTTGATTTATTCACAAATGAAGGACATCTGAGCGCTTTACTCCTATCTAGTGAATATTTTGCAAATTAGCACAGAGCAAGACACTGGCCCCCACTGTGCCTGAGAGCGGCAGGAGGCTTGTTCACGGCCAGGCACGTGGTGTTAAAGTGACATGAGGAATCGAGGTTTGTGGATGCCAACACTTCATCCTGGATGGCTTCAGACCTCTCAGTGTTATACCCAAACTGCCCACATTCACCTGTAATTAATTTCGTAAACAAACACATGGTGCATGGAGTAATCATTATGACATCTGAGCATGGGAAGGTTTGGAATTCTATTTCTATCTACTGACCTTTTGTCCTTTGTCACATTTCTTTGCTTTCTGTCGAGGTCTGACAAGGCCTGTACAAGAGCTGTCTGAAGTTTCAGGCTTCACTGGTCCATTTTTAACACCTAAAACCAAGTGGAGTCAAGGTTAGTTAGAAATAACATGGATTGAATGCAAATGTAAGTTAGGCACAACAAAAATTAAGCATTCTGTTTATGCCTAATGGGAACAGAATACTGCAGACTCTGCCAATCACAGCCGTACTCACCTAGCTCTTTTAAGATCTAGTTAGAGAGCTGGGGAAACAACTCAAAGGATAACACATTTGCCACACAAGTCTAAGGACTAGGGTCTGGATCCCCAAACCCACATAAACACCATGTGGGTGTGGCACCCATTAGTAATTCAAGTACTTGGAAGGCTGAACCAGGAGGATCCCAGAGCAAGCTCGCTAGCCAGACTAGCAATATTGTCTGTCTGTCTGTCTGTCTCTGTGTTTTAATTAAACTGTAAAACTTGCAAATAAATAAAAGCATCACACACCAGAATTAACCAGACCCAAACTCTCTACAGTGTAATGACAAGCCTCATAGGTGAGCACTGGGTTCAACTGTGAGACATTGCTTCAAAGACTAAGACGGAGAGCAATGGCAGATACCATGTATGTGTGCTCCCACACATATGACCACGCACAGACACCACATTCATATACAAGCTCTAAAAATAAAAATAAAAAAATCTATTCAGAGTTAGCAGGCAATTCTCTGCAAACATCCCAGCAAATTCCAAGGTTGGTCAGTGCTTCACCATACCTGTGTGTTTGTGCCTATGTTCCTTAGGCACCATCCAAAACAACTCTAAATTACCAAATAATAAAAACCAGCTTCTCAGAAAAGACGCCTGTTAGATGCAATCGGTTATTACAAAATAATAATAAAACCTGGCGTTGGACTTAGTTCTTCTAGAATAGTCTTCAGTACAAAGCTCCCGGTTTTCATCTGCACATATTTGATTTTGCTCCCTCCTAGATTTTCACATTAAACCAACTTCTTGCCACAAAAACCCACAAGAGAATCCACTGCGTTCCCTGTGGCTCCGTGAGACGACAGCTGCACAGAATGGAGAGGGTGTGAGTTGACCCTTACAGGTGCAGCCTTGCATGAGCTCTCTGTTCTTATTCTTCTCCAGGAGTCTGCTTACTAAGATTAGTTGGGCTTTCTAAGGAAAACATACATGGGGCACACATGAGCCACACTTACGATCCTGGCAGGCAGCAGCTGTGGCAGGTGATGGCAGCTGAACTGCACATCCTACCTGTACCCTGGTCCATGGGCAAGCACAGGGTGAGGCTGCCACTGCAGATGGCCCAGTACAGAAGACAATGCCCAATGCACACGCTAGGCACACACATAAATATGCTCCAAGGCAAAATAATAAAAGCACTTGCAGAAACTAAAGGGTATGCAGAACAAAGTCTACCTTGCAGATAGGACAGTATGATAAAACCCAGAGGGACCAGTGTTTCAGGAGTCACACTTGAAAAAAATTCCATTCATGCTTCAAAACCACAATTCTGAGCCTCAACCTGTGGCCTTGCTAGTGTCCAGGGGCCATGCCGCTGCCCGAGCCATCCTGATCTGAGTGGCCTGGACTACCACTTGGAGCTAGGATGTTGACCAGGCCGAGCCACTGCCTGAGGCTATGTTTGGGTGTGTGGCTCAGCTGCAGCTGGGGTCTGTGTTGAAGTCTGTGGCCAAGGTTGGCACTAGGGCCCATACAGAGGCCAGGGATCTGGGCCAGAACCTGCAGCTTGATTGGACTCTGGGGGCCATACCACATCAGGGGCCATACAGATATGGGAGGCCTGTGCTGCCACCCAGAGCCACGGTATCATCCAGGCCCAGGCTGCTGCTAAGGGCCATGTCTGGGTCTGTAGCTCTATAGCAGCCAGGGTCTGGGTTGACCTATGTGGCTCCTGTTGCCACCTAGTGCCATGAGGATGCCCAGGGCCAGATCAGCTGTCTGAGTCCAGGTTGGTTCCCGAGGACCAGGATGCATCCAGATCTGAGTGGCCTGTGCTGCTACCCAATGTCATGGTGACATCTAGGCCAGAGCTGCAGCTGAGGGCCACATCAGGGTCCATGGCCCTACTGCAGCCAGGGTCTGTGCTGATGTTACCATCGAAGGCTGTGCAGACACAATAGAGGGCGATGTTGATGTCTCAGGCCCATGTCGCCACTGGGGCAGTGGTGCATCCAGACCCAGCTGTTGACGAGGACCATGTCGGGGTCCATCGTCCTACTGCAGCTGGGGTCTGTGCTGAAGTGCAGGTCATGCATTGCCACCAAAGGTCACACAGAGGCCTAGAGTTGGGGTCACAATCTGATGCCTTGATGGTATCTGGCAGCCATACAGCTGCCAGGATCATTCCCACCCGAGGGGCCATTCCTTTCACCCAGAGCCAGGATGTCTTCTGGGCCCAGGATGCTGCCAAGGGCCATGTCTGGGTCCCTGGTCCAGCTGGAGTCTCTGTTAATGTCTGTGGCCTGTGTCACCTCAGGAGGCCTTAGGAACCATGGGAAATGAAATCAGAGGGCCATGCTGAGCTGGCCCCACCTTTCACTGGCCCTGGGAGAGCTGGCATTGCCTTTCGCTGGACATTATAGGAAAAGAGATGGCCTCCACCCCTCACCACAGGCAAGGGTATGCTTGTAGGGGAGTTAACTCTGCCCCCTTACCCAAGACGGGGGGAGGGCACAGTGGCCTGGACCGACTAGCTTGGCTACCACCAGGCCCATAGCCAGGCCTTGGGTTGACTCACCCTAGCATCTACCCCATCTAGCTTGTGAAGGGACTGGTCTTGTGGAACAGTACCTTCAGAATCCCCAAGACTTGGGGTGGCCACAGGATATCCCAGAGGAGTTCTGGTGAAGATCCAGTGAGGATAGTGTACCAGAAACCAGAGGCCTTGAACCAGACCAGTGATTCATTGCAATGAACATTTGCTAGTAAAGCTGATAGGACAAAGGGGTGTACTATATGACACACCGAAGCCCCAGTGCTACCAGGACAAATGAAGAGGTGATGGAGAGGCAGGAAAGGAGGAGAAGCAAAGAGATTTTAATGTTGTTTTGTTTTGTTTTGTTTTGTGGGGGGCGGTATGTTTGCTTTTGTTTGCTTACTTGTTTTGTTTTCTTTTGGGGGGGTGTAGCAGAGGAGAGGAGTATGGGGGAACCAGGAGGTGAGCAGAATTGGAGTGTATGATGTGAAACTCCCCAAGAGTCAATAAAGAAGTTGAATTAAAACAACAAAACAAAACAAGAATTCTATCTAAATAAAAATAGGGGCCAGCAAGATGGTTCGGTGAGTAAAGGATCCTGAGTCCAATCCCCAAACCCTATGTGGGAGAAGGCAAGAACTAACTCCTTCAAGTTGTCCTGATACACACACACACATACACACACGAAGTGCTGCACAATGCATGCCTCTAATAAGTAAGTATAAAAATGAAACAGTAAACTTTAAAAAAAAAAAAAAAAAGAATAGTTAAGGGTTTTTTAGAATTCAAACTAGCTGTTATTTGTATCCTGGGCCCCAGAAACATTTTAAGGTCAACATTCTTTGCCTATAAATATCTAAATTGGATCCCTTTGGAGACAAACCAATTACACACTAATCCTCTTCCTCTTCAGCCATCTTTTAAATGTCACGATTCCCTCAATCCTGGATAACTGCCCACCCACTGAAGCCCTCAATTGCTAAAAAGAGGTGGATGGACTGTAGCAGGCAGGTAAAGGGTTAATGAGTCTGCTGTAAGAGGCAGCACTTTCTCACTCTGAGACACCAACATTCCTAGATTGCTTCCTAATGTGGTTCTGAGCTGGCTGTGGGGCCAACCTGGTTCCATCTCCAGTCTCCCAGGTACCCTCTGCGGGGCTATACGTCTGCTCCTGCACTGCTTTCACAGGTTGTCACATCTGTGCTCCCCCGGGTGACATCATGTCCTGTAACACCAGCCGTTCCTACACTGCTAAGTCAATGACCCTTCTCTAGACCTCCTGTCTATGTATGCATAAGATGTAACCAGCTAACAGGTATCTATTTTGAGTGTCTATGGTAATGCCTGGCCACCTACCCCCAGTCAGCCTCCATCCAGTAAGGGGCTGGTCCTCCACACAACAGTTTGATGACTGTCTTAAAACGCCCTAACTGGGTGACTTGATAACGAGGAATAATCTTCTGTTTCAGAGAATTCGAAGATTTGGATGTCGACTAGATGCTGGTAATTGGCTTCTGGTAAGGGCCCGCCCACCTGGCTTCCAGATGGCAGCCTCATTGCTTCCATTTCATATGGCAAAGAGGGCGGAGGGAGGACTCCTGGTCTCTCTTACCCTCTTCATCAAAAGTGACTTCATTAGGGCCTCAGCTTCACTATCTCATCTGAACAAAATTTTCTTCCAAATATTGTCATCCAGGGTAGGGTTAGAGCTTGTGGGCTGGAGGAGGTCGGGGTGGGGGTGGACACAGTGGTCTATCCAAACTCTACATCTTAGATGCCTCTTATTTTCAGTCTAGCCTCATTGTACGCATGCTTTGTTGTCCTAGTTGTCATAAAAGGATCAAATAGAAATTTTAAAAAAGAACTTAGCAGAAAGCTACAGTGGAACAGGAGTGTAATTCCAACACTCCAGAGCAGTGGTTCTGTCCGTGGGTCACAGCCCCTTTGGAGGTCAAAGCAACCTTTTCACAGGGGTCACCTACAATCATCAGAAAACACATATATTTACATTATGATTCAGAACAAAGTTAACAAAACATATGTAACAAAAGTAGCAAAATTACACCTATGAAAGTAACAAAAATAATTTTAGGGTTAGGGGTCACCACAACATGAGGAACTCTATCAAAGGGTCACAGCATTATGAAGGTTGAGGACCACTGATCTAGAGGCTGAGGTAGGGAGGCTGCTCCAAGGCCAGGCTAGGCTACAGAGGGAGACAATGTCTCAAAAAACAAAAAACGAATAGAAAAAGAATCCCAGCTCCAACATTTTTGTAATTATGTAAGTCTCAATCTCAAGCAGTACAAGTGGACATGCCTGAAAGACAAGTCCACAAATCCATCTCAAAATGCCTTGCTAACTGCCACCATGGTTAGAACAAATGGGCTGTAATTGATGTCATCAAACGGTCAGAAAGCTTCCCATTGGATAAACTTGTGGATTCAAGAATGGATTGGCTAGATATTACAGAGCACCCCCTAAACCATGCATGGGCAGGGTACAGAAATCCAGTACCAGCTGAAGCTTGTGTTCCTGGGGACAACAGCCACATCTTGATCCCTAAATGACCTATAATAAAGTACAGAGTCAAGAGACACCAGGTACTCTAAGGCAGACAATAACTTTTATAGAGGCAGAGGCTGGGCCTTCTGTAGATCTATCTACTTGGAGGACTTTCCCCCATTTTGCTGGCCAACAAATGTTTATGAAACTTGCCTTCCTTAAGATCTGGTAGGCAGACCTGCTAGAAGGACAGTGGTCCATCATCAACTCCCAACAGCTGGTATTCTGTAAAAGAATCCAATATTTGGAAATGGCCAAACTGCACAGATAAGTGAACACACGTGTATAAAATGCTGACATGTACAATTCCACCACATGCTGCACAGGAGAAAATGTGCATTAAATCAATGGGCAGATGTGGGGCATAGTGTGGAAAGGACTAACTCAGCTTGTATTCCAGTGAGACACATATGGAGCTCCCGCCATCAGTATCTTCAGTCAAAGACAAGTAGGAGCTCTACTGTATACCAAGGTGCTCAGGACAACTGATAGACTTTAATCTACTGGGCAATTCAAACTGACTTCGTGTGAGAGAGAGCAGGGGTAGAGGATGTCATCTCAATAATGACCAAACTGCTTTTCATACTTCCTGCCTTGCAATGTCAAAAGTTAAAATGAAGTGTGTTGCTACATACCCATAGTCTCAGCAGCCCGGAGGCTGAGACAGGAGGATTACTAACTGGAGACCAAGTATGCTACATAGTAAGATCTTGCCCCCAAAATAAATACAATGAAACAGAAAGCAAGACACCACCCTCACACAAATTGGGTTTAGATATTTCTTTCTGCATTCAGACTATAGTTCCTACAGTATTTCCCAGACCTGATAAAAGAACAAAGCAACCAGTATCCTAATTGTAAGATCACACTCCCTACACAATTCAAGAGCTTCTGCTCAGCCTCCCACTGCCAAGTGACCCATGTGCAAGATAAGGACCCGCTGGAAGGCACACACGGAAAGGAAACATATAGTTACAAAAACACTGCCTTAGGACCCAACAGGCTTGGAAACCATCTCCTTGTGAACTGGCATCACACTTGGACAGGACCAATCTTTGTGAAAAGAGCACCCTCAAGGGTAAATACATAATACCTTATTCATCAGCCTTAAAGAATTATTTGCAATCAAGTTTGATGGGAAACTCACCTACTGGAGTCCCAATTAAATCACAGGGTTACTCATTCTCCCCCTACCAAAGAAATCTGTTGAAGAGCAGACATGCATTCCAAAAACTATACTCAATTTTGAATTTCATCAACAAAAATTTTGCAAAACTGTCTTTCTCTAATTATCTGTATTTATATCCTTTTGATCCATTTTAGAAAATGTCACTGATCATCAATACAGATTATACTAAAGAAACAAATATCTTCTGTGAAGAATATATCAGACATGTTGTTATGAGTTTTCAAAAGGCCAGTTTTGGGCAACAGGATAATATGGTTCTATGCATGCAAGAGAATCCCTTTAAATGTATTTCATTTGTATGTTTATACACACACAGTTATCTGGAAGGAAATACTGTTGACAGTAATTGCTTCTACACTACAGTTTGTTCTTCAAAGTATCCAGGGTTACGACGAAAACAAATCAGATCTGGTTACTCCAGCTCAAGATCCCCAGCGGCTTCTCATCACACCATAAAACAAACTGGAACTCCCTGCCTTGCTGGGGAGGGAAGGGCCTGGGGATCTGATTCCTGCCACATTGTAATCACTGTCCCCGGCCGCCTCAGAGGCTCAATGGCTTGTTGCTGCACTGGCCTCCTCCTTTCTGCAGGACCTTCAGTCATTTGCACTTACCTCCAGTAGACACAAACGTGCCCTCTCACTTGGCCTACAGTCAATAATACCTCCTTCGAGGGGCCTTCCGGGTGCCTGAAGGAACCACCTATACTCCTGGGGTGTCACTTTTTCTAATTACTGCCAGGTCCAAAGGAAACTTCAATTCCCCAAACTCTGAAAGGCAGTCCATATATCCAGAAATGAGATCCACCTGGACTACATTACGATTTCTGGTGGTTGGATAAAGCCAGCATTCCTCAGGAACTTGTGACATTGATTCCCATCTGCCAAAAGGAGTCATTTTCCTCATGTGTGGCAGAAGGGACATATGGCTCCATTGATACATATCCGTGGCTGCATATCAAAGTCCATGCTGGCCTCCAGGCTCCCTCAGGATCACAAGTACCTATTCTACATTTCAAAGCCTACACTAGCATCCTAGCCCTTCTCACTTCCACTCCTTCCAGATATCCTCCCCCCACCATCTGCTATTCTCACTATACCCACTACCCTTTTACGCTCTCTTATTATTCTTGTACGAGTCTGCTATCTCCACTCTTCTCTTCTGCTCTCCCGCTCCCCTAGCCTTGGCCATGTCCAGTCTACTTTCTGTCTCTGCTCTGGACTCTTCCAGACGCCTCTGGCTGTTCTCTCCTATCTACAATAAAAACCGTAACTATACCATGGGGCAGTCGTGTCAGCTGTTCCTTTATTGTGCACCCTTGGATACACTCACTAGCTGACACCATGTCCTATTTAAATTTACCATCTGTCTTCTCCTAGGACTCTAGAGTCTGTTGGAGGCAGAGGTGACAGTGTTTCCTTCTCTGCTATCTCCTTACAAACAAGAAGTAGGTACGAGACAATAAAAGGTCTACAACTAACCTTCAGTAGTAATTCAAGAATGATACAAAGCAGAAAGTGAGGACTTGAGATGGGAAAGTTTATTCTTTTTAACAATGGAAATTTCTTGTTTATTGTTTATAAAATTAGAGAATAAAAATGCGAAGAGTTAATGATTCTACCCCACTGTTTCAATGTCTCAACTATTGGGAACTTTCTTTAGAAACCTTCCTGCACACTATCTTAGAGTCAACAAGTGCAAATGAGATGAAAGAAGACACTGAAAGCCTTTCATTCAACTGGAGGGACCTGGAGGGTCGAGCTCATGTTCAGAGCAGCCTTCCTAGCTCCAGCTGGAGCAGGTACGGAATTTCCATTTCAGCCCAAGGATTTATGATTGTATCTATGGTGGATCCCCAAAGAGTTAACTGGCCTGAGTCCAGGCTGGGCTGACAGTGGACAATGTAAAATATCCATGAGTCTTAATATTATTAGTATAAAAGAAAGTGCTTGGGTTTAGGCTAGATAGGTGATATCTTGCCCCATGAGTCCATGTTTGTCTTGTGGGAAGACATGACAGTTTACAGAACTATCAGAGTCAAGCCGAGTTACACAAGTCCCCTGTCTGTGTACTAGCAAGCCAACTCCCTTCATCATCACCAAACCTCTCAATCTCCTGTAGTCCTGGAGGGCCACCCCATGCCCATGCCCTTCACCCTCTGTTTCTGAAGCCTGATGCTCAGAAAGGCTGAGCTCTGGATGAAGAAATACACCTGCTTCTAAGGACAGCACCCCTGCAATGCTGGGGCTTAAGATGTGCCAAGCTGTTTGGAACCAGTTGTATCCTACTTAATTTATATTTATATATCATACAATATTCATATGGTTTTAAAATATCATATAATATTCAAATGCTTCAAAAGAGGATAAAACCTCAGAACTCAAGACAGGACATCCTGAAGTAACAAAACAATTCTACATATATACTATTTCATATTTACTAGAGTCAATCTGATTTTATATATTTTGAAAACACATTAATCTTGATGTAACAAAATGCTCTTATGACTATAATATAAATTATTCAAAAGCTAAGCTATTTATCGGCTTAATATCTAAAAATAATTTAATTGCTGTTTTGAGCTGATTTGGGTGAGTTTATACTCAAAGAAAAGAGACAGAGCTGTAATTATTTCACCCTGACATATCTATCCTATAGTGGCTAAAGCTACCTCAAATGTAGAAATGATGATGGACCAATTTGGTCATATTCATTTTAACCAAATTTTAAAAAATGGTCAAAGACCAAGATTTTCATTTTGATTGCAAAATTTGTTGATATTTTTGTTATTTTGCCTCAAAATTTATAATCATATAGCTCATTATGACATTCAACAAATAAATAATTTTAGTAATTAGAATTTAATTATAGATAGGAATAAACAAACCTATCTGAATGGTAGTCTTAAAGCAAAATAAGCAGAAATCAAAGTGACAAACAAATTCTTACTTGAGGGCCGGAAAGAGAACTAACCAAATGCTTTTTGTTGTTTTTTTGTTTTGTTTTTGTTTTTTGAGAAAAGATTTCTCTGTGTATCCCTGGCTATCCTGGAACTCATCTGTAGACCAGGCTAACCTCGAACTCACAGAGATCTACCTGCTTCTGCCTCCCAAGTGCTGGGATTAAAGGCAAGTGCTGCCACCACCACCCAGTCATAACCAAATTCTTAATTGAACAAAATGTTCTAAAACTATTTGTTCTTATTGAACATTGCCCAAAGTTTCTTCAAAAGTGAACACTGATGACAAATTTCAAAACTTACTTCTTTGTATTTTTCTTAGCAAAATCACGGCTGATTCTCTCTAGAGTTCTACAGTAGAAATACATCAGGTCCAAAAGGGCAAACCCACTGACTTGGTCCGAAATTGAGTCTCAACAGCTCAACAGCTCAACCTGGACTATAGGAGGATTTCTGGTGATCAGATAAAAGCCAGAAATCCCCAGGAACTTGTGGAACCAGTTTCCTTCAACCAGGAGTCATTTTCCTTATGTCTAGCAGAAGGGACACACGGCTGCATATTAAAGCCCATGCTGGCTCCGGGCTCCCTCAGTTCCTATCCACACACACTTATTGTACAGAGCTTCTACTCTAGCACCTGGCCCTTCTCACCTCAGATCCCAGCTCTCTTTATCCCCAGCCACAGGTACTCCTGCTATTCTCACTGTCCTCTCTTCCCCTATGTCCTGCTCCCTCACCACTCTTGCTAGGTGTATTACTCTGCTCCTGCTGTTCTCCCTTGTCTGGCAGACAGCCCTGGCCATGTCCAGTCTGCTTCTCTTTCTCTGCTCTAGACTCTTCCAGATGCCCCTGGATACTTTCTCTCGCTTATTCACAATAAAAACTCCAATTATGGAGTGGTCATGTTGGCAGTTTCCTTACTGCACCTATCACGTAAAAAACCCTTCCTAAATGAACCTAAAATTAAAAAACAATTTTATTTCTATCAGTCACCTCTTTGTATAGTCATACTAAGTGAGGGAGGCCTACAGAGAGGCACAAGCCAACCATTTATAGTAAGCATTACTATTTTTTTTAGTCCACAAGGACAAAGCCTGGGGAAGTGTATTCATGGCAACAGACTTGACCGGAAAGCTTAGGGCCTGCCACCTATTCCTAAAGAAATTGCTGGGAAATATCAAACACATGTTCCTTAAAAAGGGAGGGGGAATAAATTAAATTATGAAGTTGTGACAAATTTAAAATATGAACACAGTATTACATACTGGCCGAACAAAGATACTTGGGAAATGATATTCACATACTTTCACTATATCCTGTGGATATGTTCTCCTTTTCTTCTACAGATTTTTCTACATTACAATCCTCTCCCAAACTGAAGCTGTGTGCTTCTCCTTCAGAAGAGGCCGAAGTTGGCAGAGCAGTACTGTCTTTTGGGGAGCCTTTTACATCAGCTGGATCTCTTGCTTCCTCAGTCCCTCCTTTCAAGGGCACAGCACCACGAGCAGGGCCGTTCTGGGTGTTAGCATGGGTGCTTCCCTGTGGGCCTGTGTCCTCCCTCAGCTGAGGGCCAGGCTGCCTGCAGTGCTTTGGGCTTTCTTCAGCAGATGGTCCCACCAAAATGCACCTAGAAACTGTACTCATTTTCTTGTCAGGTTTCTCCAGACTAGAAGTACCTTCTGACATCAAGTCAGTAATGCTGATGGATCTGGGATTTTTACCAATGCTGGTAAAATCACACATTTCCAGGATGTTTCTTCGCTCCCACTTTGAGAGACCTTTAGAGTGCAACAGGGAAGGGCTTGCTAGTGGCTGAGCCTCAGGAGGAAGAGTCTCCAAACTCCTTTCCTTGAGATTATCAGGGGAAAAGTAGTCCTCATAAGAGGAGGCCCCAACATCAGGAGTCCCCGGGATGGGGCCGGTCGTGGACTGCAGATCCTGGTCAGACCTGAAGAGCTGTAGCGGCAGGGCAGACTTCCTACTGTACCTCTTCCTTCCTTTTGGAGGTGACCCCGAGTCTGCTGGCCTTTTTCTCTTTGCCGAGGAACTCCTGGGTCCCAAATGTACCAAGTGTTCACCTACGGCAGACGCTGCAGGAGACAGACAGTGCTCCTCGTCAGGTATCCCGGGAGACACACCTGCAGCCTGCTTTCTCTCGGGGTCAGCTGTCTCAGCTGCAGCCTCCTTCTGCCAGCTGACACTCTCCTTTGGAGGACTGTCTGCAGCTTTCTGAGGACTTGGCTGAGAGAGGTGGTCGGGCAATACTGAATCATAAGAACGGGTTGTTTTCAACACAGGTGAGGAAAGGCATGCCTTCCTGGCCATCTCATTAGCAGATCTTCCTAGTTTCCTTTCCTGATTTCCACAGAGACCATCAAAAGATGAGTGTGAACAATTGGCAAAGGATTCATCTGGAGAGAGCAATAAAAAAATCATCTTCAAAATGTGCAATTGACCATAGACTACCTTGTTTTCTTTTAAAGACCGGGTCTCATTATGCAGACCTAGCTGGCCCACCTGCTCCGGCCTCCCAAATGCTGGGTTTAGAGGTGTGTGCCACCACCTGGCTAAGCTTTGGTCTTCTATGAAACATTTCCCCTGATAACAACTCAGCTCCTACTCCCAGCTCCCTCCTCCTCAGCTCTTCTGGCAAGCTCTCAGGTTACATTTATATTTCAAATGAACCTCATGGGCCTTCAGTATTCTGACTGCCAATGAAGCTTGCACTTTTCTTAGGAGTAATGCTAAACTGCCCCATCACCTGAAGTCTCCAGGCTCCTCACACCAGGCCCCATCTTTTCTCCACATTTTACTGTGGGTAAACACAATTCACCCTTCAAAACCACCTGAGTGTCAATGTCACCTGTGAATCCCTTCACCCTGTCTGGTCACACTGCTACACCCTCTCCTGACATAGCAATAATCATCACAGCGTAAGGTTCCCTGTCTTCTCATTACACTATGAGGCACTGGAGGGCAGTCACCATTTTTCACTCATTTGGGAACTTGTGGTCATCACTCAAAGCTGGTCCTCCACTGGCACAGTGCTAGCTGGCGGAGGGCTTCAATTTTAGAGAAACCACACAATCTGGAGGCCATACTGGGATTCTAACTTCTGCTTGAGACAATGCAAGTTCAACTTTAAAAAAGAACAGAGCAGAGGCAACAAAGATACACCCTCCTTGACACAGTGCTCTGGGTAGGTCTACATGGTAAGTTCCATGCCAGCCAGGGCTTCATAGTAAAAGTCTATCTCATAAAGTACAAGTGTGAGCACACACACACACACACACACACACACACACACACACACACACACCTCTTTCAAATCATAACTTTGTCACAGAAAGGAAAAAAAATACTACAATTTTACCTGAACTTAAAGATTCATGAGAAATGTTCAAAGATGCTTCACACAGAACGATATTTGGATTCTGTTGAGACTGTTCAAACATCTGGGAAGCTGATAAAATAATGACACGTCATTGAAACAGACCACAGAATTTCCTATTGGACAAGACAAAGATGTCTGTCTATTCTGCTCTTGATCCCATACACATATTAAATGGCTCCTAACTATATTCTAAGCTTAATATAATGAGTAGAAAAAACTATGTAAAGTATATTGTAGATGTAAGACTAAAAAAAAGAATTCCTAGCAATTATTGTCCCAAAAGTATTAACTTATGGAATCACATGTGAGACGAGAATTTGAAAATCCAACTTGCTTGAAGCTTAAACCAAATTAAATGAATGTTTTCAGTTTGTTTGATAACTGTGAAAGTTCCTAGGATTTACCTCTAAGTAGGACCTCAGTGCTGAAGTAGACGTGGGACAATGTCTGTCACAGATGAGGGAGGGTTATTACTGGTTTAGATAGTGTACACAACAAAGAATTATCCTCAAAAGTCAACAGTGTTGTGGTTGAAAAACCTTCAAAGTTTCATAGAAAATTTCTAGGATATTAATGACTTAATACATCTTCTGTAATTCACCAGTAGACATAATTTTCATTTTACAAAGTAATCAACTTACAGGTAGGGGAAAGGTTTTCCCTCTTCTCCTTCATCTCTTGTAGTCTCCTCTCCATCATGCTCTGGTGACTCCTAATGGGAACTGTGGGGCTGTATACTACTGAGCGAGGAGACTCAAACAGGAGGGCAGGGACACCATCATCTGAAAACAGAGTTCAACTTACATTCAAGAAAACGCTGCCACACTTCACCAGCTCAATTCTTTTAAGACTCACCTTCACCCCTCTGTGTTCCTGCTCCTGTTCAGTGCCATTCTCTCTTCCCACAGACAGTATTGCCCCCACCATGAATCATGGCACTGCCAGTAGAGCTAGCTGCCAGTTGACCCCTGCTGAGCTCTCAGTAAAGGGCATGCATTACTCATCTAGGTGTACCCAGGCCCTACATGATGATAGGTGTTGGCATCTTCATTTACAGAGGTAGCCACTGAGTCACAGGTAAGTCGATATCACGTACACACTCACACAACTAGCAAGAAAACTGGCTGGGATATGGACTGGCCTCTAAAACTGGCTTTATATCCAGCTTTCAGAAAGTGGGCCTACTGAACATTGCTCATCCCCTCAACACACACACATGAATTTGACCACAGGAAGTGAGCCCAAGCTGTTTCCCTATAGCATTCAAAGCAAACATTGCCTAAGTTTTGCCTGTTTTAGATAATGAAACAAAAAGACCAGGCAAGAGGTAAAAAGGCAACATTAAATAAGTGAGGTTGCTTTTCGCCTGTGATCATTTTGCAGACAAGAATTCCACTGACTTACTGAATGATGAGGATTATCTGACTGCCCTTCCCAGTGGCTCTCAGTGACTGCTCAGTCTTCTTCTCTAAAGCCAGCCCCCACACCTCCAGCTGTCAAGGCCACTGAACTTGGCTTACCAAGTGTTGTCTTCTGCCTTTGTAGCTCTTCAGCCATTTTCTCAAATTTCTTTTGAAGTCTTTTGTCATTTTCCGGTGTTTTAGGAATAAAATCTTTGGGCTGCATACACTTGTGCTAAGCAAAAAGGGTCAACATTAATGAAAGTGTACTGTGTTCTTTACTGTTTGTTTTAAAATATTTACTTATGCTGGGTGGTGGTGATGCATGCCTTTGATCCCAATACTTAGGAGGCAGAGGCAGGTGGGAGGCAGCCAGGACTACACAGAAAAAGCCTGTTTTGAAAAAAAGCAAAAAAATAAGAAGAGAGAGAGATTTGCTTGTTTTTATGTGAAGAAATGTTGACCTGCATTTATGTATGTATACCATATGAACGATGCATGCCTGGTGCCCACAGAGACCCAAAGAAGGTGTCAGAGCCCCTGAAACTAGTTAGGACAGTTGTGAGCCACCATGTAAGTGCTGGGAAGAGAACCTGGCTAGGTCTTCTGAAGACGACAACTGCTCAGCCATCTCTCCAGTCTCTGTGATTGCTACTTGTTTTTTAAAGCAGGAGAGAAAGGCTTTTCCATAGAATTCTGGCAACTTTAATGACATCAAAATTAAAATCACTTCTTAATGAGTTGTTTATTATACTGTATGGGAGTTGGCAGTATTTACTTCTGAGGCATTATTTTGACAAACAACACAGAACTTAAGAGATGAAGTAAAAGGCCGTCTACTTTGCAATCGTTTCCTGAGTTATTTCAGCATGCCAGCATTCTCAGCATCCAAGGCGGCTCTCAGGGCAGCCTAGGCACTCAGCTGTTCTCACACCAACGTCCCTCCAATGACACGGAACACAAAAGCAACCATTTCGGTTACTAAAGACATGAATCAGCATTTCCTTGTCTCAGCAGCTTCTCGCCCTTGTAGGCCCATGCCCTGTTTTGCTCTGGACTTGCTAGGTCAGGTTGCACTTGGTACTACCACGTTCCTATGTGTCAAGCACTGGTCCTCAGCATAGGAGAGCTTGCCCCAGAGTGATGAGTGGCAGAGAAGATCCTTAACAACTAACTCAGTTCTACTAGTGAGTGCTGGGAGGTCAAGTCCAGCAGGCTGGCTCACTGTTGCACAGTGGGACATGTACTACTTAACAGTGTTGTTTTGCACATAAGGACAGTTTGTGCAGCTTGTGCATTGTTCTGTGAGGATTAGTGACATGCCTGGAGTACTCTTCGCATGAGGCAAGCAGAGGATAGAGGTTCTACTCTGTGACCTTAGTATTGGGAATCTTTCTACCATGAGACAAATGGCAGCAGTAAGAATAAGGTTCCGATGCTACAAAAAAAAAAAAAAAGTATTCACAGAACCTGAAAGTAGCAATGTTTCCAAATCCACACAGCACCTTGGAACTTAGGTCCCAGAGTGACACTGACAGAGCCAGGGCAGCAGCCACAACAGAAAGCCCGACTACTGCAACAGGGAGTGTGAGTGAGGGCTGATGGGTAATGTGACATCTACACAGAGGCACGGAACGCTGCAAATGAGTCTCAAATGGACTTCAGGGGAGCATGATTAGACAGAGGGAACAGATAATACCATGATGTGACTAAACTGTTTCCTGAGCAGCAAGCCATGGTCAGGCTGGGGGCAGAGTGACAGGGAGGGCAGAAATTGCCCTCTAAGAACCTAAAATAATGATGGTTCTCAAGTCACAATTAACCTGGAATGGCATTTGGAAAAGGGGAGAAAAAGGAAGGTTTCTAGAAGTGTAATATAGGCTAAAAGTAGTTACTATTTGTACAGCAGACTAGACAAAGTTTAAAGATAATACAAAAGCACTGGACAAGAAAGAGGTGCTCTTGCACACTATTCATGTAATCTCCACATCCAAGGCTATTTGCACAATGAGCCAGCAATTCTACTTCTGTTTGTGAGCACAAGAAGTAAACACACATTTCCATGTAACATGCTTCATAAAAACTGACTGCGAGTATATATAGAAAGGGCCACTCATAATATGCAATACAAAACGAAATTAACATGATCAAAGACACACTATTAAGTGGGGAAGAAAATGCAGCTCAGCAAACTGAACACTTAGCTCAGCGGTTTCACTGTGCAGAGCGGGTGTATGTGCTAATGTGTAGTGAGCACTCTGGACTCTTACCCAGGTCACTAGTCAAGCTGAGGTGACAGAGGGAATTAACAGCAGAGATGCCTGCTGTGCCTGAGTTGACCACGTGTGTAAAATTAAAACAGCATGTACTATCGACATGTTTTCCCAAGTCCTTTACTTGGGCACGGCATAGTCAAGAACTGATGAAGAAGTCTGGAAAAGCCTTGGGGGTGTAGCCTCATCAGTGCCCTGGCATCTGGCTTACTGTGATGAACAATGGATGTACATCACATAGTATCCTCTTTTTTATTTATTTATTTAGTTAATCATGCAGTATCTTCTAAAAGTGCTGAGAAGCCCACAGCTACTTCTTATACTCAGCACGAAGTATACAGTTCTCATCCACTTCATTCAATCTTAATTAGGTCATCAAATCTAACAGTGGTTCTTGTGTGAGAACAAGGTGCTTTGATAATTCTCAGTGAGTTACACTCAAAGAAAAACCAGGGGGCCAGAGAGATGGCCAGCAGTTGAGAGCACTGACTGCTCTTGTGAAGGACCTGGGTTCAATCCCCAGCATCCACTTGGCAGCCCACAACCAACTCCAGCTCTAGGGAATCCAATGCCCTCTTCTAGACTCCATGGACACCAGACTTGCATGTAGTGCAGACACAGATGGAGGCAAAACATACAAACACATAAAATACAAATTAAAAAAAGAAATACCAAACACAGAAGGCTATCTAGTCTTGGGGCAAGCTTTAATTTTCCAAGGCCAACTACATTCTCTTCCATTTCCTATAGATTATATATACCAAAGCATTCATATACAAAAAAACTTCACAGTTAACTAGAAATTTTATGGGAGAGGAGCAATGAGCACACTTAAGATACTCTGAATAATACCTGTGAAAATAAGATTTCTAGAATAAAAAACCAAGGGTGCATACATTCATAATCGCCCCATTCATACTTACTTTTTTTCTAATTAGGCTTGGTAAATGTTCATTCGTATTCACTGCAGGGAACAAAGATTCATCGACGTGTGCTCCAGCCATCCTGCATCTGTAGAACCAAGTCAAAGCAGGCCAATGAGTAAATGTCTTTGCTATAAACATACAGCATGGGACTGCTTATAGATCAGGGAGCAGGTTCAAAAGTTAATATGTTTTACATAATATATAAATACATAGAATGCCAAATATGAGTCGGTATAAATTTTTTTATAAATATAAATTTTTCCAAAATCTGCTTTCTCTACATGGTCTCCCCTGCCCCAATGTAAAAGCAGAAGAAGGTCAGACATATGAGTACATCCCTGTAATCCAAGCACTTGGGGGTGGTGAAGAAGGAGCAGCATTTCCTTATACCCTGAGAGACTGAGAGAGGGGCTCAGTGTTAGGGTGTTTGTATAGCAGGTGAGACACACTAGATTCAATCCCAAGCACTGCCAAAATAAAATCAGCACTCCCCACCCACCTTCACTCCTTCCATCAGAAGCACGGGAACTAGTAAACTAGAGAGAAGATGGGGCAGGGGTCAGATATATACCCAGGGGTTGAGATGAAACCAGGGGCTAGATATATTCCCAGGCTGACAGACTCACGATTAATAGGCTGTGGAGACAGCAGCCGACGTGTCACACATCAGAGCAACCCTGAAGGTGAGATTATCTGTGGGCACCCTGAAACCATATCCTAAGAAGGAAGCACCCTCCAAACTCCACAGGTGACCAAGAACACGGAAAATTTCTGCTCAGCTCAGAACCAAGTAATCACTGGCCAGATCTGAAACTACGTGGAGACCATGGAAGCTGACAGGAACAGAGGCAGCCAGAGCCCAGGTAAGAACAACATGTCCTGCCAACAAGGTAAACAATAGTATAGGCATGGTCACACCAGTACCTTGGACTTAACTTCCACTAACCCAAGTGGGGAAGTGTCACCATCCAGCACATGTGGACGGATGACATGGAAATTTCCCAGCAGCAACATTCCATCTAGAGGGCCGAGAAAAACTCAAGGAAGGTCTGACACCTACTGGTAAAAGAGCAGAAATATATATTGAGCAGATATATACCCAGGGGTTGAGATGAAACCAGGGGCTAGATATATTCCCAGGCTGCGTCTTTCGAGGTCTCATCAGTAGTCTGCTATGTGAGACATCACAGGAAGGGGAGGGACTCAAAACCCATCCCAACAAGAAAGAGATTACTGACTGATATGATGATAAATGTAACATTATTTCCACTTTGTTTTTCAATTTTCATTCTTGTATAAATATCTTTTTACATTTATTTTTACTTTATTTTATGGGTATGAGTGTCTTGTCTGTATGTTTGTCTGTGTACCACTTGTGCCTCGTATCCAGAGAGACCAGAAGAAGGCATGAGATAGTGTGAGCTGCCATGTAGGTCCTGGGAACTGAACCCAGGTCCTCTATAAGAATAGCCAGTGCTCTTAACCTCTGAGCCACCTCTCTGGCCTGCAAAATGATGTCTTAATGGTCTTGCTTTGATTTTGATATTCCTCAATTATACTCATTCTATACATAGCCCAGTCTCTCCTCTCATTCCTACCTCATTTCTTCTCTCTTCTCTATACACTCCCGCCTCTTGCCTCTTTACTTAACCCTAACCTCTGTAGCTATAATAATCTTTAAATTATGGATCCTAACAGTATCCAGGTTTCTCCTTTCCACTTTTCACTCATTATTTTCCTCAGTTGATCTAATGCTCATCCTCATCCTTACTCAGCCCATTTCCCTTCTATCCCTAACCTTAGTGACCTACCACACGATCCTTGCCCCTCTATCTCTGAATAGTTACTGAAGTTAGAGGGATGGCTTGATTAACTATTACAATGTGTGTGCTGAGCCTCTCTAGCAATTGTGGCTGCTTCTGCATCTACTACTGCTCCCTCAGGGAGGTATGGGGGGAGAGGACTGTCAACTAGAGCATGTGAATTAGGGTGTAGTTCACTAGCTACACCCCCAATCTACTAAGAAGAAATGATACCTTCATCTTATTGCAAACCAGTCCCATTTGAGCATGCACATACTTCAAGTGAAAGAATACAGCCAATAAAGCCAGGCATGGTGGCTCACGATTTTAATCCTAGCACTCAGGAGGCAGAGGTAGACAGATCTCAAAGCGCTCATGGTCAGTCTAGTCTATACAGCAAGTTCCAGGTCAGCCAGTTACATAAGAGACCCTGTCTCAAAAGAAGAATGGAGAAGTCCTGATGTTTTATCAAAAACAATACAAGAGAAGTAAATAAAAAGGATACAAATAGAAGATGAAGTCGGTGTTCTTATTTGTAGAAAACATGATCCTACACAAAAGGGAATCATAAAACTCCTGATAAACACTTTCAGCAAAGTGGCAGATACAAAATCAACATAAAAAACAAACTCGTAGCCCTCCTATGTATCACCACCAACACACTGAGAAAGATCAGGCAGATATTCCCAATTAGGAGAAACCATCACACAAAGATTTCTGGTTCCCCTGAGGACATGGTGCCTCCCTCAAGAGACTGTCTCCTGCTCCTGTGGGCTCTATCTAAGGAAAGATGGGTGGGGAAGGAGGTGTCCTAGACAAGTCACCTCTTCAGATTCCAGGTGCAAGAGAGTAACTAAGGAGGTAGAAGGCCCTGGAGGTTCACAGTAACAGTGCAGGCACAGCGGGGGCTGGGGATGTAACTGAGCACTGTTTAGATAATAAACAGGGTCTTGACCTCTGGGTAAAATGACAGAGCAAGTACACAAGTTTCTCTTGTTCCCCTAAATCACAATAAAAGAGCAGGAAAAGAAAACAAAAAGGACAAAAAAGAGGAGTAGATAAGAGCTGCTTGGGGAACTGTCGAGCAAACAAAGAAAAGAAAACCCAGGCCTAGCAGAGTGCAGGGGAGTCAAGGACTCCAGGTCCTCTCCAACCTCTGGGTGTGTGCTGGGGAGAAGGTGACACACAGAACAAACAGGGAAGAGCAGGGAAACAGGTGTGGACATGGTGCCTAGCCATGCGCACTCCCCTAACACCAGGGTAGAGCTGTGGATCCATGTGAGACAACTGGAACCCAAAAGTTTGGACACAGGGATGGCCGGCAGCACTCAGTGAAGGAAAAACAACTCTATATGACAGAAGTGTGTTCACAGTAGACTCAAGATCCAGCTACCTAGTTCAGAATTGTAAGCACAAACCACTAGCTTAACAAAATTTCATTATGCACATTGGTATAAAGAGAAAGAACATTTGTGTGCAAAGAATGTATATATATCTCTAAGAGAAGGGCACCCTGAGGGGGACTGGTTAAAAACAAATTTCCGGTGGCTGGAGAGATGACCGAGCAGTTAAGGGCACTGAATCAGTCTGAGTACCTAACCACAGTTCATGGGATCTGGTGCCCTCTTCAGGCCTCTGTGGGTACTGCATGCATGTGATACACATACATATATGCAGGCACTCATACATGTATATAAAAATAAATCTTGGGGCTGGAGAGATGGCTCAGTGGTTAAGAGCACTGACTGTTCTTTTAGAGGACCCTGGTTCAATTCCAAGCATCCACATGGCATCTTACAACTGCCTGTCGTTCCCATTCCAGGGGATCTAACACCCTCACACAGACATGCAGGCAGGCAAAACACCAACGCATATAAAATAAAAATAAATTTAAAAAAATTTAAAATTATTTAAAAAAAAACTTAAAACAAACACCAGATAATGTTCACAGTCGATCGAACAATGCCTGCCTTTTGCCCTGTGATGGTCAGTGGTAACTGACAACTCAGCATCTAAGACCTAAGAGGTAGGCCTCTGGGCATATCGATAAGGGACTTTCTAGATTAAGGTTAGCCTCGAAGAATGTCTTTGACAAATTGTCTCGACTCCTTTAAAGGATGAAGGAAGACCCGCCTTAATTATGGATGAGACCATCCCCTGAACAAGGGGTCTGAGATTGTGTAAATGGGGGGGACAGGCTGAGCACTAGCACATGTGCACTAACTGTTCTCTATTCTTGACCTTGGATGTAACAGAACCGAGTCTCTCATCCCCTGCTGCTGTGACTTGCCTGCCATGATGGACTGTAATTTGGATTTGAGTCCAACAAACCTTTTCTCCCTACGTTGCTTTTGTCAGGGTATTTTTTATCACAGCAACAGAAAAGAAAGTAAGCTACACCCCAAGCCCTGTAATGTTTAAGTCCTTTTCTTACTGCGTGTGTGTGTGTGTGTGTGTGTGTGTGTGTGTGCGCGCGCGCACCCGTACACACATCCATATAATCAAGCAACATTTGGTCAGAAACAGGAAGCAGCTAAGAATGACAACATGATGGACCTTGCAAAGACGGAACCTCAGGTGCTGCCACACTTGACTGCATTGATACAAACTGTCCACGCTCTGCCTTTAGAGTTTCCCAGTGATGGGCAAACAGACATGGGAGTGACCGCTAAGGGCACAGGCTTCAGTTCAAGGTACAAAATACTTTACATTGTGGAGATGGCTGCACAACTCTGAGTATGTTTAAAAGCCATGAACTGTATACTTTAACTGAGAAAACTGTATGATATATAAATGAGAACGTATGAGAGACTGCTATATATCCACTCTTAATAGCTAAATTTAAATGATGGACAAACCCCAAGTGTGGGTGAAAGCACGGAACAAAAGAACACTCACACTGTTGTAGGAACGTGAAACCATGCAGCCACCTTGTTTGAGTAATAAACCACAAGAAATGAAAACACAGAAAGGCACAAACACAAATCTCCATAACAACTTCATTCATAGTAACCAAAAATGGAAAACTGTTCAGATTTCTACCACTGGCAAACACACTGTGGTATGTACATGCAATAGATACTACTTGGCTAAACAATGAAAGGAAACTATTGCTGCATAAGACATGGAGAAGTCTCTAAAATATCACAGTGACTGAAGGAAGCCAAGCAGTACATGCTAGAAGAGTCCATCTGCCCGAAATCCTACAGCAGGGAAACTAACTTCTGGCTACAGAATCCAGAGCAGAGGCTGCTCCAGGGTGGGGGCTGGGGACAAGGAAGCTGCTTCAAAGGGGCAGGTGGTACTCTGAAAGGTTATAAAACCCCTAGATTTTGAGAAAGGGTCTCACACTGTACCCCAGGCTGTCTGGAAGTAGTTATATAGCCTGATCTGGCCTTGAACTCTCAGTGATGCCCCTGTCTCAGCCTCCCAAGTGCTAGTGTTACAGACATGAGCCCCCACACTTGATTTAAGCCACACATTTACAAAGCTGGTTTTTAAAAACAATCCCATCATGTAAGCCTCTAGAAGCCCATAGCTTCAGAACGGTCCTAATGGAAGAGCTGGGTGTACTGACTCATGCCAATGATCTCAGCACTGGGGAGGCAGACACACAAAGACTACAGCAAGCTGAAGGCCAGCCTGAGCTGCAGACACACGGTGACATGAAAGCAGGCTGGAGATAAAAGGGAAAACCCAAAACAACCAACCAAACAATAAAGGCCAGTAAGAATGGCAAAAGAGCAGAGGAGGGAAATGTCTCTTAAGTGCTTCTTCTCTAGCCTGGTTATGAGTCTAACCCTGAGTAGTTCTTATCACCTTGTTCTCTCTCAAGAAAAATGTCAGTAAAAGGAAGGAAATGGTTAGGACTAATCTGAACCTAAGAGAAACTGAACCTGGGGATCCTATTACCACCTACAGAATATCCTGGTCAGCCTAAGGACAAGGTCAGCTAGTCTGGAGACGTCTGCACCAGCTTTGGTGTGTAGGCACTGCCACTTCCCTTCTGGTTTACAAACTAAGTTTAGCTCACAGACCAGCTGCCCAAGTTTATAGAATTACTAAACATGTTCTATAGCTAATAGTTTGGGAAAAGGCTTGATTCAAATCAGCAAAATTTGTGCCTGGTCTAGTGACATAGTTATAGAAGACATGTTTTATTTAACTTTAGAATAAGTATCTTAATAACTCACCTATCAGAGTGACAGGTGTACAGGCTCAGATTCGGAATTAAGTCAGTTCCCACATGAAGTGAAACATGATGCCAGTAACATAAATCTCGGCAAGAGACTTGCATGTTCACACAGGCGTTAAAGTATGAAGCTACTCAGTAAAAACTCACACTAAACTAGGCATGGTTATACACATCTTTAATCCCGGAACTCTGGAGGCAGAGGCAGGTGGATCTCTGTGAGTTCAAGACCAGCATGATCAATATAGTGAGTTCCACACCAGCTCAGGCTAAAAAGATAGATTTTGTAATTGCAAGGTGAGGTAGCTATGGCTTGTTATGCTTCTCTGATCTTTCAGCATTCACCCCAATACCTGGCTCCAGGTTTGTTTTTATTAATAAGACCTTTTTAAGACTCGTGCTACATCTGGTGCCCAATGTTTGTGGTATGAATTCACAAAAAAGCCGCTTGCCTGTGGCCTTGCGGGCCCCAGCTCAGATCTGAGCTACAAGTTGCCGGTTGTGGTGGTGCACGCCAGTAGGATTTACTGAAGGAGGATCCCGAGTTTGAAGCTGGCCTTGGAGGCTTTCTAAGGAGAAGCTGCGGCCAGGGCTGATCCACAAACGGTGGTGGTGGGACCATGGAGGCAGTGGCTGCTGCTCCGAGTTGCTGGCTGCTTATCATTGTGTTGGTGACTGCGGTGATGCTGCTACCTGGGAGGAAGGGTTTACTGCTGCTCGCTCAGAGAAGAATTGCCAGGATTATCATGTTACAAGAAAGCATCGGCAATGGTCAGTTTGGAAAAGTTTGGCAAGACAAATGGTGGGGAGAGATTGCTGTGAAGATATTTTCTTGTAGGGAAGAATGTTCATGGTTCCCAGAGGCAGACATTTATCAGACTGCTCCAAACCACAGAGGAAGCACAGAAAAAAAAAAAAAAAAAAAAAAAAAAAAAAAACTGCAGGGAACCATGACTACACCTAATAGCAACTTTGAAATCTTCAAAAGGATGACAGGACCCCACAACAATGATTCCACATGGACTATGGTAAAGCCATTAAGCTGATCAACACCACAGAAAAATCTGCTTTGGACTACAAACTGCTCAGGACAATTTCGAGATGGCTAGCTGAGATGATCCAAATTCAGACTACCCGAGCAAGGAGTTGAGACAGCCCTTCACTTCCCCACTATGCAGAGACTGGACAGATGATACAGCTAAATCTCTCAGAACTTGACAATTAACTCAAATATTTTCTTTTCAGGATTCCCTATAGATGCCTTTGCCCCCCAGAAAGCAGGAAGTAATTTTAAGAAAACGACACCCACATTCCCAAGATGTGGGATGGGAGGTTTTTCGTTGTTTAATGAGTTATGGATACTGTCATTGTTTATGATGGTTGATTACAAGTTGTTAATTGTTAATGGTCAGGAAAAAAGCTGAACAAGGAGATTAGATTTAGAGTTTTTGTTTAAAAAAAAAGAAAAAGAGAAAAGAGAATATAGATATGAGGTAGATCATTGAATCTACTCTGAGAAAAAAGATAAAGAAATAATAGGATAAATGGGTAGATCATTGAATCTACTCTAATAAGAAAAAGGGGAAGATATAAAAATGACAAAAGGTAGATTATTGACTCTATTATGAAAAGAAAGAAGAGAATATGGATATAAGATAAAAGGGAGATTATTGACCCTACTTTTAAAAAGGAACTACTGTTTTAAACAGGATAAGTAATGAAAATTGTTTATCTGAATTTGTCAAATGTTAATGGACTGGACATTGTTAATACACATAATGGAGTTTTTTGTCTGAATCTGTCAAATATTAATGGACTAGACATCATTAATGTAATTCTTGACTGTATATATTGTGTATACTTATTGGATATAGTTTTTCTTGTATTAGTTATAAGCTTTTTTAAAGTTTAGACAAAAAAGTGGAAATGTGGTGATATTGTGTTCCCCAATATATTGCACCCTAATAAACTTATCTGGGGTAAGAGAACAGAACAGCCACTAGATAGACATAGAGGCCAGAAAATGGTGGCACACACCTTTAATCCTAACATTCTGGAGGTAGAGATCCATCCAGATCTCTGTGAGTTCAAATCCACACTGGAAACAGCCAGGCATGGTGACACATGCCTTTAATCCCAGGAAGTGACGGCAGGAAGCAGAAAGGTATAAAAGGTGTGAAAACCAGGAACTAGGGTCGGTTAAGCTTTTAGGCTTTTAGCAGCAGTTCAGCTGAGATTCATTCTGGATGAGGACTCAGAATGAGTCTGAGGAAAAAGGTTCAGATGAGGAACTGGCAAGGTGAGGTGGCTGTGGCTTGTTCTGTTTCTTTGATCATTCAGCATTCACCCCAATACCTGGCTCTGAGTTTTTCTTTATTAATAAGACCTTCTAAGATCCGTGCTACAATAGAATGTGTCCATTTGGCCCTGTGCTTCATATTGGTCTACTGTGAAATCTTACCTCATGGTTGTTGTTTAATTTGATAAAAATAATTATAGATTGTGGTAGGTATAAACTGGACCCCTATATATCATGCCTGTGAATATATTATACTATATGACAAGAAGGACTTTGAAAATGGAATGAAAACTACTCACTAGCCCCCTTAAGACAGGAAGATTATCATTGAATACAAGAGTGATCCCAAGGCACTCAGAAGGGCCATTAAAGAAGAAACGGAAAATGAAGAGATGCTCAGAAAAGGGGGGCAGCCTGGTTACCAGTTCTGAAACACGAGAGTTCTGTACAAGAATGAGACAGGACTCCATGAGCCCACAGCTGGACTCCTGAGTAGAAGGAAAAGAGGTTTCCATGAGAAGAAATCTGAAAGAGATGAATCAGTAGTTAAGGGCATGTAATGTTTTTCCAGTGGACTGGAGCTCGATTCCCAGAGCATATGTCAGGCAAGTTATAACCAGCTGTAACTCCAAGGAGATCTAATGATGCCTCTGGCCTCCCTGGGTAACTCACATGCACATACCCACACAGACACTTAATTAAAAATAGTAAAACCAAACTCCACTGGTATAATAAAACCAAACTCCACTGATAACAAAAAGCCTCACATTTATCTGACACCTCCTCAATATGATGAACAGAAAATGCTTCCTAGTAGACTTTTAGTATTCTTCAGAAGTGCAAAATGGTAGCATTAGCACTCCATCTAGTGGCCAAAGAGAGAAGTGTTTCAAGGCAGTCCTGACAACACCAGCTGTAGCCACTTCAGAGCCCAGGGAGGCCACATCTGCATCTATCCCACTAGGAAAGCTTCCCCTCAGGAGATACCTGTAATTGCCACTCCCTCACCCGGGCAGCCCTGCTGCTCCTTCACCTCCCCCAAACTATCGCCCTTTACCCCCTAAAGCAGTCAGTGAGTCACCTAAGCAGCAGGGTACTATTTTCTAACACAGACATATCGCATTAGTACTGCACGTATCTGAAAATCACTTGGCTAGCACACAATCCTAACACACAGTATCCCCCGGGACACAAGGAAGAACACAGGAAGGAGTGTTTGAGGGGTCTCGGAGCAGAGAGAACACAGTAGATCTTACTGGGACCTGAGTTCTGAGTACTGAACACCAGGTTGTATCCAGTGAGGGTCAGAATAAAGCAGAGTGGCTGCACACCAGTCTCCATCTCTCCCCAGGCTGGCTGGGTCCAGACCTGAATCACTGCAGGACATAGGATTATGATCTTAGAATCTTGTTGGAGGAGACTGTAACTGCATTAGGTGCTAAAAAAGGAAATTTAATTATGTAATTGTGCAAAGAAAGGGCATTTGTGCAAATACTTAGTGTCTGCTAAGTCACCCGCAGTTTGCCAGGCCCATCTTTCCTCATGTCACACTAGAAGCCGAATCGCCATCTTACCTTCTGTTAGCCTAACGCCACCTCTAGTCCATCCCACCTCTTCTAAGAGGATGCACATGCTGGGGGCATGCTGAGACTCTGCAAAGGGCAGCCAGACAATGAGTCTGCAGCAGTGTACCTGCTGGTCACTTCTGTCATGCACTGCTTTGGAAAGTGGCCACGGCAGGTTTCTCATGATCTCCTCCCTTGCAGCCACACTAACCCCTCAGTTACTCCTCCACAGGCCTCGGTCCTGGACCCACCGCAGTCTTAGATCTTCCTTTAATAGGCTGACAACACCAAATGGATGCATTTCATTTTTTTACGTGTGTTAGTGGCCGTTTTAAAATTTTAACTTAGGATCAACTTTCTCCAAAAGACCCAGGAGATGAGAGCCAGGCTGATCTTTAATTATTCTGTCTTCATCTTTTGTTTTCTGGGATATAAAATTTTCTCTTGTCCAAAAGAAAGGTCCTTTTAATCAGAGACTGTTATAGTCTGAAACCTGGTGCCCAAGAGACCCCACACAATGGGAATTTAGTGACCCTAGAAGCCACAAACACATGAGCACAGCCAATGAAAAAAACCGATGAGTGACCCTGGGCAGTTAAGAGAAGCCAGACCAGTGATTAACAGAGGCCATCTCAGCTCACTTAAAATTAGGAAAAATTAGAATAAAAACAATACTTTTTACTTATAAATTAAGACATCTTTTTATATTACTTGAAAAGACAGAAATTAAGGCATTCTTTCCAGGAAAATTTGGCAGCATCTACCACAAATTACAATGTGCACGCCCCATTTCTGGCATTTAAACCTGTGGAAAGACATATATCTACACTAGTGCGGTAGTGTAGTGAACACTAGTGTATACCTAGGTTCAATGTCACAATGATTCTGAATAGAAAAGGAAATAAAAATGTCTTATCAGACCAGTTATGCTATTTCCTGCATCTCTAATACAAAGGGCATTTTTTTTTTGGAGACTGGGTCTTACACAGCCCACACTGCCTCAAACAACTCTTCCTATGTAGCAGAGGATGACCTTGAACTCTGATCTTCCTCCTGCCTCTACCCACCTACTCCCTTACTCATATCCCCAGCTGGGAGTGCTGGGATTGGTATCAAACTTGTGGGTTACAGCCTGTGCCCCAAAACGGGTCTGGCTACCCAAACTCAATAAGCCAATTAAAAGAGATGACTTAACAGCAGAAAGCAGAATTATTCAATGTCCAAACATATTTTTCTGCTTCACCAAGTAAAGGTGAAAAGCAACTGATGCCGGCAAGTTAAAGGGGAAAGAGGAAAATTACTCCAGCAGTTGCTGGGAACGTCCACTTTACCTTCCACTGCAGTCAGCTCACTCCGAGGGGCAGACACCCCCAAAGTGTGTCTTAATCCCTCCATGATCACCATTTTTCTGCTTCTCACTATTAATCTAGCTTTCAATTGGCTTATTGAGTTCACATGGCCAGGCTTGACTTGGGGCACAGGTATGACTCCAAGTTAAATAACAGGATTAAAGACATGCACATGGCCCCACTTTTTACTGCACTAGGGGGTCAATCTAGGGTGTGCATGCTAGACAAATACTCCACCAACTGAGAGAGAACCTCTGTCATACAAAGTATTATTTTATATTTGTTAAGGACAATGGGACAAGGTCTGGAGTCATGGCTCAGTGTTAAGGACACATGTTGTTCTTGCAGAGGACCTCAACTGTTTCCAGCATCCACATGGTAACTCACAACCATCCACAGCTCCAGTGTCAGGTGGTCCAATGGCCTCTTCTGACCTCTGTGGGCACTGTACACACAAGTTGAACCTAAATACTCATATACATAAAATAAATACATGTATTAAAAATAAAATTTCAAAAAGTTATAGTGGTGGGCACGCCTTTAATCCCAGCACTCGGGAGGCAGAGCCAGGCGGATTTCTGTGAGTTCAAGGCCAGCCTGGGCTACCAAGTGAGTTCCAGGAAAGGTGCAAAGCTACACAGAGAAACCCTGTCTGGAAAAACCAAAAAAAAAAAAAAAAAAAAAAAAAAAAGTGGGACAAACATGTTAAGATTGCTCCAGTATATAGTCAACTAAAGGTCTACATATATTCTAACATAAAGTTGGGCAGAATCATTAGACATATGAAATGGTCAGAGTTTAGTATTTTAAGGTAAAACAACCTTATTTTGAAAATCTGAAGCCTGAAATTCATTCTCTCTCCTTCCCTCTCCCCCTCCCTCCCTCCCTCCCTCCCTCCCTCCCTCCCTCCCTCTCTCTCTCTCTCTCTCTCTCTCTCAAAATTAAAAAAAAAAAAAAAAGAGAGAGAGGGTTAACAAGAAAATCAAGTAATACACAGGGCCTCATATAGTCCGGGCTGACTTTGTACTCCCTCTGAAACCAAGGATGAAATTGAACTGATCCTCCTGCCTCTACCTCCCCAGTGCAGGGTTAAAGATGTGCACACGTTTGGTTTATGTGGTAATCTACTCAGGGTTTCATGAATAGTAGGCAAACACTCCACCAACTAAGCTACATCCCCAGTCCCTAAACCTGGACTTTTGAGCCTCTCAGATTTCAGATTTTCATATTTGAGATGCTCATCCAGTAAGTTGATGCAAATATCTCCAAATCTGAAAACGTTTTTTGCCTGGAGCATTTTGAGTGTAGGATAATTACTTACTTGCATGTGAAGTTCACAGCACTAAGCTTCCACTTCCACAGACACCCAGTAATGTCCCAGAGAGCCTCTTTTTATAACCTCTTTTAAAAAATCTTATTGTTGTTGTTGGTTTTTAGACAAGGTCTTCCTATGTAGCCTATGATAGCCTAGAAGTCCAATGATCCTGTCTCAGTCCCAAGCACAGGGACTACATGAGCCACTCCTCCTTCACTTTATCTAACAAATGGAACCCATCTGTTCTCCCTATTCCATCTCCTTATCCATACCTGAGGTATGAGAAACTTCAGCAGTAAATTTCTGTCTTTGGTAACAGATAATCTGAAAAAGGTCTCTGAAATAGGAAATTTCCTGAATCCTACATCATAAAGGAGTCACCTTGCGATTTTAGAAAACTAAGAGAAATCTAAAAGAAAACAGTAAGGCTGAGTTCAGAGTGAGGAAGGCATATGAATGCTGGTTCCTAGACAACTTCCAGGAAAGCACCAGTCCTGAGCAGGAAGCTGACTGTGAGGGAGGCTGGGTAGAGGCAGGAATATCAACATTATACTTTCTGATCTTTTTTTTTTTTTTTTTTTTTCCAGAGCTGAGGACCGAACCCAGGGCCTTATGTTTGCTAGGCAAGCGCTCTACCACTGAGCTAAATCCCCAACCCCTTTTCTGATCTATTTTGCTATAAACCCAAAACTGGCCTAGAACAAATGTGGGTGTTATAATTTGAAGTCTATGTGATCATTGTCCCAGCTCCTGTCTCACAGCTTCTACCCCCTAACATTCCTGAATATTAATCTTTTATTGTTTATATGAGCCCCTCCCTTGTGGGATCGGACACAAGTCCAGGTAGGGTGCCGTAACTGAGCTGATGGACATCCAGCTGGTGCTGAGTGAACTGGAGACTTTCCCGGTAAGGAGAAGACCATAAGTCTGTGAGTACAGACAGTTCAACGTGTTTTCCCAAACAGACGGGCTGGTCATTTCTGAAAACCAAACAGCCTGGCCATTCAACACTCCACTCCTTAGTGTACTTCCCCCATTCCTCTCTGCCAGACTTCCAGACCCAGACACACTCAACCTTCTTCCCCCTCCATCTGCTTACCTATGCTCACCTTCAGCATAGAGCTTTTAATTCACAGCCCAGTACAGACAACCCCCCTATTTTAGTAGCCAATCTCTCCTTGAATTTGTTTACCCACTCACTATCACCTCTACAGCAAGTCTAGTAAGTATCTGAAATTTGATTCCACACATCTCAACAGAAAGTCCTGACTCTGTTCCGCATCATTCCAGCTACCACCTCCAATCCTCTAAAGCCTTCCCAGTCTCAGCCAGTGCTATCTTCCTGTATCCACAGAGTCAGGGTTCAGTTCCCAGCCTACATCAACCCCACACATATACACAGAAAGCTACACACACACAAACACACACCTTGAACTGGTCAGTCCGCACTACCACATGGCTACCATCCTAGTCTGATCTGAACATCCAACAGCTCCCCAACACTGTCAGCTTCCGCACTAACCTCGGTCTCCGAGCACAATTCCATGTCATTCCCACTGTGCACCTGACCTACTGCCCTCAACTCCACCTAAACTTCCCTTTGATGGCTGGACTGTCATCAAACCCCACAAGCTTGTGTCCCTAACTAACAAAACCTGGAGACAGGATATTTAAAGAAGTAACTGAGGTAAGGAAAGTCATTGCTGAAGGCTTAACTCAACATGACTGATAAGCTTTTAAGAGAAAATGCGGACAGAAACATCAACAGAGGGAATGCCATGAGAACATAGGAAGAAGATGGCCACATACAGGCAAGGATGTCTCAAAAGAAACAAGCCGCAGATACCTGAGGTACACAGCTTCCGGAGCTGAGGAAAATAAGCTCCTGCAATGCAGGTCTATGTTAATAGCAACATTAGCTAACAATACACAGTGCTCGGTCACACTCTCCACATCTCCTGCACATCCAAGGCACACCCCTGCCTTAGGCCTTCACACTCACCTTCCCTCTACACAGGATCAGCATTTCAGCCATTTTTCAGTTGTAGAGGGTGAGGCTTAAAGATATTAATGTACTTGCCTCCATAGAAGGCTGAGAAAAGATGAAAACTAAATATTATCAAATTCTATCACCAAGCAAAGCATTAAAACTAGATTTCTGCCAATCTTAGAAAACTGCAGGAAAAAAATAGAGGGCAACTACTTACTTTTCAACCCAGAGGACGGAAACCAGCTTTGCCCCTGTCTTCTGGGCTTTGTCCCAGGTGCTCTGATAGCCATCTTTGAAGATCACATGGGTCACTTGCTTGTTGAAAGTTTTTGAAACCTGTAGACAAAATCCAAAAAACCAAATGCTCACTGCTATCTATTCAAAATTTCTTAAAATAATTTAAAAAAAAAAAACTGCTCAAAAATTGTCAAAATGCAATGATCAAAACCCTTACCCCAGAATTTCACTTCTCAGAATGCACCAGGAAACAATACTGAGATGAATGTGGAATGATGCTTTTGCATGGCATGGTGGTATGCAACTTTAATCCCAGCACCCAGCACTTAGGAGGCAGAAGCAGGAGGATCTCTGAGTTTAAGGTCAGCCTGGTTCACATAGAGAGTTCTAGGACAGCCAGAGCTACATAGTGAGACCTTGCCTCAACCTCTCCCGACCAAAATACATCTGCTGCAGTCAGAATGAGGATTAGCATTCATGTCACCCCTACCCCAATAAAACTTTGGCTCCTGACACCCTTACCTCAATAAAGCTTTGGCTCCTGTCTCCCTGACTCCCACAATAAAGCTTCCAAGCACAGAACAGAGTAGCAACCTTCAAGATAAAGAGAACGGGAGAGAACAAACCAGGGGCAGGAAAAGAAAAACGGACAGGAGGAGGCACCACCTGTAAATCAGCTGGAAAGACCGGCAGACACAAGGATACTTCAATCCCTCTCCATCCTTGAACCTCCACACGAGCTGTGGCATGTGTGCACACACACAGGCACGCACACCTTAAACTCTTTTTTAAAACTTGCCATGTTGGACTGAGGATATAGCGCAGTTGGTAGCGTGCTTGCCTAGCAAACTCAAAGAACTGGGTTCTATCCTTCCACCATTTTCAAAAACCAGGTATGGTGGTAAACACCTGTAGTCCTAGTGCTTTGGTCGAGACAGGAGAACCATACATTCAAGGCCATCTTCTGCTACACAACCAGTTCTAGACCAGCCTGAGTACATGAGACCCTGTCTCGATAAGTAAGGAAATTAATAAATAAACAAATGAAAATCCCTCTCCATGAAAGAGAAACAATGTAATGTGGAGGAAACAAACAGCAAGGAGAATACATATCTAATTAAAATTAAAATCAGAATTTTGAGACGATACAGTATTTATGTGATATGATCAGATATTTTAAAGGGGTCAAGACCTAGAGTTACTACAAATTTAAGAATAGAAAAAAAAATTCCATAGAAATAGTAGACAGCCGAGTAAAGAAAATCTCCCCAGCAACAGAGCACACAGAAATTAGGTAACAGGGTAAGACAGGACCATAAAAAGCACAGATCATGATCCTGAAGCCAAGTTATGGAGTTAAAACATAAACAAATTGGGGAGATGAAGCAGAAATTATAAAAGAAAATTATTATAAAAGGATCAAGGAAAACATTCTCAAATTCAAGGACACGCATTCTGGATCAAAAGAACTCTTCAAAGTGTGAAGAAAGGGCCACACCAATCACATATCCTAGTTAGGGTTACTAACTATTGCTGTTATGAAACAAAACATCATGACCAAAGCAACTTGGAGAGGAAAGGGTTTGTCTTCCCTCCCCTTACACCAGAGACAGGGTTTCTCTGTATAGTCCTGCCTGTCCTGGAACTCACTCTGTAGACCAGGCTGGCCTCAAACTCAGAGATGCGCCTGCCTCTGCCTCCTGAGTGCTGGGATTAAAGGTGTGCGCCACTGCCCAGCCGGTTTGTCTTATGCTTTATCATTGTCTATCACTGAAGGAAGTCAGGACAGGAACTCAAACAGGGCAGGAACCTGGAGGCAGGAGTTGATGCAGAGGCCATGGAGGAGTGCTGCTTACTGGCTTGCTCAGCCTGCTTTCTTATAGAACCCAGTACCTCCCACAAAGGCTGGGCCCTCCTCCATCAATCACTAAGTAAGAAAATACTCTACCGGCTTGCTTACAGGCTGATCTTATGGAGGCATTATCTAATTGAGGTTCCCTCCTCTCAGATGACTTTAGCTTGTGTCAAGCTGACATAAAACTAGCCAGTGCACATGCCATCATGGAATTAAGAGACTATCTGGAATAAAGACAAATTTGAAAGGGTGGAAATGGGTGAGAAGATGGAGATAAGCCCAACTTTAAGCAACGTAGACCAATTTCTAAATGGTCTTATTAAATAAAAAACACAGAGCCAAATAAAGGGGTGAAAGCCTTAGAGAGATCAGGGAAATAGGAAAAGCCACCAGCCAACCTTACCTCACCAACTCTGCAGCTTCAAAATGCGAGCTACTTCCTGTCTTACCCACGACTTTATTGCCTTGCTGTTCTACCCTCTCATTGGCTATCTTAGCCCAGCTTACTTGTCACTGTCTGTCTGTACAGACCTCCAGGTCTCTATGGTTGGTACTGGGATTAAAGGCCTGTATCACCACGCTTGGCTGTTCCCTAGTATGGCCTTGAAAACACAGAGATCCTGCCTGATAGGCAATCAAATTAAGGGCGTGTACTGCCTGACTTGTTTACTTAAAATGGCTGGCCTTTTCCCCTGATTTCCAGGCAAGCTTTATTAAAGCACAAATTAAATTATCACCACAAAGCAATGAGAAATACCTAGCTCAGACACTATCAACAGCAATCTGAAGTCAGACAGTAATGTAGGAGCTGGACATGGTGGCAAAAGTCTGTAACCCTAGTACTTGAGAGACTGAGGTAGGAGGGTCATCACTATGAGACTGGGGACAGCGGTACAGTGAGACTTTGTGTCAAAAAGGTAGTGAAGACATTCCTTCAAGGAAACAGAGTGCATGCTAACAGTTTACAATCAGCTAAAATACTCATCAAGTAGATTCATAGAGCCATGTCAAAAATAGGCTTTTTGGGACTGGGGAGATGGCTCAGTCAGTGACATGACTGCTTTGCAAGCACTGATATCCTCAGTTTGTGTTGTGTAGTATTATTTTAAGATGTGTTACATTTGTTTATGTTGTGGAACACTTAACTGTGTTAAGCTGTGATACTTTGCCTGTCTAAAATACCCGATTGGTCTAATAAAGAGCTAAATGGCCGACAGCTGGGCAGACAGCAAGAACAAATGGGAAGAGAAATCTGGGAAAAAGAGAAGAAGCAAGACGAGGAGGACATCAGGGGCCAGCTACACAGTGAGCCACAGAGAAAAGAAAGGTATACAGAATAGAGAAAGATAAAAGCCCAGAGGCAAAAGACAGATGGGATAATTTAAGTTAAAAAAAGCTGGCAAGAAACAAGCCAAGCTAAGGCTGGACATTCATAGGTAATAATAAGCCTCCACGTGTGTATTTATTTGGGAGCTAGATGGTGGGCTCCCCAAGAGTAAAAGTGCCAAAAGAATAAAAACAAAACAAAATAAAACAAAAAAAACCTACAAGTTTGATTCCCTGAACCTGTGTAAGAAGTCAGACATGGCGGTACATGCTTGTAATCCCAGCACGGGGGAGGCTTGAACCTATGGTCTTAAGCAAGCTAGGCAGATGTTCTACTACTAAATTTTATACCTAGATCCCCGACCCTTTCTAGTTTTAAATTGTGATACAGGACCCTATAAAGTATCTTCAAGTTGGCTATCTGCCTCATTCTTTCAAGTAGCTGGGATACTGTCCTACACCATTGAGCCAGGCTCATGGGTGTGTATGCCCAGATAGGGTTTTGTACTATCTGTAGATTCAGGCATCTTGTGGGGGTCTTGGGCGTTATCCTCCCTGGAAAGCACTGTACACTGGAAATATGAAAGCAAATTAAAAAAGGAAGAGATTAAAAACACAACATCTGGGGTCTGGTGACATGGCTCAGTGGGTAAAGGGAGGCGCTTGCACCACCAAGCTTGATGACCTACGTGTGTTCCGCAGGCCCTGCATGGTAGGAGACGGCCTCAAGTTGTCTTCTGATCACACATATGCCATGTGCTCCTGTCCTCCACCCACACGTTTAGAAACTTTTTAAAATGATTATCTTTCCAAAACAGAAGAGAGACTGGGGACCTAGCTCAGCAACAGTGTACTAGCATGTGTAAGGCCAAGAAGTCTATCCTAGCACAAAAGGTATAAAGCAAAGGACAACTGGCCTCTCTCGGGTTTCACTGCAAATTTCACAGCCCTGTATGGTAGTAGTTACACACAGTGCACAGGCGTTCCTTTTGTGCACAGCCATTCTCAAGGCAATCAGAAGGAGCCCAGCCTAGCACCTGGGGACTCTCTCTCCAAGGCTTTCATCAAGTTGTCAGACAATAAGCAGCATCTGTAAACCTTAGACCAGAGGAGGATCTGGTAAAATCCCACACCTTGGACTGGGCTGCCACGGACTACATCTAGACAGAGGCATGAACCAGAATTTACACACCGACCCTCCTAAAACAGAACTCCATTTGGTGTTGCACACGCCAGGGTAACAAAACATGCTGTGCTCTTCAATGAAAAATATGTTGACCTTCCATACAGGAAGTCTTTGGTTTATCACAGTTTTACTTAGGATTGCTTTACTTTGAGGTGGTAGAAGAGTGATACATTGTCAGAAGAAATGGTATTTTGTTAAGCTGGCTATGAACTGTAGGATATGCATCACATCTCATGATGCAAAGAACAGCAATTCTCAGCCAGTCCCAAGAGCCACTGCTCCACACACACACACAGAGTTGCTAAGCACAACTGTGCATTAAATACATTTTCAATTCACAGGATTTTCTTTTCTTACAACGGGTATAATAGGCTTGAACTCCATTGTAAGTGGCAGCGCATCTGTGCAGATTCCTCTACTCTAAGCCTTTGACCTTACTTTACATGGACTAGGGTGGCAAAGCAAGGCAGGTACTGCTCTAATACCCATGCTTACCCTGCCTTGAGTTAGCCTGTCACCCACTTCACCCAGCCTGTCAGTGAGCGTCTCCTGAAGACCAGTAAGTAAGTAAGCACACTTTGCTCAAAGCAAAACTCCCTGCCTGAGCAGTCTGTGTTCACTGTCTCCATTTCCTCCTAAGCCAGGACTCTTAGACTCACCTTGGACCCCTTTACCTCTATAATGGGATGTGAACTAAGACAAGCGCCTCACGGTTCTCAAACCTCAAGTATATCTTACCTTTCCTCAAGGCTTTGCTGTTCTGAATCCCCATCTTTTTTTTGTTTTTGAAACAGGGTTTCTCTGTGTAGCTCTGGCTGTTCTGGAACTCACTGTGTAGACCAGGCTGGCCTTGAACCAGAAATCCACCTGCCTCTGCCTCACAAATGCTGGGGTTAAAGGAGTGCATCACCATTGCCTGGCTGAATCCCCATCTTTTAAATTCTTCCATATTTGCTTTTCACATTCTCCTGATATATTCTTTGCTCTCTCTTGTTCCTGGGTGGGTGGTCAGGCCATCACTGGTCCTTAAATATTCAAAAGCCACCACGTCCTTCAGCACTACTCAAACTAGAATCTGAGTAAAGCTAATATCCTCTCCTGACCCCAGAGATCTTGACCATCATGTCACAATCTAGAGCTGTGACTGCCTCAAGCTCCAAATATGGATAGTCAAATGCCTATGAGATGTTTCCAATACACCTAAGGTCACAGCCTTCCCTTAGAAGGCTGCTCATTCTCCTGTATCTTTATTCTTTTGACTCCAAGTACCAGTCCTTATAGGACCAATGCCAGACTCATGCTTCCTCTTAGATTCCTCCTCATACAATGCCTCCAAGACTATCTGCTCTGTAAGCACTACTGCCCAACTCCTATTTGGGTTCTTTTGTCTCCCATCATTACCCACTGCCATAGCCTTCATGTTCTAAGGAATAGCTCCCCTAACAAGAAAATGCCAGCGGGCTATCAATCATTCTGATATTAATTTCTTACCTTTGCCCCCATATCCTCAAGTTGTTTGGTAAATGTCTTTGAGTAATTCTCTGTCCCGTTGGAAGACCATACTTCAACATAGGCCACAATATCTGAAAATAAGCAAGACATTAACAGGAAATATACACTGGAAATTGCAATACCCTCCTGCTCAATAGGTTTTTCTCTTGTTCTATTTATGTTAGAAAATAAATGAAAATTTCTATTAGGAATCCATTCAAAAAATTATCACTGCTATTTTGGTGTTACTTAAAATCTTCCTAATCTGGGCTTAAATATCCTGGATTATGCTTTCTGTACATAAACAGTAATTATTACAGGCTTTCTAGGTCAGATTATCTCTCAACACCACAATTTCATGGTCATAGCATAGACAGTGGGTTAACAAGCCAATATAGCTTTTATCTAATAAAATTTTGTTTATGGAGCTGGGCATATCTCCACATGCCTGTAAACTTAGCATTTAGGGATTAGGCAAGAGGATCAAGAGTTCTAGGCCAGCCACAGGTATATGGCAAGTTGGAGGCCAGCTTGGGCTGCAGGAGACCTTGTCTTAAAAAAAAATGGAGAAAGAAAATAGTTTCATACAATTTTCACTTGCCATTCTTCGTTTTTTTTTTCACTAAATCTAAAATTTGAAGAAGGGCTGGAGATGTAGCACAGGTGGTAGAGTTGTTTATTTACCATGCACTAGGTCCTGGGTTTTATGCTTATTACAATGTCAACAAGGCATGGAGGTCCATATCTATGATCCCAGCTCTAAGGAGGAGGACCAGAAATTCAAGGTAAGCCTCAGCTACAAAAGAAGTACTAGGCTATCAGTGGGTTAGAGACTGTCTCCAAAAACATTACCACCACCACCCCTGCCCGTACCCCCCAGGAGTCCTACTGCTAAGTAACTGTGAGCAAAGCAAAAAGACGACCTGGTTCTGTTACAAAATACTATGGTAATATTAGAAAAAGTCACCCCTGGTTACAGAATTGTGCAAATGGCTGGTTTGTTCTTCCAGCTCTACCCCTCCAAGTCCCTCCACACAGACCTCTTTCTTCAAAGCCTAACTCAACAAGCATCATCAGTAATCCCCAGAGCTCAGTGTGTGGAGCCACGCCTGGGAACAGATACTCTGGGGGGGCTCAACCATGAGGGCCCTTCTACGCAAAGGAGGGACAAGCTTGATCTTACCAGTAAAATGAATGGGGTTGCTGGCACGACAAAAAATTAAAAAGTTGCACAAGTGTCAGCTCTGAGGAGGACCCACGGAGAGGCCACTCCCATTACTACCGAATCTTTACTTTTCCTGATGCGTCCCCCCACATCACTGCCCAGGCGCTAGAGGTGAGGGGCTCTCAGAAAGCTAACACAGGACCTGATCCTCTTGTCCCTCCTGCCAGCTGCCCAGGGCTCGGGACGCCCAGCGGGGACACACAGGGGCCACGGCAGGGACACGGAGGGAGGTGAAGGACACATGGTGCAAGGGGGTGGGTGGGTGTCCGCACGGGTCGTCGGAACCCCGAGTGTGTGCTCCGGGGTGTGAGGACACCAGGATGTGAGGAAACGGCGACCTGTGAGGACACCCCAGTCTGAGGGGACCCCGGGGGCCCAGGAAGGGCTTCCGGGCACGTGTCACGCAGACCTCCCTCCACCCCCCCCCAAGGGGCGTGTCCCCTCACCTTTCAGAAAGGCGCCCCCAACACCTCCGGAGGCCTCCATGACCCGACCCGGCGCGGCGCGGCGGGACCGAGCGAGCGTGCGCGGGCAGGAGGGCGGAGAGGCGCGCGCGCGCGCGTGCGTGCGCTGGCCACGCCCCCCCCCCGGAGGGCTCGGCGGGTCAGGACCCGGCGCGTGGCGGGGAAGGGGCTCCTCCGGTGTCCTCCCTTCCCTCTCCGCGTGCCGCAGGCTCCTCCGTGACACACGGCAGCCGAGCCCCTGATCCCTCAGGGAGGCCCCGGAAGCGATCCGCCCTGGCTGGAGTCGGTCCGTCCGCCGCACTGCCGCTTCAGGGCCGCGGCGTCGCTTCGCCCGGGCTGGGCCCGCGTCCTCCTCCACGTGGCGCCCGGGGACCCGGTAGGGGGAGCCCCGCAGCGTGGAGCGGGAGGCCGGCTGCTGCTGCCGCCGCCGGAGCCTCTGCCTGTGCCCGGGTCTTCAAACCTCCCGCCAATGAGCTGCGGAGCGTGGGAGAGCCGGGGACGGGCCCGCCTCCCCGCGCAAGGGCTGCCGGGAAGGGGAGGCGGCCGTAGGCACCGGCGGGGGGGATGGGGGGGGGCCGGCGGGGCGGGCAGGAGGCGGGGAGGACACCGGCCAGCCAGGTCCCCGCTGGTCCTTTAGTCGCCCTGAGCACAGGGCGTTAAAAGCATCTTGTTCGCGTAGACGGGGTTTTCGTTTTCTTTGCTTGCTTTTTGATACTGATTTCTGTGTCTTGAGTGTTTTGCCTCCGTGCACATGGGTTGCACCACGTGCGTGCCTGGCGCCGGTGGAAGTCCGAGGAGGGCGGCAGATACCCCGCAACAGGTGTTAGGCGTGGTTATGAGCCACCCTGTGGGTGCCGGGGGACCAAATCCATGTCCTCTGCCAAAGCAAATGTCCTTAACCATTGAGCCATCTCTATAGTCCCTGGTTGGTTTTTTTTTTTTTTTTTTTTTGGAGAGAGTGTCTTGTTTTCTATCCCATAACTGGTTTTCAGCAGTCCTCCTGCCTCAGCTTCCCCGAGTGCTGGGATTACTGACTGTGCCAGCTCACCCAGTCCTGCACCTTATTTATTAAAAGACGGGCCAAATGTATATAATATTCCTTTACCCGTAGTTCAGTTCCCCTTTTGTTACATTATGAAGTCCATAGTCCTTCCACGAGCTTGATAAAAACACAGCACTAAAAATTCGGGGGACTCGTAACTTAGAATTTGGGAATGTGCTTTGGGGTTAGGTCGGACTAGGAAGTTTTTGTTGATCCCTTACGGGCAGAGAGACACTGATGACTTACCGGGCTGTGTCCCTTTCCTGTTTGGGAAATGGGAATGCTCTCTGCCGGATTTACCTTCCCAAGATTCTCAACCTTCCTAAGGCTGCGACCCTTTAAAACAGTTCTTCATGTTGTGGTGACCCCCAACCATAAAATTATTTTCGTTGCTACTTCATAACTAATTTTGCTACTGTTATGAATTTTAATGTAAAGATCGGTGTTTTCTGATGGTTTTAGGTGACCCCTATGAAAGGGACATTTGCGCAAAGGAGTCATGACCTACGGGTTGAGAACCATTGCTTCAAAGGGAATATGTCTTTATTGTCTTCTTTTGTGTCTGTCAAGAGATAAAATTGTTGAGTGTGTTCGTATACACCCGAGGGACAAGGACTGAGAATTGGAAGCCACTTTTGACCACACAGAGAGACCCTATCTTAGAAAAAAAGTTTAAATTACAAGTAATTAGCTGTTATTGGGAATTCATGAATCGAGGCAGCTTTCACAATAGAGCATGGGAGCTTTCACTAGGCAGTGTCAGGTGCAAAAGAAACTCAGTCCAAGGGCTAACTGGTGCCTATTAACATATCAAAGTGTCCGCTGCTGCTGGCCTCCAGGCTCACCTAGTACCTGTGGCTCTTCTTAGCTCTTCTCACCCCACCCCCACCCCAAACTTCTCCGTTCCCCCAGCTTCTCATTTCTACATAACCCTGTCATTTTGGCCATGAGTTCCCTTGGTCATCGTGGCCCCCTCTCTCTCTTGCCCCCCCCCCCCCTCTCTCTTGCCTCTCTCTCTCTTGGTCCTCTCTTATCTTCCCTACTCCTCTCTAACCACTCTTCTCATGGCCTGGTCCACTCTGCTGGCCATGTTCAATATACTACTTCCCCTGCTCTGGACTCTTCCAGATGCCTCTGGCTGTACTCTCCCTTATATCTGCAATAAAATCCTTCCCCTCAACCACACCTTGGAGTGGTCATGTCCTCACTTTATACAGGCAGTAAGAGCAGGGCATGGCTTCCTAAGAAGGGAACACAGAAGCAGAACTGTGGCTCCACTTTGCTTTTGGATGCCCTTGTTTGGCTAGCTTAGATGGGCTGGAATCTGCTTTTACCTTTGGGACTTTTCAACTTCTTTACACCTTCCCTTGCATTATCTGGCACTTAGCATGACTGACTCCGCTTTGGTTTGATCAGCTCCTCTGGACCTGGTATTCAAGCTCAGTCGAAAACACGGGCATCCCAGGATCTGGAGTTGCTTCTCCCTCTGGACACACTCTCTCTCCACACAGGGCATCAGCACCACTCCCGGCAAGTCCCCTATGACCCTTGGTGAATTTGTGCCAACAGGAAAGAGTGCTAGCCAAGTCAGTCAGTTAGCCCCGTATGGGTGAAGCCTGGCATTAGAGTTGAAAACGGGCTTTTAGTCAACTAAAATGCAATAGACAGGCTAGATTAGAGAGGACCGAGGAAGTGTGGCAGACATTGTGACTGACTCTCCGTGAATGGAGTATGGGAATTTCCTTTTCTGTTTATGTGTTTTTTCTATAAGCCTGAAATTCTTTTAAAAGGGAAAGGTTGAGAAAGATCTAGCAGGACTATAAGTAGTGGGCTGAATAATTTTGGGCCAGTATGACCCTAATCTCCCTCACAGAGGCTGAAACCAATTGGGAATTCTTCCATATTTATGTGCACGTTGGTAGCCGATAAAGAGAGCTGCCACAGTGGCTGTCTAGATGCTCTGACCAAAGCAGCTGAAGGAGGCAAGAGTTTGTTTTGGCTCTCAGTTGAAGGGCACAGTCCATCTGGGCACAGAAGTCGTGGGGGCAGGATTGTGAGAGAGCTGCTCGCGTTGCATCTGGGCAGGAAGGAGAGAGATGAGCACTGCTCTTAGCTCCGTTTCTCCTTCCTTCCATCTGCCATCCTAACACATGGACTGATGCTGCCCACGTGTAGGGTGGATCTTGCCACCTCAGTTTCCGTAATACAGATAATCCTACACAGAAACAGCCACAGATTTGTCTCTACGGTGGCTCTAACCCTTAGCAAGTCGGTAAGATTAACCATCATAGGTTCCAAGGCTAGTCAAGATCAGTGAATATATTCCTGTAGTGTCTCGGTCTGCCCAAGGCTGCTGTAACAAAGGACCATAACTGTGGCTTATAAACAGTTCTCTCTCAGGTTCTGCAGGTTGGAAGTCCAAGGATGGATGCCTACCCAGCCAGGTCTTTACATCCCAGATGACACTTTTTCTTTGTATTTCATTTCCATAGACAAAATAAAGAAACAGTAACTGGGGCCTGGAAAACTGGCTTAGTGTGTGCAGTGCTCTGAGAGAATCCAGTTCCTAGCACTAGCTCACAACTGCTAGTAACTCGGGCTCCAGGAGATCCAGGGCCCTCTTCTGGACTCCATCGGCACTGCCTTCACACATGCATGTTCTCACATGATGACACATGGAAATAATATCTCTTTAAAAGCACTACTTCTGTTCAAAACGAGGCCTCTACTCTCAGGGCCGAATCACCTCCCAGTGACCTCACTCATCTAGTGCTGTGACAAGGAGGACTAGGATTCCTTTTTCGGTGCATACTGGCACGAACCATGAGAAGACACCAACATTCAGATCGTAGCGGTATCCCATTCTATTAGAAAAACATGACTGTGTAACCTGAAAACCCTTTCTGTTAAGGTTGTTACTCGCTGTTGCTTTGATACGACACCATGATCAAAAGCAGCTTAGAGAAGAAAGGGCTTGACTTGTGATTCCAAAGGGATAAAGTCTGTCGTGGTGGGGAAGCCAGGGCCTGGTGTCAGGAGCTGGAAGGTGGCTGATCACATTTTCTGCCACACATAGAAAGCAGAGAAAATGAACAGGAAATGAGGTGAGGTTATATGTACACTCATAGCCCACCTCCAGTGATGGACTTCCTCCAGCAAAACTGAACCTCCTAAAGGTTCCATAATCTCCCCCAAACAGCACCACCAGCTGGGGACCATGTGCTCACATGCCAGAACGTATGAGAGGACATTTCTTATTCAAACCATTACAAGTGGGATTAGTTTAATATAGAAGTTCTTTTATCTAAAGAAATACTGGTATAAATGTTATGTTTGAAACTTATTTAAGGAGCTTGGAAGATGCCTCCGTTGGTAAAGTTCTTTGCATACATGATATACATGTACTTCATGTGAGTACAGATAGACAGGTAGGCAAAACAGCTATACATATAAAAAATAAAAATCTTAAAGTCGCAATATTTGGTGCCAGACGTCTCATTTTGTAGCTCTAGCTGGTCTAGAACTTGCTATATAAACTGGACTGGCCTCCAAGTCACAGAAATCCACCTGCCTCTGCTTCCAGAGTTCTAGGATTAAAGTCATGTACAGCCACACCTGGCAACAAAGGGAAGCTGGGTATGGTAGCCTACACCTGTTATCCCAGGGTTTGGGAGGTAGAGGCAGGAGGATCAGGAGTTCAAGGTCATATTGGGTATACTGTGAGATGGTGGCCAGCCTGGGCTAGAAAAAAAAAAACTCGCCAAAAGCTGAACTAAAACAGAACACATTTACAATGCATAGATAACAATGAGGGTTGAGAAAGACTTAGAGAATAGTTCAGAGTATACCAAGTTCACAGAAACAGTGAGTAGAAAGGACAGATAGTAACCACGAACTGTGTGCCATCCCCAGTCTTCACCAAGTTTACAGAAACAGTGAGCAGAAAGGACAGATAGTAACCATGAACTGTGTGCCATCCCCAGTCTTCACCAAGTTTACAGAAACAGTGAGCAGAAAGGACAGATAGTAACCATGAACTGTGTGCCATCCCCAGTCTTCACGTGACATCAGTGTGGGACATGGCACAACTAATGAACCAACTGTGCACATAGCATTATAAACTGCATGACTCATATTCGATTCCCATTGTCTGTGGTACATTGAGTCAGTATTGACATGTCTCCGATAAAATAAAACCCCCCAAAGGAACCAAGGTGACCAACCTGAATGAATGCAAATGTATTTGACTTTGCATTAATATGCCCTTGCCTTAGTCTTATGATTTTTTTTTATCATTGCACTTACAATATTTTTAAATAAAATAACTTCATCTAAAGGAAGGATCTGGTGAAGACAAGACCAGAGCAACTCTGCTTCTTTTCCACTCTCCACAGAAAGAGATGAAAGCCATTTTCCTTCCCCACACTCGCTCACAATCAAAGGATGTTACACTAGCGAGCCCTTTAAACACACGGGGCTAAGGGAAAGCTGAAAATATTGACTTCTGTGAGGCACACACTTGGGCTCAGCGGGTGGCCGGCTTTCAGAGATTTCTCCTTAACAACCTGACAGCTCTTGGGCAGCAGTCAGGAGTCACCAGCCAACTCTTCAAGAAGTACCTGGCAAGCCCTCAGATAAAGGGTCTTTTCAGAGGGAAAACACTGGCCCCCTGCGGTCTGCAGTCCCCGCAGAAGCTTGCTTTCTCAACTGTGTGGCTCAAACACGGAAGGCAGCAGGGGCTGGATCTGGGTTTCTAGCTGCTCGTGAATATCAAGTGCAGAGGCCCAGTCCCAATCAGGCAGGTACACTTCCCTTTGTGCTCTTTCTATAAAACAAAACAGAATGGAAGAGAAAGAAAGGAAGGGTGGAGGGAGGCCACAGACCTGAGAGACATACAGTAAATCTAATAGAAAACTTACATAGTACAAATGAGTTTTCCATTGCTGCCTATACTATGTTAATCTGGCACTTAACTAATAAAAGCAGAACACCATTCTCTTGAATTAAAAAAAAATACAGATTTTATTGTGGTTGGTAAGATGGTTCAGCTACATAAGCCTGGCAACCTAACTTTAGTACCCAGAACCCGCATGAAGGTAGAGAACTGACCCCAAAAAGTTGCCTTTTGCCCTCCACAAGCACTCTGTGGTATTCCCCCACACACACACTACATAAATTAAAAATAATTTGAAATGCATATTTTTATGTTGTAAAATATTTGGTGATATTTAATAAGAAATATTCTTGTACTCACACAGACCAAAGTATTTTGAAAATGTAGTAAATGAATTGAGATAAGTGACTGGCTCAAAGGTGATTTTAAAAACCAGAGGATAAAAAAACAAAACAGAACAAAACAAATACAACATACCAGAGAAGTAACTGGGACAAAAATAACGAATTGTTTTTGTTTTATGCCTCTCAGTATGAGTGGAATTTTAATGGGTGAGCAAATAAACTAAGGCAGTAGAGTTCTTTTTTAAATTTTTTAAAAATTTTAAATGTATGAGTGCTTTGCCTGTATACATGTCTGTACACCACATGGGTGCAATGCCCACAGAGGCCAAAAGAGGAGGTCAGATCCCCTAGCTGGAGTTACAGATGGTTGTGAACTTGGAATTGAACTCAGGTCCTCTCTAAGAACAAGTTCTCTTAATCACTGGGCCTTCTTTCCAGCCCTGAGAGTTCTTGTTTTAATTAATTCAAATAAGATAAGAATTTATCATGAGGGAAGTTTTAAACCTTGACTAGCTATATCTCTTAAGAGCTAAGAAATATATAGCCTATGATCCTTATTCCTGAAAGGGTCTATGTAAAAATCTGTCTGGAAAACCTACAATTTTTAGCCTTGTGTGTGCTGAACAGATGAAAAGTTGTAGGGCAGATTGCCAGGGAATTGGTTTTATTGGACATGCTAGCGTTTTACAAATGTTTACATCTACTGAGGTAGTAATGACTTAAGGGAAAATAGTGAGGGTGCCCACTGAGAGTAACAGTAGCTTTCTCCCTTAGGTACACATAACTCAGGGTACTTGAGTGGTGAACAGTTAACAACTACCAGTCACCAAAGCCACCATAGGCAAGAGCAATGGCTTCCAGATCCTTTGTCTCCTGAACTGGAATGAATTGCACAGACAGGAGGGTGAGTTTAGAAAGGAATTTATTGTAGGTTTACGGGTGAGAATGTGAGAGACAGGGAGCAGTGGGGCTCCAGGATAACCGGACTGAGTCCAAAAGACTGGTTGTCATTAGCCGCTAGTTACAGGAGCTTTTTGTAGGCATGGAGAGGTAAGCCAATCTGTCCAGTTGGCCTACCCGTGAGATGGCTATGCGCCGAGTGGGTCACGCCCTCACTTAAACCTTCATGCAGGTGTGCTCTAGCTGAGACTAGATAACAAGAAACCAGATCAGGATTCAACCCCTCAAGCACCTTGTCATTTCCAGCTCTGGCCAGAATAGAACCCCAGGCATTTTCAGCTTCTGCCAAGGACAAGAATCAGAACTGCTCGTTTTTGAGGTCCCTGTCCTTAAACTACCTGGCCATTTTCTACCTCCTGTTCTCAGCGGTGTTCACTGAAGGCCGGTTTCTGCCTTGTTTCCCTGTGGCCCTGTTATATGCCTTTTCTTCTCTTGATCCCAAAGATGTTTTACTTCCTACTTCCCATGCCCTGGGTACACCAGGAAGACCTGCAGATTCAGCAATATACCAAATGGAGAGGGCCCTGTCCTCATAAAGGAGAGAATTCATTATTATAAAACAGGTTGTTCAAAACAGTTCTCTGAGGCTACAGAAGTTATTATTCGGCACTCATAGGTTGACTCAAAACTAAATCACCTCAGATATTTTCCTGAAGCTTGGATAAACATAACCATTGTGGGAAAATGAGCACAGCATGTTGTGAGCCCCCAAACAAAACAATGCTGAGGCATAGTTAGCTGTAGGTGGTGTGACTGAAAATGTTTAATGATCCACTGCTGGAGGCCCATGTTGGCTTTGCGGCTGAAGACAAGGTTATCACCAATCATTCGATCATTCTGAAGAGGCTGCTGCCAGATGTTACCCTGTAATCCCTGCCCCATATCTGTTAATTCCTGGTTCAGCAGAGACTTATAGTTGCTGATCATTTTGCTAATGAGTATCTTTGAGTATCAACAGGAGCAACTTTATTATTCATCCAGTGCTTGGAACTGAATTTATGCTAGGCAAGAACTCTGTTGCTGAGCTACCCCCTTCAGATTAATGTGTGTGTGTGTGTGTGTGTGTGTATTCATTAAAAATCTGCACATGAGCATTTTAGCAGGTTTATTTATAATTGTCTCAAATTGGAAACAGCCAAGATATCTTTCAGTATGTGAATGGGAACAGTTGTGGCCTATCCAGACAGATACCATTTGATATTTAAAAAGAAAATGTGCTCTCAAGCCCTGACAAGACACGAGGGGAAGGTGGATGTATATACTGGACAGGCTACACACTGCACAAGTCCATTTAGACAGCATCCTGGCAATGGCTAAAACAAGGAAAAGGTGGAAGTTGTGTCTTTTGGGATGTAGGGGGATGAACAGATGGACTCCAGAGTCTGCTAGGCAGTGGAAGCAGCTCAGTGTGGGGCTGGAATAGTGTATGAGCATCACTGTTTGTCAACCTGCAGATAACTGGGCTATAATTATTACATGCAAACATCACTGTCATCTAGATTTTTAAAAATTTTTTTCATTTATTTATAGCTTATGTGTGAGTGCTCTGCATGTATACTTGCATACCAGAAGAGGGCATCAAATCCTATTATAGATGGTCATGAGCCACCATGTAGTTGCTGGGAATTGAACTCAAGACCTCTGGAAGAGCACCAGTCCCTAGATTTTTATTTAAAAAAAAAAACAAAAAAACAAAAAAAACAGGGTCTCACTATGTAGTCTTGGCTGGCCTGTGATTTGCTGTGTAGATCAAGTGGGACTTAAAATCTTAGAGGTCCAACTGTCTACCTCCTGAGTGCTGGGGTTAAGGACATGTGCCACCCACCATACCTGGTTTCCTCCCTCCCCCGCCCCATGGGGTGTGTGTGTGTGTGTGTGTGTGTGTGTGTGTGTGTGTGTGTGTGTGTTCTGCTGCCGCCTTTTATGTTTGGTTTTGAAACTGGGTCTCTCACTGATTATTAAGCTAAGCTGGCTGACCATTGACACACAGGGATCTACCTGTCTCCCTCTCCTTACTGCTGGGTCTACAAGCATGTGTTACGTTACCAGGCCTGGCAGGAAACAAATTACATTATTACATTCACACACACACACACACACACACACACACACACCCCGCCCACAGTGGGCGCACACGCCACTGTGCACATGTGGAGGTCAGAGGGCAGCTTTTGGAGTCAGTTGTCTCCTTTCTCCATGTGGCACCTGGATATCAAACTCAGGCTGTCAGCATTGGCTGCAAGTGCCTTTATCCACTGAGCAATACAGCCCCGTGCCTAGCTGTTTTTATGTGGATTCTGGGGATTGAACTCAGGTCCTCCTGCTTGCCCAGCAAGCACTTTGCAAACTGAGCCACCTCTCCAGTGCTTGCCAAATAGTCTCATTCTCTCTCTCTCTCTCTCTCTCTCTCTCTCTCTATCTCTATCTCTATCTCTATCTCTATCTCTATCTCTATCTCTATCTCTCTCTTCCAGGTTGGACCCTGCGGCCTGCTCATTCCTTAGCTATTCAGTAGGAAAGGGGATAGATAATAAGTCAACCAGATAAGAGAGGCAAGACTATGGCACCTGAGAGAGCGGTATTAAATTTCACAGCCTCAGGAACTGAGAGCAGCCAAATAGAAACCGAGTGGAAAGTGGAATGATGTGAAAGAAGAGAGAGAGAAAATGAAAACATTGCCTTGAAATGGCAGAGGAAAGTGTTATCTGTGTTCCCATTTAAAATGTTAGGTTACTTCTTCACATAAAATTTGGATAAAAAAGGTAATATAAAAGTGCTTTTTAAAACCTCCATAGTCCAAGCTCTTCCCAAAGCATCTGTCAGCGTCTGCAGGGTTAACAGCCATCTCTGCTCTCTCAGGGGCAGAAGCACTGAGAAGTTCACCTGTGCTGTTAAGTTTGTTATTGTTGTTCTTTTAATTTCTTTCTTTACTGTTTCATTTTTGTTTTCTAGAAATTACTTAGATGGCTCATATTATAATAATAGAAGCACCAGGGGCAGCAGATATTTCACTGGCTTGAGCTGGCAATATAGCTTACTTAGTGCTGGAGTGCTGGCCCTTGTATGTATGAGGCTCCAGGTTTGCATGTGCGTGTGCATCATGAGTGCGCGCGCACACACACACACACACACACACACACACACACGCACAAGAGAGAGAGAAGAAATTTCATTGGCTTAATAAGCTGCATACTAACAGAGTCATGAGAATGGAGACTTGGAAGTCCTGAGACTATGAGAACAGCTGGCCAGTTCTATCACAGCACTGGGATTCTGCTTTCTGATGTCTGAAATCCAGCAGGGGTGGAGGACTCAATTGCAGATGGAAAATGCCCAATTTGAATTCTGATAAAACACATATTTAACAAATGCTCTGGACAGCTCTACTATTTGTGTTGAATTGACAGCTGTCCAAAGATGCCAGCTGAGGTCTATGTTGTGTGGGTTAAGATAGTGATGGAGGGATCGCAGGACTTCTCTTAGCCTGAAGTCACACAACTCCTAGTAGGTAGAGACAGTAATTGCAAGATCAGCTGGAGGTGGCAGAGTGGCTTAGTTAACAGCAAGTCGGTTTTTAACATCCCTGTGGCTGTCAGCAGTCTGTCTTCCTCAAGTCGGAGTTTCAAGGCTTGTAACAGTTTTGTACTTTATATATTAGATTTCTGTTTAAGCAACACAGCCTGCATATTTGGTTGTGATAGTCAGAGCAGATTAACACAGCAGGTTACCAAACCAATAGCAGCATCTCCTTTGAAAACATCCACCGTATATTCGATGCAGGAGTTTCCTCTAAAACAGGGGGCCCATTCATTCAAAAGTTACTATGATTGGTTCAGTAAAAGTCTACCAGCTAGTGTTAAGTATCCTTAATGATGACAGGTTTGCATCTATGACAGTGTGCAGGTTAGTTTTCTATTAACTTGACACACACTAGGGGCGTCTGGGAAGAGGGAACTTTAATTGAGAAAATGCCTCCATCAAATGGTCTGTAGGCAAGCCTGTGGGGTATTTTCTTGACTAGCAGTTGATGTGGGAGGGCCTAACCTGATGTTGGTGGTGCCAGCTCTGGCAGATGGGCCTGAGTTGTAAAGAAAGCAGATTGAGTGAGCGAGCCATGAAGAGCAAGCTAGTAAGCGGTATTCCTCCATGGTGTCTGCTTCAGTTCCTGCCTCAGGTTCCTGCCTTTTCTTCTTCTGCTGGACTTGTAACCTGTAAGCCAAGCAACTCTTCCCTCCCCGTTGCTTTTGGTTGTTGAGTTTTATCACAGCAATAGAAAGCAGACTAAGACAGCTTTATCCTGTAAACAGAAATGGTCCAAAGCAACCTGAGATGCCATGTTTAGTTTTGTACTTGGACTTGGGAAATGAAAAAGGATCTAGATAGACTCGCTTCTGGGAAGAAGTGCTTATAGTGGAGAGGTAGTGATTGAGCATGCATTCATGCATTCCTCTTGAAGTTTTAGAAGTCAAATATAGTGCCAAGGGTGGGGCATGGCCTTGTCAGTAAAGTGCTTGCCACATAAGCACGAGGACTTGAATATTGACCCCCAGCACCCATGTGTAAAATCCAGGCATGGTAGCATAGTCCTGTGACCCCAGTGCAGGCATGGCAGAGACAGGAGGACCCTTGGAACTTGCTGGCCACCTGCCTTTGAGTTCCAGGTTCAGTGAGCAGCTCTTCTTAAAAATGAAAGTGGAGAGTGATAACAGAAAACGTCTGTGGTGGTTTGAATGCGCACAGCCCCTCAGGCTCATGTGTTTGAAAACATAGTCCCCAGTTCCTGGAACTGTTTCAGAAGGATTGGGAGGGGTGGCCTTGTTGGAGGAGGTGTGTCACTGGGGGTGGACTTTGAAGTTTCCAAAGACTCCTGCCATTCCAAGTGTTGCCCCCCTGTTTGTGCCTGTGGATTAGGATGTGAATGAGCTCTTAGCTGCTGCTCCATCCCCATGCCTGCCTACCTACTGCCATGCTCCCTGTCATGATGATCATGGAATCCTAACCCTTGGAAATTGTAAGCCTCCAACAAACTACTCCTTTTATAACTTGCCATGGTCATGGTGTCTTATCAAAGCATCAGAAAAGAACACCCGATGTTGATCTCTGACCTCCACATATACTTGCACACATGTGCATGCACATGATCACACCCACCCACCCACCCACACACACACATTATCCACCCCTCACACAAAAATGCTGGAGAGAGAAAGAGATCACATTGACAGCTACATTGGACAACAGCAGTAATATGAGTAAAGAAAACAGCGGAAAGTCTGCGGAAGTAAGCCACACCAAGAATGATGTAGTTTTCCTACTTGCATTCCCATCATGCTCATTGCTGCACCCAAAACGCTCCCATAAAAGCACAGCCAAGGTCAGGTCACTCCTCTGCTTCAAACCCTTCAATGAATGACTTTGCTGCCCTCAGTGAGCACACAAGGTCCTTCTGCAGCCTGCCAGACATGGTATGGTGTGATTTTCTTCCTAGATTTCCCAACTTCCTGTCTCAGCCCTGCCTTTTCCTGGGCTCAGCAATGCCTACTCTTAGCTTCTTGGTTTTTTTTTTTTGTTGTTTTTTTTTGATCAGGCAGAACAATTCATTTTCTTCCATAGGCTAATAGCCTCCACTCATCTTTCAAATGCCGCTTGGAGCAGGACATCCTCCTGCCCCATTCTAGGTTGGACCTTACCTCAGCCACACCTTGCTGAGGTCTCCCGTGAATTCTCCTTTTCAACTCTTTCTCATTATGTTCTTACTCATGCCTTTATTGTCACGGCTTAGTGCTGGTCTCTCTGCTCAGAGTCAGAACTGTAAACGTAAGGGCTTATTCATAGTAGTGGTTCAAGAAAGTTGTGTTGAATCTGTGCATAAATAAAGAAAAGGCAGAGGAGCTAGGACAAATCTCTGCAGGCCTCCAACATTTGGAGGGGCACAGGAAACAACAGGAAAAGTAGTCTGAGAGAAAAGTGCCACAAAAGTAGAAAATGGGGATTGAAGAATGGCTAAAGAGTTCATCTCTCAGGAAGAAGCAGGTCTGTCTGACAAACCACAAGGTAACTGCAGGCTAGTAGAGGGTAGTCTCCTTTTGGTGAGTACTTGCGCTTTTACAGTCAATTAATGCAGTTTCCTGTCCTGTAATTTGTACCATGTGACTGAGGGCTGCCCACGCTGGGCAGTGTACAGGTCTGGAGATAAGCACAAACCACTCCGTGTGTAATTTCCGATCATGCCTCTGCCATGCAAATTAAAGACATGCAATCAGGGCCATGCAAATAAGGACCATAGGTATCCGAGTTCCCCTGGCGGATCAGTGTTCAGATGTGCACAGGGCCATAGCTCTTTGGTGTCAGGCTACAACATTTTCTGCAGCTTGGTTAGTTTGCTTCTTTGGGATTTCCTTACCAAGCTTGTGGAAATTCCTTCATTTTCCCTGCTCTCTTACTGTCTTAGTTACTTTTCTGTTGCTTTGATAAGACACCATGACCAAGGGAACTTATAAAAGAAAGAGTTTGGTGGGGGGGTTTACAGTTTTGGAGGTTTATAGTTCATAACCATCATGTCAAGGGACATGGCAGTAGGCAGACAGGCACTGCCCTAAAGCAATAGTTGAGAGCAGAGTTGATCCACAAGTAGAAGGTAGTGAGAGCTACCAGGAAGGGCAGGAGCCTTTTGAAACCTTAAAACCTGCCCTCAGTGATACACCACCTCCAACAAGGCCACACCTCCTTATCCTTCCCAAAAAGTTCCATGACCTGGGGACCAGGTATTCAAATGTATGAACATATGGGGCCATTCTCATTTAGACCACCATACTTATTAATAGCCTATCCTGTGCAGAAGGGATTTGATGCTGGGGAGGGTAAAAGGAGGAATATTTTCATAGCAAGGGATTGCAACAATATCAATTGTTAAAGCCACTCAAGATTAGGATGGTGATGTCTATTTAAAATTCTGCAACAGGCAGACCACCGTGAACTCTGAGAGAGGATTCAGAGGGGAGAGATAAAAGGTGAATCTCAGCGGGGGTATTCTCTTACTGTGATGGTGTGGTGATAGCTTCAGATCCCAGCCTTAGCTTTACTGGGAACAAACTTCAGAGCTAATCCTTAATCTGTGTGGTACTCATCTATGACCTGGGAATGATAATGATTTCATTGAGACAGTCAGAAATAATGAGTGCTACAGATCCAATTGGAGGATATCATTAATAAATGGTAACAGTTGTTATAATCCAGTTCAGTTTTAGAATTTAAATGGATCATTGGTGAAAATAGACCTAACTAAATCAATAAACAGTGAAGCATTTTTTAAAAATTGTCAGCTGTTTTATGTACAAGTTAGGAAGAGAGCCAGTTCTGTTGCTTTTAGGTTAAGAAGTTGATAAAAACCCATAAAGACAATGCCTGCCTATGAATCTTTTATTCAGGAATAAGAGTGTGTGTGTGTGTGTGTGTGTGTGTGTGTGTGTGTGTGTGTGTGTAAAACTCTGGATTGTGCCAGGAAATAAGTTAAACAGACAAACAAAGCTGTGGTGAAATCATAAAACTGAGATACAATGAACAAAATAAATACCTCAGTTCTAGAAAAATGAATAAATAATGGAAAAAAACAAACCTGGGCAAGATGAATACATTGACGTAATTCTTCCTCTGGAGATTTTCTGAAAGCCACTGCTGGAGCCTTTACCTTTCTTCCTTTGTGATTTGAAGAACTTTGATGTTCATATCCTTCTTTTTGAAAGGAACATCCATGTTAGGCTGAAGATACAGAAAAATCTTTTGTTCAATATCAAAATTTAGTAGGAATATTCAGTTCATAGTAGAACCCTTTATGGATTTTTTAAACTTTTTTTTATATTTTGAAATTAAAATTACATCATTTTCTCTTTCCTTTCCTCCCTCCAGATCCTCTCTGTACCTCCTCACCTTGCTGTCTTTCAAATTCATGACCTTCTTCTTAAAGATTGTCATTAAAATTGTAACACACATGACGTGTGTTGTGTATGTGTGTATGTGTGCATGCATGTGCATTTTTCTAAATACATAAATACAACCTGCTCAGTCTGTATAGTATTATTTGTACATATGTTGGTATTGGATAACCAATTGGTGTGCCCTTCCCTGAGGGAGACTGTTTCTTCTTTTCTCAGCATTCCTTAGCTGCCTGTAGTTCTTCATCTGGGATTGAGGCCTTGTGAGTATCCCCTGTCCACATTAGTACGTTTATTGATGCTGTTCTTGTTCAGCTCCTGTTTAGGCAGCTATGTTGAGGAGACATCATTGGTGTGGTTTCTAACATTTCTAGGAGAAACAATCTCAGAGAAAACTCCTTGTTTCTCTGGCTTTTATGATCTTCCTACCCCTCCTTTTGCTGTGATCCTGGGGCCTTGGGTGAAGGAGTTGTGTTGTAGATGTATTGGTTAGAACTGGGCTCCACAACTCTGATTTTGATTGGTTCTGGTTTTTTGTAATGTTCTCTGTCTGTGCTAAGATCCGTTTCCTTGCTGAATGGCGAGAACTATACTTACCCATCTAGACTCAAAGAAGAATGTGCTGTGAAAAATTTTGTGTTTATTAAGCTTCCCCAAGTTTTTATATATACCATCAAATGTGCATAAAGACTTAAGCTTCAACAAATGTATTGTTAATTATTCTTTATTTCTGAAAGATAGTTTTGACAGAGAGATTTTGATTGACAAGTTGGAGTATGCCATTCCACTGCCAGTGGTCTCCAGTGTTTTATATGAGAAATCAGCTGTTAACCATATTAACACTCTCGGGTATATGATATGTCTCTTTTCCTGTTATCAAAATTCCCTTTTTGCATTTGCCATTTGCCATTTTGATTGCCATGTATTTAGACAAGGATCTCACCGAGTTTGTACCAAGTACAACTTGTTGAATTTGCCATTATGTAGAGTAACATAGGCCATCAATTTCGTCAGTGTTTTTTCTTCAAACATCTTGTCTGTCTCTCCCTCTGGTTCTCCTATGATACATATGTGGATATGCCCAGTAGAGCCCCACAGGCCTCTAAGACTGTTAATTTTGCTTCATTTTTCTCTCTGTTCCTCCACTGTATAATCTCAATTTAGCTTGGAGTTTCTTGACTTTTTTCTTCTGTTTGTCTGCCATCAAAATCCTCTCACATACTTTAAAAAATCATATTACTGTATTTTTACCTCCAGAATTTTTGGTTTTCTTTCATAGTGCCTATCTCTTTCTTGATATTCTCTCTTTGATGAGACAGCATTTCATATTTTTCTTTAGTTTTTACATGCAAGCTCCTGGTTCATTGGGCAGATTTAAAATAATTACTTAATATACAGTTATAGATGCGTGTCTATAACTCCAGCACTTGAGAGACAGAAGGAGAAGGATCATGAGTTCAAGGCTAGTCTGGGATACATAGTAAGACATTGTCTCAAAATATCAGCAAAATAGTTGATTACATCTTTGTTTATGAGGATGGCAGGATGGCTTAGTGGGTAATTGCTATGGAATAATCCTCTTGCACACTGTAAAGATTTGTCACTTGAATTGGTTTAATAAAATGATGGGAAGAGGAAGGGCAGAGTCAGGAGTCCCAAGCCAGACACAGAGGAAGCAAGAGAACGCTGTACTGAGAAAAGGTACCAAGTCATGTGGCTAAACATAGATACAAAATGGGTTAACTTAAGTGTAAGAGTTAGTTAATAATAAGCCTGAGCTACTGGCCAAGCATTTACAATTAATATAAGCCTCAGAGTGGTTATTTGGGAACAAGCAGGTGGGAGAAAAATGTCCAATTAGAGGTAACAGCACTTGCTACCAAGACTGACAACCTTAGTTTGATCCCAGAACCCACATTGTTGAAAGAACTGAGCTTTGAAATTGTCCTCTAACCTCATGTACACTGTAGCATATGCGTATGTGCACACACACACACAGACAGACAGACAGACATAGAAAGACAGACAGACACACACACACACACACACACACACACACAGTAATAGAATTGTAAAAAGCCACTTTGTTTAATGTCTACACTTCCTTAAGAACCAGTTCAGCTGAGCAACCCTTTCATGCATGAGTTAAACTTTATTTCTTTCTATGTCAATAACTCTCTGTTGACCTGGACATTTGGGATTATATCATGTAACCCTGGGGGTCACATTCAGCTCATTTCTCTGTGTGTGGTTGCCATAGACTGCTTAGTAACCCTCTAAACTAAATCTATATAATGTTTTGAGTGGTTTTATTTATTTTTTCTTTGCTTTTCTTCTGCCACTGCCACCTGGAACTTAGGGCTGACCTTCCGGTTTCTGTCAAGGGGCTTTGTGTGTATCAGGAAACCTGCTTTCTACATCCACCAGCTTAAGATTTTCGTTGAAGTTTACCTACCTCCTGCTTGCTCAGATCCATCCTTCCTTCCTTCCTCTCTCATTCCCTCCTTCCCTTCCTCCCTCCCCTCCCCTCCCTCCCTCCCTCCCTCCCTCCCTTCTTTCTTTCTGTCCTTTCTTCGAGATGGGCCTCACTGTGTATCCCTGGCAGTCCTTGAACTCACTATGATAATCAGACTGGCCTCAAACTCACAGAGACCCACCGCCTCTGCCTCCTGGGTGCTGGGATTACAAGCATGTACCGCTCTGCCTAGTTCTCTGCTCAATCTCTTGATGGTATTGTCATGTGCAGATGGATATTTAAAAAGCATCTCTGATTGTCTTCAGCAAAAAACCCTAGTGAAGGACCATTTTACCAAGCCAGGGCTGTGTAAGATCACATAAGAATCAACCCCATGAGAGGAGATTCCCAGGGCACCACCATGTGTATTGGATAGTCACAGTTTTCCGGGAATGGGGAATTTGGGAGACTTCAAACTCATTCTTCCTCTCCAGTGGTTGTCATGCTGCTGTTTTTATTTGAAAGGGGCTGTTGGTTTTTATGGTTATCCCACAGCTGGAGCAAGGGGCTTGGGAGTAAGCCCACTTACTCTGAGGTAACACTAACTGAAATGAGCTGTTTTCTCTGGAATAAACGAGTCTTGATCATTGCAGGTCTCCGGCTAATCCCCAGAGTGGGTAGTATCTTTGTCAGTTTCACAGGGAGCAGACATTTGGATGTCCTTACTCTACCATGTCTGGTAGTATCCCAGCGTGCCTTGTGGGGTCATGTTGTCTTATTACAGGAACAGAGAAGTAGCTAATACAGTAGAAAAGAACATATGAACTGAACAGACTGGCACCAGCAGTCCCTACCAGAATTTGCCCTACCACTCATTCAGGAAATTCCCTTTTTGGTGCCTATGGTATGCATTGAATAAATTGTGAATTTTCATTAATTAAATTATTTTCTATATTGGCATTGAGCCTAGAGCCTCATGCATGCCAGACCAGCACTGTACCACCATGTTAGACATTAATGCTCTTTTGAAAGTTCTTACTTATTTTACATTTATGTAAGTGTGTACTGCTTTGTGGGCCTATGTGCAGAAAATGTGTGCAGGTAGCTATGGAGGTAAAAGATGGCTTTGGATGCCCTGGAACTTCAGCTATCGGTAGTTGTTGGCTGTTCCCTGGGTGCTGGGAACAGAACCCTGGTCCTCTTCAGGAAGAGTAAGTACTCTTAACTGGTGAGCCATCTCTTCAATCCTCTTTTTAAAAATCTAAGATAAGATCTCTACTACATTGCCCAGGATGGCCTTGAAATGTGCATTTTCTGCCTCAGTCACATAAATAACTAGTATTAAGTGTGAGCCTCTAGGCTGGACTGGCTACAATAATTCTTATCTTTATGAAAGTTATATTTTGGCCAAGGAAGATATTTAATGATTGGAAAAAACAAATGGAATATAATATATTAGTTGAAGACAAATCCTATGCAAAATATTTAAGCAGATGCGGGGGTTAGGGAATGCTTGTGGTGGATGTGAAAGAGGGAGCCTGCAATTTAAAAAGAGCCAAGAGCACAGGCCTCAGCTGCAAGGCAACCTTTGGGAAAAGGAGATGAAGAGAGCCATTTGGTGGAGGGAAGTGAGTTGGACTTGGGAGCAGCACCAGGGTGGGAGCAGAGTGCTCCTGCAGGTGGGAGCTGAGTACTCCTGCAGCTGGGGGCCGAGTACTCCTGCAGCTGGGGGCCGAGTACTCCTGCAGCTGAGGGCCGAGTACTCCTGCAGCTGGGAGCCGAGTACTCCTGAAGCTGGGAGCCGAGTACTCCTGCAGCTGGGGGCCGAGTACTCCTGCAGCTGGGAGCCGAGTACTCCTGAAGCTGGGAGCCGAGTACTCCTGCAGCTGGGGGCCGAGTACTCCTGCAGCTGGGAGCAGAGTATTCCTGCAGCTGGGAGCCGAGTACTCCTGCAGCTGGGAGCCGAGTACTCCTGCAGCTGGGAGCAGAGTACTCCTACAGCTGGGGGCAGAGTACTCCTGCAGCTGGGGGCAGAGTACTCCTGCAGCTGGGAGCAGAGTACTCCTGCAGCTGGGGGCAGAGTACTCCTGCAGCTGGGAGCAGAGTACTCCTGCAGCTGGGGGCAGAGTACTCCTGCAGCTGGGAGCAGAGTACTCCTGCAGCTGGGGGCAGAGTACTCCTGCAGCTGGGGGCAGAGTACTCCTGCAGCTGGGAGCAGAGTACTCCTGCAGCTGGGGGCAGAGTACTCTTGCAGCTGGGAGCAGAGTACTCCTGCAGCTGGGGGCAGAGTACTCCTGCAGCTGGGGGCAGAGTACTCTTGCAGCTGGGAGCAGAGTACTCCTGCAGCTGGCAGACCGAGCCACATGGCTGACAGGAGGAGACAGCGAGGAGAACTTTTGAGTGGAAGGGAGAGCACTCCAGGGCACAGAACCGAGAAGTGACAAGACATGAGCATTAGCGAGCTCATTTGGAGAATGCCGACACCTGCTTGACCGTGGGAGCACGGACAAGCTGTCCTGATGTGGTCAGGCTCTCCAGACAAGGGCATCAGTGGCTGAGATGGTGGTGGGGCATTGCATGGGCAATCAGAGCGGACTGCAGCCATGGCAGCATATGTGGTCACTGTACACCAGGGTCTGTGGTCAGCATATTCACATTTAACCCCTCAGCAAACACTCTCTGTGTCGTGATCTTCACTGACTAAGTAAATGGTAAGCTGGAGCCAGCCAGCTGGAAAACGTACCAAGACTGAGCACTACAGCCAGGGCTGGGCTGAATTTATTTGATTTCCAAACCCCTGCCCACATAAGTACATAATACTAAGTCCCATGAAGTTAAAGAACATGTCCATGAGACATTTTCTACTAAATATAACTGGTTAAACTGTATTACATAGTAAGCTAAGTGGATCGGGGATGCTTAAAGGCCAAAGCCTGTGGCACAAAAGCACCTCATTATTATTTTGTAAAATATTTCCAAGTGCATATTTATTTTTAGTGTGTTAGGATAAGGCCAACTGGACCTTGTAGGCATGGTTTCATTTGAGACCTTGAGATGGGCAAATGCTTACCCAGTGGGTTCAGGGCCTTAAACAATGAAGAAAGGGTCAGAGAGGATGTGGCCGTGGAAGCAGAGGTTAGATGCATAGTACCACAAGTCAAGGACTGCAGACACCTCTGGAAATTGGAAAGAGTCAGGGAACAGGGTCTCCTGTGGAGCTTCCAGTAAGAATCTGGCTCTCAGAACCCCTGGATTTGAGCCCAGGAAAACCCATGGTGGGCTTCTGCCCTCTGAAGTGGCCGTTAAATTAGTGACTGCTTGTTACATGCAATTGCAATAAGAAACTAATACAGAGACACAAACACAGACATAGAAGACTCCACCTCCTAAAGGTTGCTTTACCTCCTAAACAAGGCTGCCAGCTACGTTAAAACGTGAGTGTGGCTGGGCCGTGGTGGTGCATGCCTTTAATCCCAGCACTTGGGAAGGAAGAGGCAGGCGGATCTCTGTGGGTTCGAGGCCAGCCTGGTCTATAGAGCGAGATCCAAGACAGGCTCCAAAACTACACAGAGAAACCCTGTCTCGAAACAACAACAACAACAAGCCATAAAACAAAAAAAAAATATGAATCTGTGAGGGACACATACATTCAAACCTGACTGCCATGTTAAGCCCAGGATCAAAAGCAAGCACAATTAATACAAATGGCTAAAACCAAGTTCTCAAAAGGTAAAATCATGCAAATATGCAATCCGAGTATGTTTTGGAGATTTTTGAACTTGCTAATTAGCAAGGGGATAAGTAAGATTAAGTCCACTTCAAACTCTGTTCTAGAAACTGTGTTTTCAGATAGGTTAGTAGGAAATGTCAGGTAAGATTGCTGACTGTGACAAAACTGGTTAATGTACAACACAGCCACTAACTTTTTGGTGGCCGTCCTTTTCCCTGGCAGAACTTTCTTTTCTGTTGGCGAAATGGTGTTTTTTTTTTTTTTTTTTTTGTGTGTGTGTGTGTGTGTGTCTTTACAAATCTAGGACTGTTACTGGCAGGCACTTAAAAGTCACTCTATAGGCCCTCACTACTGATAAGGAAAAGGAAGGAAGGGACAGGAAGCTCACATTTTGCCTTGTGTCTGAGTTTTGAAGACCTTTACTTTTTGTTTGTTTGTTTGTTTGAAAGTTTCATGTAGCCCAGACTGTCCTCCAACTCCTTACATAACTGAGGATAGCCTTGAATTCCTGATCCTCCCACCTCTACCCAAGTGCTAAGATTATAGGCGTTACAAAGCCTGGTTTATGTGGTGCTGGGGTTGGACTCAGAGCCTCCATTCATGCTAAGCAAGCAACGTCCTAGCAGCGACATCCTCAGCCCTTGACTACTTGTTCTCAGCATCGATCACTCACCTCGTGACTTTGAGACCGTCAAGCTGGTGGGAACGCAGAGAAGTGATTAGAAGCTTGTGCTGGCACGAGACAAGCATGCCTACTAGCTCCCTCGATAGTCTAGAAATGGGGCAACAGTAACAGTTAAGGGAGATTCTGTGAAAGCAGATTTTTAGATGCAACTGTTAGTCTAAAAGAATCAGGAACCTGAAGACCGAAGTAAAAAGGGTCTCAAGGACAAGTGGATTACCTTTACAGAGAGCCCCTCAACATCTGTCATGTTTTACAAATTATCCCATCCACATAACTTGGTAGGATACCAGGAAATATCCAGCTCAAGAAAGGATTAATGGAAAAACGTTTTCTTCATTAAAGCCTATCCAGTTAAAATTTTCTAAAAATTCATTAAGAGACAAATAATAGTAGAGCAATAAATCTAGGGACTGTCTCCTATTAATTTGTAAAATAATTTAATTAGGGCAGGTGAGTCATGGATCAGTGCTCACACCCTCCAGTGTAATTCTATAAAAGAAATAACTCATCCCTAAAATACATCATCTTTGGGTAAAACGTGTCTGGCCTTGCATCAGCATCAGATATTGCAAAAGTTTAGAAAAGTCAGTGAGTTCGAGGCCAGCCTGGGCTACAGAGTTAGTTCCAGGAAAGACACAAAGCTACACAGAGAAACCCTGTCTCGAAAAGCCAAAAAAAAAAAAAAAAAAGAAAAGAAAAGAAAAAAGAAAAAGAAAAAGTCAGTGTGAAATTACATAAGACATATAGATATTAATGAGAAATTTGCGGGTTTGCCTATATATAGTTTAACTGTGTACTTACTGTCTTCTCCACAGAACCCAAATCTGAGAGAGGGTCTGTGATTTAATCACCAGATGTATGCCACACCAAACCCGCCGGGAGACCAGAACGAACCGGCAGTTCTGAGTTATGCCGCGAGGTGGCGCTGCCATGCTTTGGAAATGGCGAGGACAACGCCATCTGCGAACGCTGCACTGGAGTGGGAGGTGAAACCGCTCGCGGCAGCCGGCGCCTGCAGGTGCGTGTGACACAGAACTGTAGGACAGAGGTGCTAGAACACAAACAGGACCAGGTATTAAGGGAGCCTGGGCGGGGCAAGAAAACATCGAATCACAAAGTTGGAAAATGCAGCCGGTCAGGATGACAGGACATCCACACACTCTTTCTACACAGATTTAGCAAAGCAGGGCTGGTACCACCCTGAAGCTGGGATACCCCAGGCTGCCTGCCTTAGCCCCCGTTGTTTTCCTGCCTCTGCTTTATTCTGGTCCTTGGAATTCCCCACACCTCTGCCTCGAGTTCCTGGTGTTGTGGGCTTCATGCATGAGCTTTTCACGAGTTCTATATAATCACCGGTTTGATTCTGAATGGTGCTGCTGCTGTCTTACCATCACCACGGGGCAGGTGGCAGCCTTCCGCGGCTGCCTTCTCATCAGGGAAGAGCCATGGTAATGTTCACTGGGGGAAAAGATCCAGGTCCAGTCTCCTGCCGTTTTAACTTTTAAAACCCAAGTAGTGGTTGTAGGAAGGTGGAAAAAACCAGGTATATTTACCAATATTCAGAGGCAGGATCCGCAGCAGATGAGCCTTCCCTAACCAGAAAACAGGATTACACACCTAGCCACAATAGCTTTTAATTGAATCACGAATTCTTTTAGGAAAGGCTCTCTCCCTAGCTCTTTAAACAAGGCAAGTAACAGAGTTAGGTGGAAAAATATATTGACATTAATGCTTTTCAGAGAAAAGTTGGACTCTATTTGAAGAAGGCTTAACAATCTTTTGCTTTTATTTCTTCTTTTTTAATGTACCAAAGTAATATATTAAATAAATCTTCTCTAGGAGGCTTAAATAATCTCTTTCAGGAAATGTTTATAAGTGACATGTGTGTTTTAGATGGAAGGAGTTTTTTCTTATGTGGTGTTGTCATTGATTGTTAATGACATTTAAAGTCATTTTAAGCAGAGAGAGCACTTGTATCAAGTGTATTCTCATTCTGACAGGATTCAGTGCGGTGCTACACTTACCAGCTTTATTGTAAGACCTAGAACCAGCACTGCTTTTGTGGTGCTTAACCTCCAGCACTTAGTGTTCCTACCTAGGAAGGAAGGGTAGTGGCAATGTCTTTCTCCTCTGGAAACGAGCTACAGAGCTCAGCACAGTTTTGAGCATAGGGTGTACAGCCGAGCAGTGCTACCAACTCAGTGTTGATGAGACATCACTGATGGGCACCATGAGATGTCATCATGCCTTCGGAAGACAGAGCTCCTGCTTCACATCACTCACATGGCTGTCATATAACAATCTTGTTACTTGGGCTGGGGAAGTGGCTGAGTATTTAAAATGATTGCTGTGCAACCATTAGGATCTGAGTTCGCATCCCCAATACCACGTAAATGGTGGCTGGGCATGGCAGCCCACCTGTAAGCCCAGCCCTTGAGAGATGGAGATGGGTGATCTCCAGGGCAAGGTGGCTAGCCAGGCTAGCTAAACTGACCAGCTCTGGATTCAAATGAGATATTCTGCTTCAATTTCTAAGGTGGAGAGCGACTGAGGAAGAGACTAGTGTCTGCTTCTTGGCTTGTGTAGGCATCTGCATCTGCACACCTGTGAACACATGCATGATGTGCAAAGAAAAGCAGGAGAGGGGTATCCTGCAGAGTTATCCTGAGAACCAGTGTTAGGACCTTGGCCGTTAAAAGTGTTTAATGAACAGGAGCTGGGCTGACCCCTTCTCCCTCTTGGGAAAGAATGGTTAACTGCCTTGCACCTTTCATGCAGCCTCTGGAGGGGGCTTTGGGTTCCAGTCATGAGAATTTGTTGGGCAGAGGACCAGCGCTGCTCATATTCTGAGGGAGGGATCCAAGGCCTCCAGCTGGGCTCATTGAGCCCAGGAAGTAGATGGGAGGATGCAGGGGGTCACCGAATCCCACCTCAGAGGTCCCCTGCTCAGAGGTCCCTCTTTCAGAGGTCTCTGAAAGAGTGGTATGGTAAGCTGCAGGGTGGGAAGAAACTTTGGAAATGACTGAATTCAGACATCAGCAGCTTCGGGAGGCAGGCACCTTGACCTGCCTTCTCATCTTCGTTGTCTTCCTGGGAGCTAAAGAGCGCATGCCTCACTTTCTTCTCAGGTCTCGGAGCTGGTGGCTTCCCTGCTTCAGATGTGCTCCCTCCATGGCTTTGACTTTTGCATCTAAACTTCACCCACCCACCGTTGAAGGTTAAAATTCATTATGCAAAGTCAAGCAAAACTCATGCTGACACCGAGGTAAATCAGCCTTGTTTACCGCCATTTACATAAACACATGCATTAGCTGTGCGAAGTGCTGAGCGCCCTGTAGTGGGCCTGACGATATCTGTGGGCTAATTGACTTCCCAGAAGTTCCTCTTAGCTTGATGACGGTTGGGGAATGGCAGATCTGTGATGCCTTCATTGGACACAGCGGGGAGACAAGTGTGGGCAGACAGTGGGGCGGAGGACAAGTGTGGCTTGAGGTCAGACTCTTCTGTACTTTACCAAGTAGCTGGATTGCTGCTCCTGCTGCTTACCCCCCTCTCCCCTTCCGGTTCTCATGTAGTCCATGGTGACTTCAAACTCACTGTGTATCCCTGGCTGGCTTTGAACTTCTGATGCCCCTGCCTTCACCTCCCAGGTGCTGAGATGATACAGGCATAATCCACCATGCCTGACTATGATCATCTTAATCTTGCCTTATTCAGCTTTTCCACCTCTCCAAATCTGTCCAGTAGAAGTAACATTACCTATATAGCAGGGTTCCTTTCCCTCCCTCCCCCTGTTTCTTCTTCCTCACAGGAGACACCTAAGAAATACCTCTACACTCCCAAGTCCCTTCTAGTCTCACGTGACTCTCCAGAAGTAAGAGTTGTGTAAAGGGTACACAAAGCAGAGTGTGTTGTGGCTGGTACAAGACAGGGCTTGGTATTCTTCTGTAGTTTATCCTGATTGAGTGTTGGCCCAGCCACTGGCTACTGAATTACACTGTTTTTACAGCCATTGTGTCAGATTTACAGATAAAAAAGAGGTACCGAGAAGTCTCTTTTCTCAGTTACTGCCAGGAAGTACCTTATTTTTGTTTTCTGGTGTCAATGGGGTGAGTCCTATCTTGGCTGCCTCAGTTAACCTTACTTTCTAGCCTTTGCAAAAAGAGCCGCAATTATAGTAATGTCATTTGAATTGTGAGCATAAGAAACCCTCTGTGTTTCATAAGTAGACCTACTGTGTTCTCACTGGATTTCCTTTCTTCATTGCCTGTATATGTGATGTTAGCAGGTGTTGGGGAGACAAAGCAAGCAATAAACTGAATGCATATACAAGAACCTCTGGAAATCCCAGGGTGAGTCGGTGATTCCAGCAAACACGGCAGAGGTCTTCAGGGAGGGGTGGATCCTTGAGAAGGACATCAGCAGTGTGCGCAGTGTTTGGACTGGCAGACTCACGGGAGCTGGCCAGAGAGTCAAGTGAGGGGCAGGATGGAGGAGAAAATGGAGGTGTTTGTGTTTGATGGCGTCAGGAGGGTGAAGACTGTGCCGAACTTGGGCATCAGAGGTGGAGTCCTCAGATTATAATTTTATTTATCTGTTTACTTATTTTTAGTATAGTATTTGCTTTGTGGCCCTGGCTGGCCTGGTACTGGCCGTGTAGCCCAGGCTGGCTCCCAGCCATCCTCCTCTCTTGGCCCCCTGTGTGCTAGGATCCTAGCTGTAGGAAACCACTCCAGCTTTTGAGATTGTAATTTCAAAGGCGATTGAGTAGTGATGACAAATTAGTGTGTAGCATTAGGAACTGGAGAGGCTTTCTATCACTGAGTAATCATTTATTGGAAATGAGCTGGGGGCCATTGTCACCATTGCTGGCACAGAAAATTGTGTCATGATGGTGTTGTACAGTATTTGCCTGTAATTATTAAGTCTGGACCTGAAAACTTTCATCCCAGAACTAGAAGTGAAGGTGAAGAACAAGCTTTCCTAAGTAAGGATGGCTGTGGGGGAGGGGGCAGGGCTGTGGGGGAGGGGGCAGGGCTGTGGGGAAGAGGGGCAGGGCTGTGGGGAAGAGGGGCAGAGCTGTGGGGGAGGGGGAAGGCTGTGGGGGAGGGGGCAGGGCTGTGGGAGAGGGGGCAGGGCTGTGGGGGAGGGGGCAGGGCTGTGGGGGAGGGGGCAGGGCTGTGGGGGAGGGGGGAGTGCTGTGGGGGATGGGGCAGGGCTGTGGGGGAAGGGGACGGCTGTGGGGAAGAGGGGCAGAGCTGTGGGGAAGAGGGGCAGGGCTGTGGGGGAGGAGGAGGGTTGTAGGAGAAGGGGACAGGGCTGTGGGGAAGAGGGGCAGAGCTGTGGGGAGGTGGCAGGGCTGTGGGGGAGAGGGAAGGATTGTGGGGAAGGGGGACAGAAATTTTCCTTTTTTGCTTAGAGTAAGTGGTCACTTAGGTGCTTTGAATGTTAGAATTCAAACAGAGGCAAGTTCTTGATAATTAATGAATTATTGTTGTATTTGGGGGATAGAATGTGGGTCCATGGGTGTTCAAACTTTCTACCACAGAGCCAAGCCACAGCCCATGACAGATTTACTGTTACGAATTTCTACATTAATAAGACACTTTTGTTATTATCCAGTCTATTACTGATTGTATATCAGAAGATAAAATGTATTTTCTCTGTACTATAGACTGTTCGGTATTGTAAGTAAATGAATCTTGAAAAAGCATTTTTTTTTTTAAATATTTACTGGAGATGAAATTATGGTGTTTGTAGGAAAATGGATGAAACTTGAGATAATTAGTGAAGTAATCTGGACTTAAAAGGACAAACATCTTGTTTTCTCTTATTTGTGGATCTTAGATTTTATCACACACACACACACACACACACACACACACACACACGCATGCACGCACAACATAAAAGTAGAAGAGAGGATCTCTGGGGAATGCAGAGGTCCAACAGGAAAGAGAAAGGAGAAAGGGAAGGGTATGGGGTGGTGAAAGCATACGATGTAGTTCAATGAAAACATCTTGATGAAATCCATCACATGTATACACCCATTGCATGCATAGATGTACAATGAATATATGTGAAGACATATATATATATATATTTGAAATGTTACTATCCGGGTGCAAAAGAGTCACTGGATTCTGTAGTCAAAAGTTTTCCTGTGTTCCACAGCCGCTTGGTCCCAAATAAACATACAGAGGCTTATATTAATTACAAACTGTTTGGTCTATGGCTCAGGCTTAGTGCTAACTAGCTCTTTTATCTTTAATTAACCCATTTTTATTAATCTATGTGTAACCTGTATTCCATTACATCTTGCTCCCCCAGCAGCCCAGAGTATCTCCCCTGACTTTGCCTTTCTTTTTCCTGTGTCTTTGCTTGGATTTCCTGCCTAGCTATAACCTGTTTAGTCATAGACCAAGGCAGCTTCTTTATTAACCAATGGTAGCAACACATATTCACAGCATACACAAAAACCATCTCACAGCAGGGTTCTACTTTTTCTGTTATTGTTGTTTGTAGCTGGAGTTTTCTCCAGTCCCGCTCAGACCCAAGTAAACACACAAAGACTTATATTACTTATAAACTGTATGGCCGTGTCAGGCTTCTTGCTAGCTAGATCTTACATCTTACCCATTTCTATTAATCTATAAGTTGCCACGTGGCTTGTGGCTTACTGATACTTTACATTTTCTTATGGTGGCGGCAGAAGCTGGCAGCATCTCTTGACTCAGCCTTCCACTTCCCAGAATTCTCCTCTCTCTTTGTCCTGCCTGTACTTCCTGGCTACTGGCCAATCAGCACTTTATTTATTAACCAATCAGAGCAACACATTCACAGCATACAGATATCCATAGCATTTTTGTTTGTTTGTTTGTTTGTTTTCGAGACAGGGCTTTTCTGTATAGCTTTGGAGCCTGTCCTGGGACTCGCTCTGTAGACCAGGCTGGCCTTGAACTCATAGAGATTTGCCTGCCTCTGCCTCCCGAGTGCTGGGATTAAAGGTCTGTGCCACCACCACCTGGCTTGGGTTCTACTTTTTAAATAAGCATTTTGTACCCAAAATAATTTACCCATGCTATAATTTGTTGCTGTTGAGTTTAAGTGTTAGTTTTCCTTTCCTATCCCATTTGGTTTCACTTTCTCCCTGTAAAAATTTACTTTTGGCTTTTGCTTCCTCTGATCAAATGTCTTTTTTTCTGGTTCACAAGGCAATGTGATTAGGGTGTATTTTAGAGGTAAGAATCAAATATGTATGTAGGAATATTTTTCCCTAAAAAATGCATCAGGTTTTCAAACTGAAGAAGTTTCCCTCTTCAGTTTCCCCTCCAACAAATCTTCCATTAACTCAGGCTGTGTCTTCAGGGATTTACAGCACTCTTGCTCATGAACTTTTCCTCTCCAGCAGCCTCTTTTCTCAGACTCTGTCAATCACAGTGACCTTTACTCCTCCAACTTGGTGCTCAGCAAAGAAGTACCTCATTGTTATCTCTGTAACTTCAGCCTTTTTAGGTGCCAAACAGAGGTCAACATGGCTTTCCTTTGAGACCTTAAATGAAGGCATTTCCCCCACTTAATCTCAACCTGTCTTCGTTCATCCTTCCTGTGCACAATCTCCAGCTCTGGGGAGCCCTACTATGCTGTGATATCCCCATTGTGATGCTATCTATACCAAACTGTCTTCATCTGCCTCTTGGGCCAGGTGATTGCTCACTGTCTGCTTCTTTCTCCAAGCAACTGCCTTAGATCTTGGGCTTCCTCATTAGGACACCTGGCCCTGAACAATCTTGACTGACAGTCGCTGGGGATGAGATGGCCATCTGGCAGGGGGAAGGTGGATAATGAGAAAGGTCAGAAGATGTGTCTTAGTGCTGGATCTCAATGGAAGAAGGCTGATTTTGCTCAGATTGTATGGTGCACATGAACATCAAAAGCAAACTTTTTAAAGATGTTTCTATTCATATAACACTGAGAAGATTTTAATTCACTCAACATTATTATTATCATTATGTTTTTAGAGGCTTGACTTAGAATAGCTGGTTGGATAATAAAGACACCATGTATTCTTGCTGTAACACATGAGACACTTTGCTGCTGAAAGCTATACTGGGAAGAAATGGGAAGTCTGTGAAAAACACACACATGTAGGTCCATGTCTTGCTCTAGAGATGATGGTATAGAAATAGCCACTGTGAATGTGTGGATATCTGTATACATGACCCCCAACTGTACTTAACATGAGGGACAATATCCTATTTGTATTCTACAAGATTTTCTCTTGCTCCCAACAAAGTAGATGTTTTGAATCAAGTTAAAAGATGTGTGGCTGGAGAGATGACTCAGCAGTTAAGAGCACTGACTGCTGTTGCACGAATCCTAATTGGTCTTAATAAAAACCCGGAGCCAGATATCGGGGATAAATGCTGAAAGATCAGAGAGACAAAGGAGCAAGCCACAGCTACATCTCATCTCACTAGCTCCTTGGCCAAGAGGACTGAGCTTCTTTCTCCACACAGCCATATCACTTCCTGTCTCATTCTCCCTCGTGCTGGGATTAAAGGCATGTGCCTCCCAAGTACTGGGAGCAAAGGCATGAGATCCCAAATGCTGGGATTAAAGGTGTGTGCCACCACTGCCTGGCTTCTATGGCTAACTAGTGGCTGGCTTTGCCCTCTGATCTTCAGGCAAGCTTTATTTGTTAGATTATACACAAAATATACCCACAGACTGCTTTTCCAGAGGACCTGGGTTCAATTTTACCTTGTGAGTGACATGACAGCTCACAACTGTCTGTAACTCCAGGTCCAGGGGATCTGATACCCTCATACAGACATGAATATAGGCAAAACACCGATGCACATAAAATAAAATAAAAAATAAAAAAAGATGTGTTTAGCAGAATGGGCCCTACGACAGGATTGGCTTTCCCGACAGGTGACGCTCTGTGTTGTTTTTGAAGGGCCACATAACCCTGCTTTGCCTCCCATGAAGGCTTGTTGCAGTCGGGCAATTGTTCAATTGTACATACACTTCTTAGGCGTAAAGCAGCCATAAATATTACCTGAGAGGCATTTCTAATGCATTTGTCTCCAAGCATAGTAGTTATGGCCAGATTCTATCTGAGAAGGAAGGAGTTGGCCGACTCTCACTTGGGTAGCAGCATTGAAGGCATTGGTGTAAATACTTACTCCTTATAAGAATACACTCAGGAGCAGAAGCAGCCTGTGTCCTCAACTGCTCAATGAAGGGAATGAGGTTGAGAGGTGAACAGAAAGACATCTTGTCTATGGTCACTCACCTGCTCATTACTTACTGATTAATTCATTTACTCATTTGCATATTTACTGTATACTATGTGTCAGACTTAGGATGAGGCTCTGTAGACAGCAAAAACCAGTTTCTCTTCTCAGAAGCTCACAGACTGAAGAAGGATAATAATATCCAACATACAGCAGAGGAGCAGGGAAAGAGAAAGCGTGTCAGTAGAGTTCCCTTGTGGGCAGACCACAGGATAGTGCGAAGAGAGCTTGCCCAGAGAGGCCTGCAAGAACCAGGTGCTCCTCCAGGCTCTGGTTACTCATTGCATCCTCACAAGACCCATTGTTATTTTCATTCATAATTGAGTAAACCAAGACACCAGTGGCTTAGTGGTTTGCAGTCTTGGAAATGCAAATCCAAGTGGCCTGCCTGCAGAATCTGCATATCTGTGATCATACTCTGCTGTCCAGAGAGGTGGAGAAAGGAATGTGCTGAGCAAGATCCCATGCAATGGTCCAGAAGACAGGCTGAGGGCAACACTGTGGGGAGCTGACTATGGGGAGGAGTGGAGAATAGGACAGAGAAGGAGCAGCGATGACAGCATCAGGGACTGGTTTCATGAGAACATCTGGAGTCCACAAAGCATTTTCTCCCACATCAGTCTTGCTCTCTCTTCTCGGGCAGCTGTGCAAAAGGCAGCAGTGAGCTCCTGGCACTCACTTCACAGGTGACATATCTGGGTCTCCTGGGGGGAGCACTGTCTCTGATTCAGGCAGTTCACAGACAGGCACAGCATCAAAGCCCTTATTTTTGCACACACTCAAGTTCTCATGTCTGTACTCAGTGCAGGACAGTTTCTTATATTTGGCTAATTGCTGATCTGTTTTTCACCCCCAGATACACAGTCTGCTCCTCTCAGTTGGAGAAAGAACAAGTGGGGTTCTTGTGAGCAAGGAAACTCACATGATACTGGTATCTCTTCGGTTCCCTGGAAGCTTCTTAAATCTGGGTTGATTAAATTCCTTTGAGTAAATAAGAGAGGGACAACATGGGTGTGTGGATAGATGTGTCCTGTAGCCTGACCCATCCAGGTTTCAATCTCAACCCTAAGACTATAAGTAAACGAACATCAGTTGGGTGTGTGTGTGTGTGTGTGTGTGTGTGTGTTCTTGGTTGCTGTTGACAAGTGATATATAGATTTTTGCATGAGGAGGAGATCTATATAAAACATTAGAATAAAGGGCATGCATGCACTCCAGGATTGTTTTGTTTATTTTTATCCTCCTTTTTAGCCAGGTGACCAACATAGTAGATGTTCCAAACATAGTCATGAATAAATGGATGTGTCAGTATGCAGATGAGGCATTGCAGGGGGCAGGGGAACAGCAGACATGTTTGCCTACATAGGAGGCTTTATGTGTATCAGTTGGGAGGCAGTATTACAACAAGCCACACAAAAGAAGAAAAGGCTGGGTGCGGTGGCACAGGCGTGTAATCTTAGCACTTAGGAGGTGATGTAGGAGGGTCAAGAGTTCAAGGCTAGCCTCACCTACATAGCAAGCGAGCCCACTTAGACTATATGAAATCTTATCTCAAAAGAAACCTATCTACCAACCAGTCAATCAATCAGACAAAAGGCATTGAAACTGAATGCCTCTGCAGACCAGAAGCCATAATAGGTTTTTGTTGATTTGCTCTATTTAGTCAGAGTAAGAGTAGACTGGTTCATTATTAAGTTGACTCTCCATAGCTTCAGGATTCAAAGGTAGACCCATATCTTGAGAAGATTTCCTAAATGATTATAAAGATACCTGTAAAGTTGGCTCCTATGCTTACCCTTCTGTTATAATTTGGCTTATGTATTTGTGGGTTTTTTTCCTGTGTGTGCACTGTGTAGTTGGTTCTATAGCTCTTGTGTCTAGCTAACAATTATTATTTCCCACTCTGTGCAAGTGGATGCTTTGGGGTTGTATGGAAAGACAGATGCATGGTCTTAAGGTTTGTACATCGACTAAGCATAGTAACAGAGACAGTGTGGTTCAGAAGTTGTGAGAATGAACTAGAACACATAGTTATGAGTGGTCACACAGATGAAGGGAGGCCTAGAGAGAATGGAGAAAAAAGAGCCAACCCCAGTTTTCCTTACTTTCTGATTTTTAACTTTTTTCTTTGGTGAGAATGTTCTGTTTCTTATTTAGTGTCCATCCCTATTTTAAAGAACTTTTTAGTAATATGTTGGAACTTGCTTATAAAATTTTATGCCAAAATATTATTTGATGCATTTTTAAAAGATGTTGACTCTTCAAGGAAAAGCAGCCCCCCCTTTATGTTTTCTCAATGTACAGGCCAGTAAGTACATTTTTTTAAAAAAAAGCTGACTGATGCTCATTGATTCTTGGGTGTCAGTGACTGTTGCAAAATTAAGCTTAGTAGGTTGAAAGTAGATTAAAAGTGTAAAGAGGGATGTGTGAAGAAGACCATTTCCAAGGTTACTTCTAAATGAAGCATCAGTGGTGGGAACTGATTATTTGGGCAGAGATAGTACTTAAAATAACACTTGGATCTGCAAGCCGAAGAACATCAACAGGATAATTCATACACGGGCTCATTTCCTCCTTGCTGGTTATTAGCCAGGAATACAGTTCAGCATATGGCTTATTATGCTGCTAGTTGGGAGAGAGCAGAATTTAATCCAGACAGGAGTGACTGTTTTTCATCCATTGCTTAGCCCACCTACCTTTCCAGGAACTGGGAGTTATCCTGTCATTCTGCTGTGAGTCTGAATGGCTAATAGTGTGGGGACAGGCCGCACCCATGGGGCACCATCATTTCAGGTATAACATAAACTTGAAACAAGCTTCAGTCTTTTTCATATGTGTTCTAGGGCATGTAAGAGGCAATATGCCTCTGGCTGACCTGGTTTGGGGGGAGATAGAGTAAGAGTGCTCTGTTTTCTCTGCTGTGTCCACTGAAAATCCTGGATGTCGGGTGTGAGAAGATGCAGCAAGGTAGAAGAAGGCAGACAGATAGGACCCTAAGGACCTGAGGCCACCAGGGTGCCAGGAACCACTGTATACTCCTTCCAGCAGTAATGAGGAGCCCATCATGCTTTGGATGTCAAAAGAGACTGAGTGGGAAACCTGCCCTACTACTTCCACACCATAGTAGCAAGGCTCCGTTTTCTTCTTTCTTCCTTGTTTGTCCTGGAACTCGCTCTGTAGCCCAGGCTGGCCTCCAACCCCCAGAGATCCACCTGCCTCTACCTCCTGAGTGCTGGGGTTAAAGGGGTGTGCTACCACTGCCCGGCCTTCTTTCAACTCATCTTGTACATGTGATCTTTGAGCTTTATCTCCTAGGGAGACAGACCTCTGTCATGTGTTCAGATACAGTTTTATTTTGTGGTGAGAAATTGTGAACTCTTTTGTGAGACTGTTTTCCCTAAGGGCAGAGGTAGACGTTATCATCTTTGAATTAGAGCTTAACCCTTTTCGTTTAGTTCAGCATCTGGGCACAGAGGTACTTAACTAGTGTGACTTGGGTTCTTTTGAGAGCTGTTGGTTGGTGGGTGGGTCTGAGTTTAACTCGGGAGAGAAGTCTTACAGAGATGGTGTCAGACATTAGCAAATGTTCTGTGAGAGGATTAGAACTTACCTCGGGGTTAGGGTTGCTGTTACAGGCAGTCTCAGTCTCTCCAAGGCCCAGAAACTGTTTCCTGGATACCTACAGATGTCAGGGAATGAATCTTGGAGGTCAAGTTAGAATAGTTAGTTCTATGAGAGGATTAAAACCTGCTTCGGGGTTAGGGGGTAGCTATTATAGGCAGTCTCAATCTCTCCAAGGCCCAGAAACTGTTTCCTGGGTACCTACAGAGCCCGGGGAATGACTCTAGGAGATCAAGTTAGCAAGAAGATGATGGATGAATCAAATGAGCATTGGCTAATTTGTGTTGAAAGAAGAGCACCAGGGGTCTGGTGTCAGCCCTGCTGGGGGAGGGCCTGTGGAGAGCAGTGTTTTTTTTTTTTTTTTTTTTTTTTTTTTTTTTTTTTTTAATTTTTATTTTGCAATACAATTCAGTTCTACATATCAGCCACAGATTCCCTTGTTCTCCCCCCTCCCGCCCCCCTCACCTTCCCCCCAGCCCGCCCCCCATTCCAATCTCCTCCAGGGCAAAGCCTTCCCCACAGACTGAGATCAACCTGGTGGACTCAGTCCAGGTAGGTCCAGTCCCCTCCTCCCATGCTGAGCCTAGGGACCCTGCATAGACCCCAGGTTTCAAACAGCCAACTCATGCAATGAGCACAGGACCCGGTCCCACTGCCTGGATGCCTCCCAAACAGATCAGGCCAATCAACTGTCTCACCCACTCAGAGGGCCTGATCCAGTTGGTGACCCCTCAGCCATTGGTTCATATTTCATGTGTTTCCGTTTGTTTGGCTATTTGTCTCTGTGCTTTATCCGACCTTGGTCTCAACAATTCTCTCTCATATAAACCCTCCTCATTCTCGCTAATTGGACTCCCAGAGATCCACCTGGGGCCTAGTCATGGATCTCTGCCTCCAGGTCCATCAGTAGTTGGATGAGGTTTCTAGCACGACAATTAGGGTGTTTGGCCATCCCATCACCAGAGTAGGTCAGTTCGGATTGTCGCTCGACCATTGCCAGCAGTCTGTTGTGGGGGTATCTTTGTGGATTTCTGTGGGCCTCTCTGAGAGCAGTGTTTTAGAGGGAGTTGCTGGGTGCTCTGGAGACTCGCCTCACCTAAAGTCTCTGGTGTTGCTGGAGAGAGTCTCTACTCTAGGCACAAGAGCATGCTCTTGATATTCAGGCTCTTCTCTGTGGAAAAAGAATGCGGCTGGGGCTAGAGTTTGACTCGAATTTAATCCCTGAGCTCCTGGACGAGTGGTGTCACTGTTGTGCATTTCCATTTTTTTCCCCACCTGTGAAGCGGAACTCTAATCAAGTTGCTGTAGAAATTCTGCGAACAAAAGATACATGACAGCATCCAGCATTGTGGCTGCTGCCTAAATTAGGCTTACCCTTCATCTCCTGATGCTGAGCTATTCTTCACCCTGGATACAGGGAACTGTAGGCGTTCCTAAGTAATAAGCCACATCTTCTGATGACTACACATGATCTCTTAGGGCAGGCAATTCCTTCTACAGATAACTGGGCTTATTTATGACAAGCTCTTCCTTCTAATTTTTTTTTCAGGGAAAATAGCTTCTCACTTCAAGCTCACATTTTCAGGGATTCTCGCTGTTGACCATATGACCTGCCCATAGATATGCATATTTGAAATAAATAATGAACAACAATGTGTTTAATACTGGCTTGCCTTTATTTCAATGAACATATAAAACAGCAAAAGCAGAAAAGCCCTGCCTGGAGGATGATTCATCGTCTAAACAGAGATGGGCTCTCTCTTTCAGCTCGCTCCCACTGCTTTTATTAAGATGCTGGTTTTGCGTGAGGTCAGCTCATTCTTGTCCTCAGGTATTTATCTCTATGGCTCGTCTCTTGTACAGCTTCTTTCTGCAAAAGCCCAGAGTTAAGATAGATGACTCTGTGAGGTCTAAGTAACCACTCCCAGGAGAAAATAGGACAGCTAATAAATTAAGTGACTATAGTAGCTGAGTGACCACAATCTATTAGCTAACTTGTACCCAACAGCGCCTGTAAGGAGACAGGCTGTTCTCTGTGGAGAGGGATCGGGTTCAGTTTCACTCACTCAGTTTGAATCCTGGAAAGATCATGGGCTTTGCATAGACTTGTGCTGGGATCTTGGCTCTGACACTACTCTGATGCCTTAGGTAACTACTCACTCTCAGAAACTCAGTTTCCTTGTGAAAATATTTAAGATGGCTGTCTTGTTAAGACTTAGCATGTGTGCTGGTTAATCTTGGTTATCTACCTGATGAGATCTAGAGTCACCCAGGTAACAGGCCTCTGGGCATAGGTTACTTGAGGTGGGAAGACTTACCCACTGTTGGTGGCACCATTCACTGGGCTAGGATTCTGGAGCAAGTGAGCTGCGTACAGATTCTTATCCCTCTCTGCTTCCTGCCTTCAGATGCAATGGAACCATCTGCCTCAAACTCCTGCCTCCTTTCCATGATTGATTGTACTCTTGAACTGTGAGCAGAAATAGAGCCTTTCTCCCTTAAGTTGTATTTGTCATGATATTTCATCCCAGCAAGAGGAAGAGTTGCTAAGAGACTATATACGAGAGCTATGTTCTATAATTTACATGCCTGTCACACCGAGTTCCCACAAAATTTTCATAGGATTGTGAGGGATGTAGTTTATCCCTCAGTTGAGGAATCCAAGACCAGGAGAGACTGAACATCTAGCTCAAGGCCTTCTTGATAGTAGCTTTTTAGATGCACATTGGAACTAGGTTCCTCTGGCTGTGAAAACTACGTTTCCATAAGACTACATTGATGGCTCACTAAGAGCGATTGCTACTCTTCCAGAGGACTTGAGTTCAATTCCTAGCTTACAACTTACTGTAGCTTCAGCCTTAGGGGATTTGATACCTCCTGATGTAAGCTTCTAGGCTTTACATGCATAGGTATGCACACATGCACACACCCTAACAGGTCTCCATTTTCTCTCTCTCTCTCTCTCTCTCTCTCTCTCTCTCTCTCACACACACACACACACACACACACACACACACACACACACCATGCACAAACATAAACAACACAGTTGTAGATCATAAAATTTGACTATATAGATTTTTCAAATTATCTTCCTTCCTTTTATTTAAATGAAAAGAAAAAGTAGCCTAGGGGTTGCGGTTATCATGGGCAGAGTACACTATGCAGTGAGAACCATAGCCTGTCCCAATGACTTCAGAGCCACGTTTGTTTGCGTTTTTATCCACACTTCATATTCAGCCTTTCTAAAGAAAGATGGTGTCCTTCTCTACTGTGAGTCTGAGTTTGGGAAGAAGTGTGTGGATCTGTTGAGGAGGCAGCCTCTTCAACACAGCAGCCAAGAAACTTCAGAGAAGAGAATGCTGGGCAGGAGAGGAAACCCCTCAGCCTAGAAATGAGTCCACTCATCTCTGGGAACCAATGCTCCAGATAGACATTTGAGGGAAAACAAAGGCTTGAGAGCCATGCAGAGAATCTTGTTAGAAAGACTTAATTTTGAGCCAGGCCATGGTGACGAATGCTTTTAATCCCAGCACTCAGGAGGCAGAAGCAGGTGGAGCTCTGTGAGTTCAAGGTCAGCCTGGGCTACAGAGCGAGTTCTAAGACAGCCAGGGCTACACGGAGAAACCCTGCCTCTAAAAAACAAAACAAAACAAAACAAAAAAGATAGGTTTTGGTTTTCTTCTATTCTGTTTGTTACAGCCAAACCTCTACAGTTGAATCTGTACATGGTAAAACCTCCACATCAGGTAGACCCAAGGCTCCATCTTGTAAACCTGAATGAATTCCGGAAGTCACTCCAGTGTCACACACAGCTGTTGCCCTCCTCTCAAAGTCTACCCTGTCGTTCCGTTAGCCACAGCAGTTTTGGAGTTTTTAAAGTGTCTAGAAATATCTAGACACTACCGTGTTTCATTGGAGTTCTGCTTGGGGATGTCACCTCCCTGTTTGGTCTTCTCATCTTCTGTGGCCTTCCTGGTCCTCCTCACTCACACCTCCCCACGCTCCTCCCCACGCTCCTCCCCATGCTGCTCCCCAGGTTCCGCTCAGGCTGCAGTGTCCCCAGCACCTCTTGTCCTGCTTGCTTTGTGTTTATGGCTCCCAGCTAAGCTTCCAGCTCTCCCATGTCATGATTCACCCCAACGAAAGACCCCTTCTTTCTCTTACAGAAAATCATTGACCTAGCATAGAGATGTATAGCCACCCTTATAAAGTTCCTGTCTGAAGAGCAAGGACTCCATCTGCCCCACTCTTTGCTCTATGTTTAGAATCTATCCAGCTTTATTTATGTGGAAACATGGAGTTGCCTATTTCAACTCTCCTTTCCTGTGCAAGTGGCACTGTCACATAACGGGAGCTTTATGCATATTTTATGAATGTCCAGATCTCTGCAGTAACTGTCTTTGATGTTCAGCCTACCTGTCCCAAATCCTACCTCGTTCATCTTGTTGTATAACAGGCTTTTCCTGAGGAGACGTGAGCAAAGGTCAGCGCACCCCAGATAGGGAACCAAAGACAGACCAAAGAAGCGGTACCACTACAGTCCACTGTGGTGAACTAGTGAGTTTCATTGGGGTTACTTAGAGTAATATGCATCAGGGGTCACTTACAGGAACAGAAATGACTCAAAGACAGCTTGCACCACCAAAGCCCACCTCAGCATGGTGACAGTTCACCAAAGCTGTGAACCTGGAGCACAGTGCAGAGCATGCAGGCAGCTCAACAAGTTGGAGAATGTTCCTTTTGGGTGTCTGAGTTGATCGGAAGCTCTTCCAGCAGCTGAGCTGGTCTTTGTTTGGTCTAGGCAGTTTGGTTGCTCTCTTATTCTTCCAGGCTGCTTGGCTGGTTGTCTGAGAGTGACTCTCAGTTGTCTTTTTTTGTTTATAGACTCTGGGGATGAAAGGGTCTCGTGATTCCAGTCAGTTTCAGGGACTTCCTGCAACTATTTTGAGTTGTTTACTTCCTGCCTTGAGGAACTTCCCTGCAGTATTTCACATTCCTGTAAATATCCCATTTTAAGACTGTTGTGCCCAGGTGGCAAGACCCCCAAGCAAGACCACCACAGAGCCATTATCCGATGCAAGCACACAGAGGTTTTTATTAACAAAACAAGCAAGCTTGGTCCAGTGTCCAGCATCCGACAGAGCAGGTGGAGGAGAATGGCCCCGAGCACTCACTTTAAAGGGTTTATATAGGAAAAGTTTACATGCAGCTTGGGATTGGACAAGGGGGCTAGGGGTGAGGTAAGTATAAGGTTACTAATTGCTAACAGGATTCAGGATATCTATAGAGACATGAATTTTTATTCCTTATGTCCTGCTTTTGTTGACACATTTAGATTTATTGTTCTCATCCTACTGTCCTCTAAGGTCAACTTCTGGTCAGTGGAGCCCATTACTCCCCATATCTTGTTTTGCCAAGTTCAGGATACATAGATTTATTATGCCAGCCTTATAAGTTCAATTTCTGATCACTACTAAAATTGCTGGTCAGCAAATACCTTTGGAGATGGGGAGGGGGAAGTGTCTCTCAAGATGGCTACTGATTTTTCCCTTTCAAAGACATTTCTCTCCAAGATGGAAGGCTTCAATCTGGGAGGAAACTGCCACACAACACCCATTCCTTAATCTCTTTCATTCTGGTTTCTTAAAGAGGAAGCTTGGACAGATTGAATTGGCAGGCTGCTGGTAGGTGAGATTGAGACCCAGAGGGCAGTAGTTGTGTTAGTCTGCTGTGGTAACACACCCAAGGGGATCCACTAGGTGGAGGAAGGGTTTATCTTGGCTCACAGTTTCAGGGGCCTCAGTCCATGGTCTGCTGAGCCTTGTTTCTGGGCTGTGTTGAGGCAGATCATCATAGCAGGGAACCCTTGGTGAAGCAATGCTACCCACCTCATGGCAGTTGGGAGTGAGGGATGGTTGCCAAGAGGGAGGTAGAACGCCAGGGCTGGTTCCAAAATATACCCTTCAAAGCTGTGTCCCCAATGACCTAATTCCTCCAGCTTGGGTCACCTTATCTAGGGTTTTTACCACTTACCAATGGCACCATCCATTGGGGACCAAGCTTTCAAACATGAGCTTTTGAAGATACTTAAGATCTAAATCACAACAGCAGTCTCTCTATGAAAGCTGCCCTGTAATGATGTTTTCCAGTTCCTGGAAAAAGCAAGCAAGTGATTTTGGCAAGCCCCACAAACATCAGTCCCAGTGACCCAGTGCTGGGCCAGTGCGAGGGCTTCATGAAGGCACAGGAAGATCAAGTGGCTGCAGGTCAAGTGTCTGACTGCCATGGGATGACTGGAATAGCAAATAACTGTTTCAGGTCTTTCTTTTCTTCAATATTTTGGAAAGAAAAAGAAATTGCTAATTATTGATTTCCCCGGAAATCCCACTGATCAATGGAAAGTTGAGCACTGTCCAGAGTTGATTCCTTTGCTATTGTCGGTCTCCACAAGCAGCATCCAGCAAGACAGATTACATCATGATGCTTCAAACAGAAAACAGTGACCTTGAATGAGGGATTATTGGAGTCACATTTTTACAGATCCCGTGGAAATTGAGGTCTAACTGTGATTTCAGACAGATCTGGGGTTTCATCAGTTCTGGGTGTCACACAGTTAGGGTTGCCCCATGGTCATTAGAGAACAACAAAATAAAAATGAGGAGACTCGAGAGATGGCTCAGAGGTTAAGGGCATGCACAGCTCTTGCAGAGGACCCACATTCAGTTCTCAGCACCTACATCTGGTGGCTCACAAGCGCCTGTTGCTCTTGCTTCAGGGGATCTGGTGCCCCCTTCTGGCTGCTATGGGAACTTCATTTACATGCACATACCTAACCCCCACCATATGCATATGACTAAAATAAAAACAAAAGTTTGAAGAGAAAAGGAACATCTCAGCCATCCAAGTGTCCTGTCATTCTGAAAGCCAAGCTTGCTGAAGTTAAACACTTAAGTCTCAAAGTATTTCCTGGTTACAAAAGGATATTGTAAACTGGATATGATGGCTCATGGCTGTAATCCCAGCATTTAGAAGGCTGAGTCAGGAGGATTTCCTTAAATTCAAGGTTACCCTGAGCTACAGAGTTGACTTTCAGACCAGCCTGGGCCACAGAGTGAGATCCCCGCTCAAAAATCAAAACAGACCAAATGATAACAAAACAATTTAGGAAAGATTTTAGAGATATGAGCCCTGAATTTAGAGAATCTTCTATATAATGGGATGCATACATATTTGAAAGAAAGCAATATTTACCTGTCCATTATTCCTTAATAAAGCTGGGGTCGGGGGAAGTGAAGGAAGGGAGGATGGACCAGGCTTGGTACCACACGTCTGTGGCATTTGGGAAACAAAGACAGAAGGATTGGGGTGAATTTAAGGCTAGTCTGGGCAACTAGAGAGGAAGGGAGGAAATAAGTCTCATGAAGCTCTCAAGGGACAACATCCTGAAACTTGGCACACCTTAGTAGTTTATGCACAAATTTAGAGTATTTGAATTTTAAATGTAGTTGACTATGTTGATGATTACAACAGTTCTATTTAGGAAAAATAATCAACATAAACAGGCTCTCTTTCTGCTCATTTTCTACACAAACAGTACTAACCTCCAGTGTTCCAAGAATTTCCTCCTCGGCCGCACCCCAATTCCTTGTGAAGGATTTCCTGCCACACTGTGTGCAGCCTTGGGGGACAGTAGCACAGGCACTTTTCTCCTTGGCCGAAGCTGGAATGCCCTGGTCCTTCCTAACTTCACCCAGCTAGAGCAGAGTTAGCACTTTATGCTGGGCTAGCTGGATGGTCTCTTGGAAGACAGCTCACAGATGCAAGAGACCGTAGCCGTGGACCATCCCTGGAAAACACACAGCTCTCACCTCAAAGGGAATAACAGTTAGTTTGTTCTAGAGCCAAATCTGAGTGACCATGGCCTGGTCACTACCTAAATTTACATGTTCCAACATAATAACAGTTTCATGAATTTTTTTTGTAGTAAAAGGAAATCATAAATGAAGATGCTTAAAATACATCGGCAGAAACATGGGGGTAGGTGGGCTACAGCAAAACTAGGAGATCTCTGCTGTAGGCCTCAGATGCTGTCTGATGACATTCTCAGCTTTTGGGTTGGTGGGAACCAGGGCTCTGTTTGTACATTCCAAAAGGGTTTCACGAGGGCATTAGGCCAAATGCAGAGATGGTCAATACATGGCTATTTAGGGGCTAAGATGGCACATAATTGGGCTCTGGGCCTTTGTGTCCTAACTCTTCAGTGTCATTGACATTCTCATTAGTCAATCAACCTTGTTGGATGTTTAATATATGCGCAACACTCCCCAACACAAGAAACTCCAGTCAACAATTCTCATACCAGTCAGTGTGTCTTCCTGGCCTGTTTCGTTAACCAGGAATCTCCTTTCCTTAGAAGGCTGTGGATTTCTTTAGCCTCATATATTTTATTGGTTCCCAGCACACCTATCATAAATGCTTTTTGCACCAGTTAGTCTGAGTCAGTTTCTGTTGCTTATCTCATTAAATGAATTAATTATTAAATTTTGGCATTTTGAGACAGAGTGTCATGTAGCCCAGGCTGGCCTGATTCTTACTGTAACCAAGAATAGCCTTGAATTCCCATTACTCTTGCCTTACCTCCCAAGTGCAGGGATTTTAGGCTCATGCCTCTGTTCCTAGTCTCTGCCTCTGTTAGTACCCAAGGACTGCTATCTGCTTGTAAGACTGGAAGAACCTGTCACCCTGGTACTTGTGGCTTGATGGAGCAGAGATGTGGGCTGCTCTGCATGAAGGCTGGGCTCACAGCTCACATCTGTTCTCTCATAAATGTGGCCTCAATGTTCTTTTAAATCTGATTTTTAAATTACATTTGTGTATGAATTTACATATTTAGTGTACATGGATGTGCAGGTCAGAGGACAGCATGAGGGAGTTGGTTCTCTCTCTCTTCCATCTGTTCCTAGGGATGAAACTCAGGTTGTCAGGATTGGGCACAGGTGTCTTTACCCTCTAAGCTATCTTACCAACCCTGATTTTCTCAGCGTCCTTTAAACCTTTATTTCAGAAGTTCTATTAGAGTGGCCACAATAGCTCTCTCTTGTTAGCCAAGTTGTTAGAGACACTGAACAGATCCGTGCATCAGGGAGGGTGTTAGGGTATGAAGTGCTGCCACCAGGCTTCCCGTCATAGCTGGGGTGCTGACCACCTGTTCAGCATCCCTGGGCATCATAACAACAGATTCCCACATAGCATCTTCTCTGTGACAATATCTGTCCCAGGCAATGTGACCAGAGAGAAAGGATAGAACCCCTTCTTCCCAAAGGTGAAAGAAAGCCCACAGGAGATGGCAACACTTCACCCAGACATGCATTCCCTGTGACTGGCACAAACTGGCTAGGCAGCACAAGCTTCAGAGTATCCTGTAGGGACACATTATTTATTTGGCTTAAGGGAGTCAAGGAGTCCCTGAGCTTGCAGTTGGAAGACTAGGTTCTGACCGAATGGATGGCAGGCATGGATGTCCTACTCACAGGGCACCCAACACACAACTCACACAGTTCTGTTCATTAAATAGAGATGTTGTAATACTTAAAATACTGACGACCTACCAGTTTGGTGTGCTATTTGATGTGACTAGAGTTGACAGGTACTGAGGAACCTGTAGGTGCTTGGGGGTTCCAGGGTGTTGACAGCCTCAATAGCATGTAGGGCCAGCTCTCCGTGGTACAAGGGAGGCACAGACCCGGAGTAAGAACCCAAGCAGACAAGTTCTCCCATGCCTGTTACATCTCTATCATCCCCCTTCACTTCTCTTGGCTGTAGGCACTGGACTCAATTCCTTGGGGATGGTCCTCATCCCTGAACCTGGGCTGCTCAGCCTCAGGAAAGAGATCTGTTTCTTCCCTGGAGTCCTTGCTGTCAGGCCTCTGGGAGGAAGAGGTGTGTTCACACACAAGCTTGCTGTCAGTAAAGATTGTTTTCACACTGAGAATTCAATCAAACCAGGTTCTACTTTAACGGCACAAGTAAACCAACAAACAGGCTGGAGATTAGTAGAGATGGGAATCTACAGGGTGGAGAAGGCAGGGGAAGCCAGAAAAAGGAAGGGAAAAAAGCCAAGTAGAAACACTGGACTGCCATCTTCATTTTTCTATTTACTTTTCTTCTGTTTTTATCATTTTCTTTCTCTGGAGTCATTCTGTGTACCCTCTAGGAATCGACAGGAGAGTGCCAAGCATAGAACCCTAAGCATGGTAGGAGAATGATGACCTCTAGAGAGGACCCTATATCATGCACGAGCTGGCCCTGACTTAAATGATGGCCCACATGGGAGGGTTCCTCAGAATCTCAGCTATCTTCTTGATGCAAAAAAATGTGCCTAGTAGTTCTGTGCATTGAGTAGAGATGCTATGATAGTTAATATTTATGACATACCAATGTAGTGACCATATGAAAAACAAATTGAAAAATAAAGTATTTCTTTCATAAATAACCACAGTTGCTTACTTTGGGATATTCAGGACCCTTGGGGCTTCCCCAGTACAGTGTCTCAAAGGTTAGAACTGAATTATACTTGGTTCCTCTTATTTACTCTCCTGTTTTAATTCTTATGCTTGATTTTTATCAGAGCAACTAGGGCAATCCATATTGACGAGCTATAATGCCACCAGACATGATATGCTCTAGCTTTTACTTGCATGCTGTTTGTTTTGATAAAGGGATTAGTAAATTATAGTCCATGGGTCAAATCCAAGACACTGCCCATTTTTGTATGTTTTAAATTGTTGAACAAATATTTGAAAGAAAAATATTTCTGACATGTGAAAATAATACAAACTTCAAATTCTAGCATATTTAAAGTTTGATGGAAATACTATGTTACTTATTTACTCAGGTGTCACAGCGGTTGCTTTGAGGCTCTGGTGGCTAAGTTTGTGGCATATCCAGGTCCTCTTGGTGTATGGAATTGCTACAGTAAGTCAGAACTGAAGGGGAATCTGGTAAGTTACTACTGCTAATGAATTATGAGTGAGCTGGCAAATTTATAAAGTTTGTGAAACAAGAATTATGTTGTGGCTGTGGTTATTTATTTTATTATATTAGTAGGCACACTTCAGGAAACTAGTTGAATCCATCACATGTTATTGAATCAAGAGTGTAAATCTAACTATTGTTAATTGTGTAATGTTATCGTAAATGAAGGCTGCAGAAATTAATTGAACCTGAACTTGATCCTGAGCAGAGAGGAAAATAAGTAGAAACTTCTGCAAAGGCAGCAGAACTAAAACCTGTCAATTTTATTTTTCAAAAATCTTGAGTAACTGACCATGCTGTCTGTCTCTCTGTCTGTGGTAGGAAAGATGTGCTGAGCAGCTTTGGAACTGAAAAACTAAGAGCATGAAAGGCGTCGTAGGTCATGGGTTGTGTTGATGTTGGTTTTCCTGACTATCCCAAAATATAATAGTTTGGAGGGTATCTCATGTTTTTAAGAAATGGATACTGAAGTATTGTGGTTCATATTGATTGTCAATGTGACAGAATCTAGATTCACCTAGGAGATACACCCGTGGACTTGCCTCTCAGGGGGTTTCTAGGCTAAGTTGATTGAAATGGTAAGAGCTGCCCTAGCTGTGGGCAACACCATCCCATGGACTGGAGTCTCAGACTGAATGAAAAGCAGGAGGCAAACTGAGTAGCAGCATTCCTCTCTCTCTCTCTCTGTTCCCTGATGGTGGATGCAGTGTGAGGAGCTGACACAGTCTGTCACGTGACTCTCCTGCCATGATGGATTCCGTTCTCAAACCAGGAACCAGAAAAAACCATGCTCCATAAGTTGGTTTTGTTGGGTATTTTTATCATCACAGTGAGAGAAGCAAGCCTTACAAGTACATGAGGTTGAAATGTCGGGGCAGGGATGAGGGAGACAAGGAATTACGGAGTGATGGGGGCACCTGCTATGGTTACAGTGTGCTCTAAGTCAATTTGTTTTGTAAATACACATTGAAAGCACAGCACTCTGCACAGAGATTTTGTTTCTCTGAGTTAACCCTAAGGAAACCAGTTACAGAAAGGAGTTTGTGAAGCTGTGTTCATCTTAGTCTTAGCAGGGAGACACCGGATGATCTGAACGTACATCAGTGGGGGATGGACGTCAGTGATGGATCTGCTAAAATTACTTTAAAGAATGTCTTTATAGGACAGGGAAATATTTATACTATTTTGCTGAGAACAAAACAGTTTTCAAAAACAGGTGGCTTGGTCAGCAGGACGGCTCGGCAGGGATAGGAGCTTGCTGCCAAGTCTGACAGCCCGAGTTCCATCCCCGGGACACATGTGATGGAAGGAGAAAACTAACTCTTAAAAGTTGTCTCTGTGTTTCCGTTCGTTTGGCTATTTGTCTCTGTGCTTTATCCAACCTTGGTCTCAACAATTCTCGCTCATATAAACCCTCCTCATTCTCGCTAATTGGACTCCCAGAGATCCACCTGGGGCCTAGTCATCGATCTCTGCATCCAGATCCCTCAGTAGTTGGATGAGGTTTCTAGCACGACAATTAGGGTGTTTGGCCATCCCATCACCTGAGTAGGTCAGTTCGGACTGTCTCTCGACCATTGCCAGCAGTCTGTTGTGGGGGTATCTTTGTGGATTTCTGTGGGCCTCTCTAGCACTTTGCTTCTTCCTATTCTCATGTGGTCTTCATTTACCATGGTCTCCTATTCCTTGTTCTCCCTCTCTGTTGTTGATCCAGCTGGGATCTCCCGCTCCCCCAAGCTCTCTTTCCCTCGACCCTCGCCCTTCACTACCCCCACTCATGTCCAGGCTGTTCATGTAGATCTCATTCCATTTCTCTGTCATTGGGCGATCCCCGTGTCTTTCTTGGGGTCCTGTTTTCCAGGTAGCCTCCCTGGTGATGTGAGTAGCAGTCCAGTCATCCTTGTTCCACATCTAGTATCCTGCTATGAGTGAGTACATACCATGTTTGTCTTTCTGAGTCTGGGATACCTCACTCAGGATGATTTTTTCTAGATCCATCCATTTGTCTGCAAACCTCATGATGTCATTGTTTTTCTCTGGTGGAGTGTTGTGGAAAGCTGTCTTCTGGACGTGACATGGCCATAGTACACTTCAGCTCACAGCTGTTATGACATGCACAGGGAGGGGGCCCTGTCACCATCACATCGTGGAGGAGGGAAGGGCTTATGAGAGCCTTAACAGTTAATCGTTGCTGAGGAGGGATAGATATTTATTTCAGAGGTGTCTCCATTCACTGGTAAGCTGATCATGCTCCTCTAAATACCCCCTCACCCATCCACCTGTAAGAAACCATCATGAAGCTGTGTCACAGATGTACACACTCATATGCACGTGTAGAAGAAAGCAGAAATGGGCCTAACCTGGAAGAAGAAGGCGGTCATCAGGAATGGAGGGCGTGAGACAAAAGGTAACGGGGTGAATATGACTGAAATACATTATATATATATGCATGAAAATGTCATGATGAAACCCATTATTATGCATAATTAATATATGCTAATAAAAACCTTTAAAGGGGCTGCTAAGAGACCTTTCTGAATTTCGAGGTTTATGAATATTCTACCTGTGGTGTTCATGCCTCAAGCAGAAAATCTGGAAAAATAATTCCCCAACCTGGACTGCATGTGATGTTGGTAGCATTAAATGAGAGAAAGGAATTGGGGAACTCCAGCCCCTTTATCAGCCGCAGATTTGCCTTTATGGAAAGGGAATGTTATGGAGAACAGACTCTACTCCCCCTCCTGCCCCCTCTGCCCAGGGCTCAGGGAAAGCATGCTGTCTCCTTTAAAAGGAGAGTGAGATTCCCTGCCTGGGGCTTCGGGGAGAAATGCTCCTGCGTATTTATTTCTTCTGGAGGAAACACGAGGTTCACAAATCAAAGACCCAAATTTCATGCCACTGTCTGACGTACTCACAGAGGTCTGAAGGTGTGACTTGGTTGACAGTCCCTCTGTGCCCCTTTCTAGCTGCGCCTCAGAGGGTATGGCCTGCAGGCCATGCTCACTGTGCCCATGCTGACTGTATGTGAGAATATCGACCAGTCTGAGCAGGTCCTCCTGCTTGGCGTCATTCTGAGGGCTGGGTCGTGTCTGTCTCTAACAGCACTTCCTCTGCATTGTGCCTGCTTTATACTGGGTTGTCCTCGAGATGGACTGTTGAACTCACACTGGAACAGAATGGCCACTTAAAAGTTACTGAGGGAGAGTTAGGGAGATAGCTCAGTTGGTAAAGAACTTGCCCTGCAAATACCGTGACATGAACCCATGTAAGGAACCCAGGTGTAGTAGCATGTGTGTGTAATGCTAAAACTGGGCGGGGGGGGGGGGGGGGGGGGCAGAGCCAGAAGGATCCGGGGGTTTCCTGGTAATTTAAGCTGGTGAGTCCCAGGTCCCAGTGAGAGAATTGTCTCAAGGAAGGAGGGGAGTGACACCAGAGGTTGACCTCTGGCCTCTACAAGTGCAAGCATGGCCACATATTTCACCACACCTCCACACACCACATTACCAAATGAATAAGACCTTCCCTGCCTAATATTGGTCACAAAGTGTCTGTTGCTGTGTGCATTTAACCCAAACCCCAGTAGCTAAATGGTGAGGTACTATATACATTCTTGTATTTTTTTAAGCATCCTGGTAGTATATACATAACACAATTTACCTTTCCTCCCCTTTTTTTAAATGCTGAGGATGGAGTGTAGGAGCTTAGGTACCTTTTAGCCGTTGGTAGGGGTACAGTTCTGTGACACGAAGTCCATTCTTCCTGTTAGGAAACCATCACCACCCTCATCTCTGCAGAGTTCCATCCTTCTTGGCACTCCATACCCACCAAACACTAGCTTCTCCCTCCTTAGGACTGACTTGCCTTACTGAGATGCTTTCATGGTTAGTCCATGCTGCAGCACGTGATGGAATCCCATCCCTTCTTAAGGCTGAATAATATTTTCTTCTTCCTGTAGAGCATGCTTTGCTCATCTGTGCATCTGTGTGTGGACATCTGGCTTGCGTCTACGCTGGCTTTTGTGAAGACTACTGCTGTGAACAGTTTTCAGTGAGTGTCTGGTCAGGATCCTCTTTCTGTTCTTTTGGGCAGGAACCCAGAAATGGGATTGCTGAGTCATATGGTAACCTTATGATTTGGGGGGAGGTGCCATGTTGTTTTCCACAATGGACACCCACTTTCCTTCCCACATTTTCATTTGCATATAGGTCCCAGTGCTTTCCCATCTCGCCGACATTTGCCATACATGTGCTTTTTGTTTTGTATGATAACAGCTGTCCCAGTGGATATGAAGTGGCATTTCAGTGTTGAAATCTTTTAAGGAGTATTTTGTTAAACTGCTCATGCTTTGGGGAAGAGTGAATTCCTGCCCTGGTACCCATGAACTCATGTAAGGTTTAGGAGTGGGGAACAGGAGTGATGAGTTGGGGAAGGGGGGACTCATGTCTAGAAGTTATGAGTAATCAAGATTGACTGGTGGGTTTGTGCAACCACGGAAGCTTCTAGGACTGTCTAGAGCATGTTTCCCTCCCTTGTGCATGAGTAGGAGAGACCAAAGTTACTAATGGACTTCTGAGTGGTTGTCCTGATAGATAGAGAGGATAGCTTCAGGGTTAGTCAAGAGGCAGAGGGAGAACCAGGGAAGTAACTCATTGCGTTATGTGCTTGATACCAAGCTGTGAACATGTGAGTTGGGATCCCCAGCAGCCACATAAAAGCTAAACATGGCAGTGCACATCTGTAACCTCATCTGAGGTTGGAGTGGGTGGTGACTAGCGGTGAATGATCCCTAGGGCTTGCTGGCTACCCTGTCTAATCTGTAAACTCTGGGCTCAGTGAGAGATCCTGTCTGGAAAAAATAGTGTGGACAGTGAAAGGGGCCTCTGCAAGTGCACACACAGCCATGTGAACACATATACACACATGTATATATGCACATACAGAATTTGAAAAGTGTTATTGAAAAAAGAAATGGGGTGGGCAGTCTTGGTCCTGAGCCTCTATCTTGGCTTGCTGTTGCAAAGGCCAGGCAAGGCAGATGAGCAGGCAACTGAACAGTCATCAGTGATCAGTGAGCTCTGGGTACAGGGTCTGTCTCTAGTTGTCTTGGGTCTGGATTTAGGGGAATATTTCTTCCTGGAGTGTGCTAGACTGACAGAGGTGATGTGGAAGGCGGTGCTGGGCTTGCTGATTGGCACATGGAGGATACACCCACACAGGAATATTTGCTAGCTCCAGAAATTATCTGTGCCTGGGAGGAGCAAGCAGTCTTTCTCTGTCCACTGGGCCCTAAGACGCCGAAGTATAAGGCACCAAACCATACGGGAAATAAGGGAAATACGGGAAATAGTGTCTTTATAAGTAATGCAGTCTTACACAGATTGTTAAAGGTCATTCAGCCTGAAAAGTCTGAAGTGTTCTTACCACTAAATGAGGTGGGAAGTTTTAGGGGCAAACTTCTCTATAACTCACCCTCATGCATCATCCTTTACCGCTTTTCACTCAAACTTTCTGGAGAAAACTGCATGCTGTGCTGCACCCATGGACAGCAGAGAACAACTTGCAAGAGCAGGTTCTCTCCTTCTCCTACTTGGATGTCCAGGAATTGAACTTGGGTTGTCAGGCTCTGTGCTAAGTTCCTTTAACCCGCCCACCTCCCCTGAGCCATCTCACCAGCCCTTAAATTTTAACTTTAATGTAGATACATTTAGTAATCTTTTCTACTAGTGTTTGTGTTTTTCTGTGTCTAATTTAGTGCATTATTTTCCATCAGGATATTTAAATGATTTACAAACTTTCCCCTGAAATTTTGGTTTTATGGAAAACACTGAACAGCTTTAATGAACCTGTACCTTTTGGTAGGATTATATTCTACACATTTCCAGGCAGAGAACCAGGCTTTCTAATTCCATCTGGGAAGGATTCATCATTATTTTTAATATTTTAAAAAAATTTTTTTAAGACAGAGTCTCACTATATAGCCCTGGCTGGCCCGGAACTTGCTGTGGAGACCAGGCCGGCCTTGAACTCACGGAAGTTTATTTAATTTAACAGTTATCCCCCTTGATATTTACCCACAGGAATCAAAATTTGTATCCACAAACATCTGCACATGAATGTTCATAGATTATATTTATAAGTATAGGATGAATGGATAAACAGCCTATAGTACATCCAAACAGTGAAATATTATTAAGCAACAAAAAGAAATAAAATCAGATCATGAGAAGACACGGGGGCGGGGGGGGGGAGGGCCGTATGTAAATTACAAGTGAAACAGAACGGGAAAGGCTGCAGTGTGAACCCAGCTGCATGACTTGGAGATGGCAGGTGACAGACACGGGAAGTAGAATGGTGGCTGCCACTGTTGAGAGGCAGGGAGGGAAAGGAGCAAAGGACAAGAGATTCAGGACCATGAAACCCCTGTGTGTGATGCTGTAATGATGGACTCGCATCACTGTGCATTAGATACATGCGGTGCATAGCAGCAGGGAGCCCTAGCGTCGCCTGTGGACTTGGAGCAATAACCATACGCCTTCATAGGTTGATCAGTTGTAACCAATGTGCCCCTCTGGTGGGTCATGTGTATGTGTGAGATGAGGGGCCATGGGAATTCTTAATGTTTTCCTTTCAGCTTTTCTGTGAACCCCAAACCTCTGAAAATAGTGTATTAAAGATACGTAATTATGTGAACTATTTGTCCCTTTACTTCGCGCTTTTGATAATTACTGAAGTTGGTATTTTTATTCAAGGGTTATTTTGCATTGTCATATAATTACCTCCGGACTCTACTTCCTTAAAGAATATTTATTCATTCCCCTCAGAGAACAATCATAAAATTAGCTTGTTTACTTCTTTGCTCCAATCCCAAAACCACCTATTTCATAGTTATTAATATTAGTATTCATGGCTTTGTCTAGTACTTTTATGCATGTTTATACTTTAATTACCTTATTAGCTTTAAGCTATATTTTAAAACTCCCAGCTATTTTGGATTAAGCATTCAATGAATTTAATTCCAAGCTTTCTTCTTTATTTTTGCTACCCTTTAAATTAAATTCTTTCCACACTGCTGGGGAATGTAGCATATGTACACAGGCTGTTACCTTATGTCACAGTTCTGTGCTTAAACAGCATCGCCCACATTTTTTTTTTTAATTTGCTAATTCTGTAATTTAGCTGTCTAAGATCGATCCTTTATTGATTTTCTGAGGAGGACTCTAGGTGTTCAGAAGCCATTCTCTGCAAATCGAAACATTCTCAAAAGACCAGGGAGCAAAGGGAACTTAGAAAGCACCAGGAGCACACAGAGTGACTGGCAAAGGAAGTTTGGAGCGTGACTAGACCTCCAGCCCCCTTCTCCAAGTTCTAGAAACACCAACAGTTGCTGGGCCAGAGACTGTCAGGTGGAGCCGCCTGCAAATTGGGCAGGGAACTCCAGAGATAGATTTCCTGAGTCATCACTTATGCTGGGGTAGGCTTTTCAGTGATGCAGCTACCTTTGAGTCACCCACACCCTGGAAGTAATCCTAATAACCTCATCGGTTCATCAAGTTAGACTTTGGTAGAATCACTTCTTTGGTCTGTCATTAGGGACCTCTCTGGGGTGAAGGCGTACTTCTTCGCATCTCCCCATGAAAAGCCTAGACAACACTGGAGAACAGTAATTTTAGTCCCGGTGTGTTTATTATTGTTAGTCATTTTCAGCATCTGAACAATGAGTCCTGGTGGCCACAGGCACCATCTGATGACTGGCATGAGCATGCCTCTTGCCTCACCTGATTGACACATGGATGGGGGAGCTGTTGCCATGTCCGATAGTCCCACACCTTCTGGCAAGTCAGGGATGCAGTGCTTCCCTTTTGTTTATCACCTGCCCATAGGTAGGATGTCTGTGCTATTCTTTGCCATTAACTAGAGCACATGTCTGTGCTCTCTTCTCCTCAGTTACTGCTGTGTGGCTTTTGCCCTAAACCAGTGGCATTCAGCAGCTTGCACACACAATTTGTAGTCTGTAGGTTGTACCTACCTCCTCCTTTCACTGAAAAACTAGTTTGCAAGATGGCTTTGGTTCTCTTTATTGCTTTTTTTATGATTTCAGGAGAAAGGGAACGTGCTGACTCGAGAGTCTCGGTTGGTTCTCATGTTCATGGCTGCTCAGTGCTAACTCTGCAGCTTTCTTTCTGAGCATTCATGGTTACTTCTAATTGCACTGCTTCATGGTCAACATCATCTTGATTGAGTTGCATTGGCTGGGACTGTCCCTGCTCATTAATGCATGGCTACTTTTTGCCAGCGTACTGTATTTTCTAATTGTTGGATGTAGCGGTCTATATATGTTTACAAGTCAGCCTTGTTTATAGTTTTGTTCATTTAATATTACTTTTAGTTATTTTCTTTTCCCACCATGTGCTAAGAGAGATGCTTATTGAAATCTTTATGATGAAAGTTTTACCATTTTTTTTTCTGAGAAAAAGTGGTAAAATTTTTTTTAAAAAGTTAAAAAAAATAAACTTAGGGGCTGATGAGAAATTTGCTGTACAACACGAGGGCCTGAGTTCAGTTCCTAGAACCCATGTAAAAAGCCATGCTTGGTGGTGCATATGTGTAATCCTAGCACTAGGATGGTAGAAACAAGAAACTCCCTGGGGCTCAATGACCTGCCAACACAGTCTCATTGACAAGTTCCGGGTAAAAATGAGAGACCCTGTCTCAAAAACCAAAGGTGAGTAGTGACTGAGGGAGGCACCCAAGGTTGACCTCTGGCCTCTATACTCAGGTACATGTGTGTGCACATACATGCACCCCCCAATATGTATGTATGTCTATATACACACACAATAAAGTTAGATTTTATAACAGAGGTTTTGAAAGTACCTTGTTACAGTCACATGAGTTCATGCAAGTTCTGGTAACCTTTCTGGTTCATTGGTTCTTTCTTCTTTGTATGATGTTTAACATCTTTAATTTGCCTTGATATTTTACATTATAGCTATAGCTCCTGAGCACTCTTTTTCTGAGATATAGACTTTGAATCCTTCTACACTATCAGGGAATGTAACTTCAATATCATGGTTGACTACTTTAATCCTTATTTGGTTTTATGGCTTAGTCTGCTAGCCTAGCTTTTGTCAACTGGACTCAAACTAGGGTCTCATAGGAAGAGGGAACCTCATCTAAGAAACTACCTCCATCAGATTGGCTTGTGGGCATGTCTGTGAGGCATTTTCTTGAGTAGTGACTGATGTGGGAGGGCCCAGCTCACTGTGGGTAGTGCCACCCCTGGGAAGGTAGTCCTGGGGTGTAAAAGAAAGCAAGCTGAGCAAACCAGTAAAGCCATTTTCCTTCATGGCTTCTGTTTCAGTTCTTCTTTCCAGGTTTCTACCTTGAGCACCTGCCTTGGGTTCCCTTGACAATGAACTCTTCACACCTGTAAGATCAGTTACTTTTCTATTGCTGTGATAAAACTCCATGACTAGACAACTTAAAGAAGACAGGGTTTATTTGGGCATACAGTCCAGAGGGCTAGAGTCCATCATGGCAGAGGGGAGGCATGGCAGCAAGAACAGGAGCTGAGGACTCACATCTTGAAGCACAAAGACAAAGCAGTTAGAGCACACTGGGAATAGCTTGAGGCTTTTTTAGTCTCAAATCCTAACCCCAGGGGTATAGTGCACCAGAAAGGCCACACCTCCTGAACCTCTCCAAACAGTGCTATCAACTGGGGCTAAGTAGTGAAAAGCCCAAGACTATGGGGATGCCTCATTCAGCCCACCACAGATATGGCCCCCATAGGCCTGTAGGGAATGTCACTATTTAGAGGTGTAGCCTTGTTGGAGTAGGTGTGTTATTGTTGGAGGAAGTGTGTCTTTGGAGATGGGCTTTGAGGTCTCAGTTGCTCAAGCCAGTCCCAGTGTCACACTCTTCCTGCTGCCTGCGAATTCAGATATAGAACTCTCAGCCCCTCTCCGGCACCATGTCTGCCTGCGTGCTGCCATGCTTTCTGCCATGATGACAATGGACTAAACCTCTGAACTGTAAGCCAGCCCCAATTAAATGTTTTCCTCTGTAAGAGTTGCTGTGGTCATGGTGTCTCTTCACAGCAGTAGAAACATTAACTAAGACACCACCACAGATATAAATAAACCCTTTCTTCCCCCAAGTTGCTTTGGATCATGTTTTATCACAGCAACAAAGGGCTGACGACAGGAGGGGAGATGGACTAGACTGCTGCATCTTATCTTAGATGCATCCTCCCACTGCCACTGCCACAGTCTACTTATAAATAAGACAGAAGCTTCAGCCCACACTCAAGGTGGTCTGTTTCTCAAGGACAGGAGCACCAGGAGGTGGGTGTCTTCTGAAGCCAGTGGAGAAAATTATCTTACCTAGGAGATGTGATTTTAAAATCTTGGTACTTATGCTTTTCATCCAGTTTCAAAGATATTCTATTATAGTGTTCTTTTGAAAGATTAAAAATAAAAATCTTTTTCTTTACCTGTTCCTCTAGATATCAAACAATATAAACAATGGACTTTGAATTATGTAATTCCTTTACTATTATATCATTTTCATATTTCTAGAAATGTTCTAATTGTTATTTTAGAGTATTTTTACTATTTTTAAAATCTTTTAAAGATTTGCAGTGCGTTAATTATATTGTACTTTGCTGTCACAGTGATTGTGGGGAGGTTACTTCGCTCCTGGGGCTGTCTCCTTGCTCATGTGGGTGGCTTTGACTGTGACTCAGGGATTGGTGGAGTGTGATCCTGGAGAGTCTTCTGTGGTACAAATTGTCTAGGACCCCAGTGATCCCAGAATCCTGAGGCTACCTTTTGTGTATTAATTTCTGTGTTTGCGTTTCCCAAATCCCATAGGCGTAGTAGGTTGGGAGCACCTGTTTTATTGAGGGGTTACTCACAACCTTTATCTGAAAGTATTTCATTGTAAGTGCTGTGTATTTTGCAGAACATGTCATCTCTGTTAAAACCACTCAATGCTTCTGTTATTATGTGAAAGTAGTCATACATAATATGAACAGGAGTAATGAGCATGCTAATTGTGATGGTTAATATTGTCAACTTGATGGAATCTAGACTCACCTAGGAGATGAGCCACTGGACATGTTGTGAGGGGGTCTTCTGTTTGGGTTATTTGAGGTTTAACTGTGGGTGGTACCATTCTGTGGTCTGGGCTCCTAGACTAAGCATAAAAATTCATCACCTGTTGCTTCCTGGCCACCATGTTGCCTCTGCTTTCTGCCACCATGACTTCCCTCCATGATGAACTGTACCCTCAAATATTTGTGAGCCCTAATAAGCCCTTCTTTCCTCAAGTTGATTTTGTCATGGCAATGAGAAAAGTAATTTATGTAACAGTTCTTCGATAAAAACACATTGATAAAGACCAGTGGCAGCATTGATTGGGTATGTAGGTAGGCAGTAACTTTGATCCCAGTCCAGTTAGCTATGAGCCTTGGTTTTCAGTTTCTCACATGAGATTTATTCTAGTGCTCATGGGGAGGCTGATGTCTCTGTTAGTTTTTGAAGTGAACAGGATTCTTCTGATGGCTTGTTTTTTCCAGTGTTTGATCCTCTGAAGGTTTTCCACATCTTGGCCCAGTTTGCATCTTGCCCCACTCAGCACTCGACTCCTCTTTACCTGTGCAGGTGGAGGCTGATGATGGTCAAGCCCTAGTTTGTGGGGTGCTCTCAGGTGTTCCTTAATGTTCCACAAACATTAAGCATTGTGCATTTCTTCTAGTGTTTGCTTTAAACATATCAAGGTAATAGACAAAAGTCTCAAATGGGCCAATATACATGGAGGTAAGAAATGCCTACTTTGGGCCGAGGCAGCTCCAAGATGATTTCCAGATCTCACAGCCCTTTAATAACTTGGGTAGTCATACCAAGTGTCATTCTGGAAACCACTGATGGACTCACTGCTTCAGGGCCTGCTGCTTCATAAAAGGCTTCAAAGCCACACCCTTGAGGGATTTTTCAACTTTCTGTCTTGCCATTCATTCTACCCAAGAGAAGACATGCTACCCATAACCAAGGTCAAGAGTAATGTGTGGGTGCACTGTAGAAGGGAAAAGCCAAAGGTGAAAGGACAGTGGGCCCTGCTGTTTACACCCTGAGTGGGTGTGCCGCCATCTCTTTCTGGCTGAGTCATTGTCAGACCATGTCATTGAAGATTCATTCCTCAGACACACTGTCTTCCTAGGGCCCCAGCTCCATTTCCAAGGTAGCCAGGCCATCTTCACTTATAGCCAAATGACTATAGGTTTAAATTCCCTCAATTTGCTACAACTCAGAAATCTCAGGGAAGAGAATTGTGGTTAAGATTACAGCTTTACCAATAAAGATGTAGGCCAAGAACAGCCCAGTATAGAGACATGCAGCTCTAAAACTGGGAGGGTCTCCAGGTGCCCAGCTCACGTGTGTCTTCCCTGAGGTTCAGGGAGCTTCAGCTTCATGGCATATCAGTGTGTTCCACAGCCAGGAAGCTAGAGAAGTCATAAAGTCCAAGGGTTCTACCAGGGTTTTATGACTGAATAAACCCAACACAGTGGCTTTTGTCTTGAAAACAGCTGCTCCCCAGATCTCTCTTTCCTGGAGGTCAGACAGCCAAAAGCCCCAATGCTAGTCATATACTTGGACTCTCTGATGACCAGCTCCCATCTTGAAGTCACCAGGCAGCAACTAATAGTCTATTTGAATAACAAAGACACTCCAAGGATTATCAAGCTCTGTGCTTGGAGCTGGGGACAAATCCCAGATACAATCATTGCTCTAGCATAGCTCTTTGGGGGTTCAGTCTTTGGATTATTGTTAGAACACCCAGAGCCTTTGGACCCTAAGCAGAGACAGCTGTGACCAGGTCAGTGACACACTTAGTTCTCCTACTACATTTTCAAGACAGCTTGGCCATGGTCATGTCTTGTACTCCATACCTTAGCCAATCTCCACTCCCTACCCAAAGAAAGAACCACTCCTGTCACTGAGCTTAAGTCATATCTGCCCCCTCTCCCCCACCTCTCTTAAATTGTGTGCTGGTTAGTTTTGTTGTTGTCGTTGTGGTTGTCAAGTTGACATAAGGTAGGGTCATCTGGGAAGAGGGAGCCTCAACTGAGAAAATACCTCCATCATATTGGCTTGTAGGCAAGTCTATAGGGACATTTTCTCCATGAATGATTGATGTGGGAGGGCCCACGTCACTGTGGGTGATGCCATTCCTGAGTGATGGTTCTGGATTGTATAAAAAATAAGCTGATGCCAGGCATGGTGGCACATGCCTTTAATCCCAGCACTGGGGAGGCAGAGCAGGAGGATCTTTGTGGGTTCGAGGCCAGCCTGGTCTACAAGGCAAGTTCCAGGACGGCTAGGGCAGTTACACAGAAAAACCCTGTCTCAAAAAACTAAAACTTAAAAAAAAAGAAAACTAAAAGAAAAAGCTGAGCAAGCAAGCCAGTAAGCAATGTTCCCCCATGGTCTTCGCTTCAGCACCTGCCTTGTCTTCTCTCAGTGATAGACTGTGATCAGGATGTGTAAGTCAAATAAACTCTTTCCTCCCCAAGCTGCTCTTGGTCATGGTGTTTATCATAGCCATAGAAAACAAACTGGGGCAAATAGCATACATCACATATTAGCTAAACCTGTATTCTCACTATATAGCACAGGACTTCCCTTCCCTTCAGACCTTTATGAGAATCTGAAGCTTCTCTGGCTTCAGATTTGCCCCAAGGCTGTCTGTTTGCCTGCTGGCATTAATAAAGCTGGTGCCTGAAGGACAATTCAACTCAGTGTTTTCTCTCAAATCCTTCTCTTCTATTCTTACCCCACAAAATTGAACAATTCTGATTTGGGGGTCTTCTCTCATCTCTTTTTGATGACACATGGGATCAGGGCTTGCTTCTGTTTGGAGAAGCCACTGGCCGCCTCTGCCTTTCTTAGATGGCCACATAGAAAGTTCATGAGAAGAAGCCTGTAGGAGGTAACTTATCTTCACTATCCTTTCTGTAGTTCTGGCAAACATAGATTTTCATGCCTAGAGGAGTTTGGCTTTGCACATGACATGGGAAGCTGGAGCAGGGGGTCTAGGAGAAGATCCTCGTGTGGGCTTGTACTTCATTCATGCCCACTGGGGTCAGGGGTCTGTCACAGGTCATGGGGACATACACACACAACAAGAGGGACCTGCTGGTTTTATGTTTCCTTCTGGTCCTTGCATCCTCCTTGGCAGCTTCATTTCACACAGATTGCTGTTTCTCCATTTCCCCTGTATATAATCCCCCTGTCCCTGCCTTGGTCTGATTGCACCTCTCCTCCATTTCTTTCTGAGATCTTTGAAAATTTCGAATAAAAGTGCGTGCATTTATGTGGAGTGAATAATGCATGGACCCACTTCTTTCAATGCACAAGACCGCACTCTGTGAAAAACCACTCATGAATCTGTGCAGCAAAAACAGTTGGAGAAGGTCGATAAGGTTAAAGATAATTAGCAATTGATTAGCGCCCAAGAAGGTAAATAAAAAGACACATATCCTTGCAATGGCTTGGGTTGATAAAACCAAGAATTCTTATTTGAGGCCAGTCATGGTTTTCAGGCATGGGATGGAGAAAAAAAAATCTTTGTGTTAAAATATGAGCGTGAATCACAATAAACATTTATTTGGGAAACAGACAGAAGCCATTTCCCAGAGCTCACTTCCCATGCATTTAGTTAAAGAATGTCTGTCACCGGGACTCTAAGTCTTCCAAACATCTCCTGGCAAGCGTTTCAAGTGCTGATGCTGCAGCCCCAGTGAAGCCTGTTTTGGATGTACCCAGTATTGGAAAGGGAGACATTTCTCTCTCCAGCCTTTTCCAGATGTACTCATCAAGATCCAGCTCTGACTGGAAACAGTGCAGCTTAATAGTGACAGAGCCACTGATGGCTGACACAAAGAGGCCACCCTCCCAGAGGCTGAGGAAGTGGACACAGAAGTCCTGTGTTGGTCCTCTTTTATGTATCCAAACATTCAAGATGCCTGGTGAGTCCTCAGTAAAAGTACGGAGGTTTTCAGTGGATGTCAACAATGCATCTTAGACTCAAAACAGTGTAGAAAGTGTGTCTGGACTAACAATGGGTAGCTTTATTTTTCCTGTCCCTACTCCCTGAGCAGTATGGCAGGAGACTATTTACATAGTATTTGCCTTGTCTCAGATATGATGAGTCTGCTAGAGGTGATTTAAGCATATAGAAATATATATGTAGAATAGATACAAATAATACATTCTTTAATTTAATTCCTTTGTTTGAGGTGGTGTTAATTTGAGTCAGATAATGTGAAACACAATTCTAAGTGTACCTGAGGGTGTTCTGAGAAGACATTGATTTTAGTTGGTAGACTGGGTTAAGATTGCTGTCACTTATGTGTTTGGGCTTCTTCCAAGCCATTATGGCAGTGATTCTCAACTTACGGGTCATGACTGTAGGTTTTTTTTGGGGGGGGGGGGCACCACCCAACTACCAAATAAATACACAGAGACTTATTCTTACTTATGAATGCCCAGCCTTAGCTTGGCTTGTTTCTAGCCAGCTTTTCTTAAATTATCCTATCTACCTTTTGCCTCTGGGCTTTTATCTTTCTCTATTTCTGTATACTTTTCTTTCCTTCATACTCCATGGCTGGTTGTGTGGCTGGGTGGCTGGCCCCTAGCATCCTTCTCTCCTTCTTCTCTTGCTCCTCCCTCTTCTTTCTCCTTCTAGCTCTTCTGCTATTTATTCTCTCTACATGCCAGTCCCACCTGTTTCTCTCTTTTGCCTAGCTATTGGCCACTCAGCTCTTTATTAGATCAATTAGGTGTTTTAGACAGGCAAAGTAGCACAGCTTCATCGAGTTAAACAAATGCAACATAAAAGAATGCAACAGATTTTTGCATCATTGAAGAAATATTCCACAGCATAAACAAATTTAACACATCTTAAACTAATATTCTGCAACACATTCATCCCTTTGGGGTTATATGTCAGTTATTTATATTACAATTCATAACAGTAACAAAATTACAGTTATGCAGTAGCAATGAAATAATTTCATGGCTGAGGGTCACCACAACATGAGGAACTGTATTAAAGGGTCACAGCATTAGGGAGGTTGAGAACCACTGCCCTAAGGACTCAAATAGAACAAAAAGAGGGAGGGTGAGTTCCTACCCACTGCTTGAGCTGGGATGTCTACTTTCCATAGGCATAGGCATAGGCACTCCCGGTTTCCAGCCTTCAGATTTGGAGTCACACATGAACTTGGCCCTCTTGGTTCTGTGGCCCGTGGGCTTGCAGTAAACTACAATATCTGTTTCTCTGGGCTCCAGCTAGGACGGGCCTACTTCCTCACCCAGGCTCTATCACAGCATTTGCTAGTCTCTCAAAGTAGGTCTTCTTCTAGTCACTTCCTGTCATGTGGCTTTGTTTCTCTGGGGAACTCTGACTGATTCGAAATACCTTGTTTCATGTTTTGACTTGGAAGAGTTTGGATGGAGAAGCTTGGAGTGTCAAAGCAGCTGGTCCCTTCAGGCCCTAAGCAAAGAATACTGGGAGCAGGGCCCAGGGTCACCATACCGCAGAAGCAGGAGCAGGGTGGGAAAACATCCCTCCCCTCCTGCCTGAGGTTGGAAGCAACTTGAATTGTAGTCATACAAGGATCAATGGTAATTTTTTTCCTAGAGCCTCCAAAATTCTCAGCATGTAGGCCAAGTCACGTATTCCACCATACTACTGTGTCCCTGTGGCAGGGGACCTGTCCCCCCCCCATTGGAATCCTCCAAGACCCCCAATGCTTGTGGATGCCCAGCATTAATCAAAACCTTTCACCTGAACAAAGAAGGTCCACCTCTGCATCTCTTTCACCTCCAAGTCTTTCCCCAGTTAAAACTACGTATGTTATGGGTATTCTGAGAGGATCAAGTCACTGTTGAAGTGTGCAATGGATTCAAATGAACTTAGTTAATGACATCTCTAACAGAGTTGCACACACGTATTGGGAAAGAGGCTGCAGTTCTGCAGGATTGTGGGTGATCAGGGAATTCCTGGTGTCCCACTGACTCTTCTTGTACCCAAGGCAGATGTTGGATGTCCACTCTTGGATTGAAATTGGTTTTCACAGCATGTAGCTCTGATACTCGTGATGAAGGGACAAGAGAGGCTGAGTCCACAAACTGAGGCGGTCATGACACACAGCACAGTGCAGACCAAGGAAAAGCCGGGATGGGTAGACATGGTAGTGTGAGTTCACAGGCCGCTCTACCTGCATTACAAGGCTTCTTTCCTCCCTAGGGCAACCAACATTTCACTTGTTTTCCTTCCAAAATAAATAAAACAAGTTGGAGCATGGGAAAGTGATCACACCAAGCTTGGCAGGCAGACGCAACCCTGTTAGAACAATCGATTTTTCTGTGTCTTCTTGTACAAAGTTAAGATTTCGTCCCTAAGAGGTATCTGTATTCTGCTTGCTGTTGTCTTTGAATTCACTCTGTTGTCTTAGACTAAGAAGTTAACTGTGAGCTTCTGTCACTGTCTCATGAATTCCAAACACCCTGGGACACGTCTAGTAGATTTGAATCAAAGTGAATGAAACATAGTTCATTAGAAGACACCACAAAATGCTAGTTTTATGCACTACTCAGCCATATCTTTTTCTCCTTTTAGCTTTTTTTCCTTTGTAACAGGAGGATGGTTCTCAGAATGTGATGGGTTTCAGCAGAACACCCATCTGTGAGCCTGACTGCAGATTTCCGAATGGTTGAGGACGGAGGAGTGGTAAAGAATGACTGAGTGAGAAGCACTGGTGCGAACAGAGAGGTGGCAACACTGAGGACAGGCATGTGACACACCTGTCACCAAGTCCTAGCACAGTACTTATTAGCAACACACATTTGACACAATGCTGTTAACCAAGCCAACAAACTCCGGCTCATAGCATCAAAATTCTAGTGTGCTTCCCGCGATCTCCCTTCTCCTTCTGCCTGTCTGGTATTGACTAGACATTGCAGTCTAGTCCTGGGGAGGGACTTCCTACTGTCACACCTTTGGGATGTGAAAAGCTGCTGTATTTCCTTGCTGGGAGAATCCAGGGAAGTTTCTGAAGGTTTATGGTCACAGTCATTCTGGTTATCTATTTCCTCTCACATTGTACCCCAAAACTTACTGGCTCAAGAATGATTTTATCATGGGCATAAGTTGTCTTGGTAATTTCTGTTTTCCTGGTAGACTGGTGTTTCCTTCTATATCTGGTGGGCGAACATGTCTGAGGGGTCCACATGGCTTTCTTTTCATACCTGGTGTCTTGGATGGGGTGAGGGAAGGTAGGTACAGCTAGAACAAGACCATAGTGTCTTAAGCATCTTGTCCTCTAGTGAGCAGGAGGATGAAACTGTCTGTTTTTAAAGTCAGAGCAGGTAATTTTGTTTTGTTTTACTTGTCAAACGGTTAGGGAGCTCAGCTATGTCTTAGGACAGAAAACCATCAAACTTGCCTTTGGATGGAAGGAGTCAAATAAATTTTGGCCTTCTTTTTCTTCTCTTTTCCTCCTCTTCCTCCTCCTCCCCCTTCACTCCCCCCCTTTATTTTATTTTATTTTATTTTTTTGGTGTGGTACTGCAGACCAAACTTAGGTCCTCAGGCATCCTGATACTGAGCTATACTTCCAGATCTCTGTTTTTATTTAGTCACGAAGAACATCAAATTTAAAGAATGACACAGTAGTTAAAAAGCAAAAAGCATATGTTTTGTTTTTAATTTTTTTATTAAAAATTTCCTTTTAGGGGGATATAGCATAGGTGATGTGCAGATATGAGGGGGGTCTGGGAGATAAGTAGAATTGGGGTGCATGATGTGAAATTACCAAAGAATCAATAGAGACATTATGTTAAATTAAAAAAGTGAAATCTATCCAAATATCGACACAGGTAGTGCATAAACAAAATAGGGTCTGTCCGTCTATAAAAAAAGAGTATTATTCAGCCTTAAAAAGGAGGTGAATTCTGACAAATACTACAATTTGGGTGAATCTTGAGGGCTCTTTGAAAAATGAAACAAGTCAGTCTCAAGAAGACAAACATGTAGGATTCTAATATATGAGATACTCAGCACATTCAAATTTAAAGAGATAAAGTAGAATTGGATTTGTCAGGATCTAAGGGATGGGGCATGGAAAATCTGTTGTTTTTCTGTTTGCACAGAGGCTGAGCTTTAATCAACTGCTGTTTCAGCCAGGAATTAGAGGCTCCAAAGTTGCCAGTGGTGGCCTGGCCACTCAGGCCACTACCTGGTGAGAATTCTGTTCCTTTAGGCACTGGCTCTGTCATTGCCACCAAATACAGCTTTTAATTAAATCTCTGTTGTTCTATTTATCAATAAGACTTGGGAGTCAGAGGCTGGGGTGAAAACCTGCTAGCTCAGAGAGATTGAGTAGCAACTAGCAGACCTTCTCTCTTTGCCAGTGTTTCTGAAAAAGAACACCCTTTCACTCTGCCAAAACAAAAATACCCACACCATACACAGTCCCTCTACTACTTCCTGTGCATCTCTCTGTGGTCTTCCGGATACCTTCTGACTCCCCATGTTACATTCTGTCAACTAGTTGCTAACTCAGCCTCCTGACCCAAGGTTGATTTTATTTAATTAACACAAACACACAGGGTTCACAGTGTGATCAATTATCTTGCAACAGGAGTCAGTGTTTAATGGGTACAGAATTTGACTTTTGTTACATGAAAAATTTCTGAGTTGGATGGTGAACACTGACCATTATGTAACCAGAATGTTCTAATTCCCATTGTATTGTACTCTCAAACATGGCAAAGATGGTACATTTCATGTTGTATATAATTTTCAATAGAATAGAATAAATGACATTGTATTAGGATAAAAAAAATACAAAGAATTTCTGAAGTCTAACAGTCATTTGTATTTCCAAGAGTTCTTCTGGAACTTTTAAAGGCTCTACCTCATTTTTCTCAGGCTGGGGTTTGGAACCCAACCAGTTCACTGGAGTAAGTAGAAGTTCTCAGTGTCAGGCAGGTGAAGTGGTTTAGAGACTCGCATTTAAAAATTAAAGCCATTGCAGACTTTCTTGTTCTTAGGAAAATTTGTTCTTGAATTATTAATTCTGTTGTACTTCCTTATTAAAATAAAGATGACAGATTGAAATTGAGGCGCTTCAACTCACTTGTCAGCATCTCTCCATAGAGTCAACAAGTTCTAACTCTCTAAACTTGCCTCCAGTTTATATGCGATTTTTTAAAAAATTGAGTTTTCTTTGTAACCGCCACACACTGGGTTGTGTGGGTTCATGAAAACATTGTCAGACTCCAGATTGAATTGAGGACAATTCCTTTTTGTTGTTGTTATTTAAAAACATTTGTATAACTCCACATTTTTCAATAATATGCACCTTGATAATTTTTATTAAAAACAGAAGTAGAACATATACTCAGAGAAATGTACACATTATAATGAAGAGTTTGTTGTATTTTATGAAACCCTGGACTAAATCAGGAAAAAAAATCTTTTGGCATTCCAGAGTCTCCTTCAGCCCTCTCACCCCTAAGGTGGTCTCTCTCTAGACCTGTACCCTGCTTTTTAGCCTCTTCTAAGTAAAGCATGGGGTCAGTCTGCTGTTGGCTCCTTTGACTCAAATGTGCTTGTGTGGTTCACCCATGTGCTGCCTGCACTTGTAGATGGCTTATTCTTCTGGAACTACCCTGTGCTTGTGCATTGGCTTATCTCCTATCCTCCCATTGTGCATTGGCTTCTTTCTAGGTTTCAATGAAGATCAGCAGTGCTGCCTATGGATTTTCTAATCAAAGTGTCTGATACTGTCATCCGTGCCCTACCATTGCCTTCTTCCAGGGGTGGTGAATTCCTGCCACAGGGTAGAAAGCTGCTGGTGCTGATGTTTGTGTAGACACCAAGCACATCTCCCAAACCAGCTGAATGTATTTATACTATGGCCATCTCCACCCCCAGACTCAAGAGTTGGCAATATTTGCTCAACATAAACCCTGGTGAGTGGGTAGAGGATGACATTATGCTATTTCTTTCCTATTTATAGAACAGTTTTGTGACATGCCTGTTCAACTACCGTGTCCACTTAAAAGATGAGGCTGCCTGCCCTTTTCTTGGTGCTTCATGGATATTTTAAACAGAGATCTTCTAAATAGAAACACTTCATTGGTTTGCAACTATGTGGCCATTAAACTTCATTTTTTAAAAAAGATTTATTTGTATTATTTTAAATCGTGTGTGTGTGTGTGTGTGTGTGTGTGTGTGTGTGTGTGTTTGATTAAGATGATAATGAGAGCTGTCTAAGTATAATTTAAGACTAGGTGTTATGTATGATGTTCATTAAGCCATTAGGACTTACCTTAAGAGCAAATAGCTTCCTGTTTTTTAACCTCTCTTATCTTTTAATTATAGATCAACAGTGTTATGGTGTGTAGTGTTTAATTTAGGTCCTAACTCCAAGGGGATTTTAGATACTAACATTTGAATCAGAAGGACTCTGAATAAAGCGGGTTGTCCACTAGAATGTGGTTGAGAATCATATAAGTCAAAGATTCGAGCAGAACAAAAGGCATCTCTGAGCAGGAGGGTGCCCCGCAGTGGCCAGCCTTTGGGCTCCTTTGCACATTGGGAGGGTCTCCAGGCCAGGCTGGCAGTCCACACTGCAGCAGTCAAGTGCCTGTTTCTATGGAGTGTTCGCCCACTCCAGTGAGACATCCTTTTCCAACTCCATGAACTGTGTGGTCGAGTACTGTCATTTATGTACTTTGTGAACTGGAGTTAGGATACAGTGCTCAGTGCCTGAGCACACAGCTGGAGCCCCAGGGCTCCCTGAGAACCAGGTTTCCAGCACTGCCCTCTGTTCTGTAGATGCAGCATTTACTGCCGGAATCAGCCATCATGTTACTCCTTCCAGACGACTTAGACTCTGTGGAGTTCGAAAGGGGCTTCGGAGAGGTAGGGCTGGCTTGTCACAAGACACACGCCAGCTGGGGACTGATCCAGGATATAGAACCTGAAACCACAGCGAGGGACACAAAGGGAGGAAACAGTAAATAAGAACACAAGAAGGGGAGCACTGGGTAAGACTTGAAGGATAAGCAGAGAGGTATGCTGGGTGCAGCAGCAGGATGAGGGAACTGCCGCAGCATCCTGGGAGTGAGCCCTGTGTGCAGCCCAGTGAGTACGCTGAAAGCTACATGAAGGCAGTCTCATGGTGACCCTCCAACATGCTGTGTTCTGAGTCTGGATGAGGCCTCTCACCCTGCTGTGTCTGTTTTTGTTTTATAGTCTTTACTCACTGTAGGGAAAAGAATACAGGTGGAAGACAGAGTTGTTTCTGAGACATAATCTTATCCAAACAGTCATAAGCTGGAGGGAGAGGCTGAGGAGGAGACCTTCAGAGTCCCTTCTGCTCCTCCTTGTTATTTAATTACCCGCACGCCTGCCCTTTAGAGTCCATAGGAGCCTCAGGGAAAAATGTTATGTCAGGCAATGAATTTTTATTACCCCGTTACCTCGCACTTGAGCATCTCATTGGGTCTGTAGTTTATTACCAGCTTCATATGGCCCTTTCCCCAGCCTGTTCACCTCAGGGCTGGAGGAAGGACCCTCACATGGTGTACACGTTAGCAAATTCAGATCTGTAATGGACACTGGGATTTTGGAGGGTTTAATTCAGCCACGGGATATGGATTTGCTTATGCAGGGTTCTGGCGAAATTTTCTGTTGAGACAATTTATGAAGTGCAGCCCTGAATAAGATATCATAATTCGTGTCTTGTATGCAGTGCATTCCCTGAAAGGTAAGGTCCTTGTTAGGGGAGAATGCTAGTCAAGTATTCTTTGAACAAATTGTTTCTCTCCCCTTTCTTGCCTAAGTCACCCAGTGTTTGATCAAGATGATGGTGAGAATGGTCTAATTATATTATCTAAGACTAAATTTTATGTATGATGTGCATCAAGACATAGAAGAAGTACATTTATTTTTGGTTATATGACAGCTGATACTCAATATATATCTTTAACTGAATGAGCCAAAAAATCAAGAACATTATTTTTAAAATGAGATGTTTCATTTAAATTCTACATTTCCCTTGCGTGTTTTAACCCTTGGCAGAATGACCCCTATATTATTTACTTTTCTGTTTCCATAATAAGACACCAAGAAAGACAAGTTTATTTGGGATTGTAGTTCCGAAGGGGTAAGAGTCTTGGTGGGGAGGCAGGGCAGCAGACTAACAAAGATGGCCAGAGTGGGAAGCTGAGGGATCACATCTCGACCAGAAGCATGGAGCATAGAGAGTCAGGTGGAAGTAGAGAGAGGTTATCTAATCTCAAAACCCACCCTCAGTGACATGTTTCCTGTAGCATGGTCGAACCTCCAAAACCCCACCCCGAACAGCACCACCAATAAGGGATCAAGTATCCAAATATCCGAGCCCTATCAGGGACATTTCTCATCCAGACCACCACACCTGCTTTGTGGATGTCTAGTCCTTCATGTCTGCATCCTATTGCTGTGGTAGTCCATTCGTGGTTTTCAGTTCCATTATACTGCATGACATTGACACTTTGTTCACCCCCCAAAAAACATTATTCAGTTATTATATCTGTGAAAGTGCAAAGATAACAAGCACTCAACCAACCAACCAACCAACCAACCAACCAATGGGCAAGACCTCTCTTATGAACATAACCAAATGTCAGTGCTAGGAAATCCTAGAAGCATTGAAATCCCATGTGAAGGCATCCAGCCTCATTGCTGCGGAAGTCCTTTCCTTCTGACCCCACATCTCAGACAGGGATAGTGGAGTGCCCTTCCAAGCATGCATGCTTTTCTGCATTGTTTGATTAAGAAGGGTACCAAAGGGAAGCCAGATCTGCAGAGTGAGCCGTCCACTTACAGATGCTTCTGCAGTCTCCTTGGGTCCAAGTGAGAAACAGAAAGAGAGGGTATTGAATGGGAGACAGGCTGTGAACCCACAGGGAAGTTGTGATACAACAGCATGCAAGTTGGCTCCCAGGAATATTCTTTCTTTTGTCTTAGTGTGCAAGATAATGTACAAGAGCAAACCATGGCATAGCCTGAGTTAGACATGGGACCCAAGACAGCTGCTGAAGCTGAAGTATGTGAGGGACTGACCAGGGGTGAGATACCCAGAAGTCACACAGAGTCTATACAAAGTGTTAATGGAGTGATTATCTAAGCTCGGGGTTTGCAGAGGTTGCCACATACTCAGGCAAGGAAATCCAGAAAGCATATGTGATAGGTAGTACCACTCAGGGTTTTCCACACCCAGAGAGTGTGTGTGTTACACTCATATATATATATATACACACACACACATACACGCAAAAACTATATATATGTGTGTATGTATGTATGTATTTATGTATATATGTATGTATATAGAGAGAGACAGAAGGGAGAAGATGGATGGATTGGATGGATAGATAGATAGACAGACACTGTGTGGTTCAGACACATGATTATAGAAGCTGACAACTTCACATCTGGAGGCTGGGCTGGAAACTGAGACCTGATACTTCACTCACAGTTAAAGACTGTCTGGTGGAGTGTTCGTTCTTGCCTGAGAAAGTCCGTTTGTTTTTCTGTATTCAGCTTTCTGACTGGATGCAGACAACCTGTGTTATTGAAGGCAGTCTGCTTTATTCAAAGCTCATCAGTGTATCTGTCCAGAAAAAAGTCTTATAGGAACCCCCAGGATAATCTTTGTTCAGTTATTTGGTTGCTGTGGTCCAGCCAACTTGACTCACATAAAATGAGCCAGCAGACAGGTCTAGGCATGTCAGACCTCTTTCCACGGCTGTGCTTCCTTCGAGCTATGGAGTGAAGGGAAGGGAGTCTACATTCCCAGCAGCAGCCTCACGTGATGGTGGCTCTGAGTGCCTTAGGAATACATACAGAGGGAGAAGCTGGAGGAAGCAGGCCCCTCTTTATGCCCCGAGGATGTGGTATCCCCTTCCATGTTGGTCACAGTAAACTCAGGATGTGAGGGCACACTGATTCTGCCACGGCCCTTTGTGGTTTAAGCAGGAAATGTTTTCCAGGAACTCTTCATATCCAGCCGGTGGCACTGTTTTAGAAGGTTCTGGAAATTTTAAGAGGTGGAACTCAGCTAGAGAGAGTTTGTAAGTGGGGGTGAGGGGAGTCTATGGTGCATCCTGTCCTGGGCACCTTCCTGTTTCTCTGCTTCCTGTCCATTATAGAGTGACTACTATCCCCCACCTCTTATTTCTATCATGATTGATGCTCTGCTCTCACACAAGAGGCTGAGTGACCAAGTGTGGATTGTGAGACAAAATAAACATTTTCTCTCCTTCACTGTTCTCTCAGGTATTTTGGCCACAGCCTTGTAAAATAACTAATTCACCTTCTTTATCAAAGTGGAGAATCTGGAAGGAAGATTCGATTCTTTGTGGGGTTTCTACAGTAGAAAACATTAGGAAAGAAAGAAACATGGAGAAAAGCAGAAAAGCTATTATCACCACTGAGAATGAAAATCTATTCCTTGGGAGGCTTAATTTGATCATGACCTCAGCCGAGGCAAACTCTCGGGCTGCTTGCCCATCTCCAGCATCTGCATCCTGGATTACAGCCTCGCCACCTCCCACTTGCTGTGCACCTTCTGTGAAGGGGACCTCTTCCCTTCTGAACCACAGGACACAGAACAAAGAGCACAGGCCCCACTTGTCCTGGGCTTCTCGGATTGATCCAGCCTCGCAGCTGCTGCCCACATCAAAGTGACTTTCCTTACAGGGAAGCGGAGGCGGTCAGAAGCTGGCACTTAGCATCTCCCTTTTATTTTAGCATGATTACTCATGTCGCAGCCCCCTGGAGATGGGCTCCTTTCAGCGTCCTCAGAGGCTGGCTTCTCAAAAAGCACTCGCATGTGCCCGGGACAGAAGCAAAAGGAAATGAACGCCACAGCTCCGGCACAGACCCAGACTCATTTGTATTCAGTTTTCTGATTGTACCAGAATGGTTATGAGAGACTATAGGAGACAGACAATAACAGAAAGCAATCCAGCATGCAGTTAATTCAGAGTGTCTGTCAGGACCAGGTTCCACAGTTGTCCTGACTGCCAGGATGTGTGTGTTCCACACATCTCACAGGGACCTATATGCGGACGTGTCTACATGGCATCTATCTGATTCTCTTCCTCATATATATGTCACATATATAAATTCTGTTAACAGTGTGTCTATGTGCACACATGGTTTATATTTGAAACCGGAGATTTTTTTTTTTGCATGACTCTAGACATTGATTTTCCTCTTAAAATGATTTGAGAACATTTTCCCATGTTGTTACTGGGGAGTTAGATCACTCATTTAATTCTGTGTAAATGTTACTCTTAATTTTTAAATTAAAATTTAATTTTTTTACTCATATGCGTTTTGATTATGTCTACCCCAACTCTCCCCTCCCTCTTCCCCTAGGTCCCCCCAACAGCTTTTTGTTTTATTCTTATTTTTAAAACCCACTTAGTCCAATTAGTGCTGTCTGTGTGAACGTGGGCAACCTATCAGTGGCCATGTCCCCCAGCACCCATGGATTGCCAATAGCTCCTCAGCTAGGGATAATTTCACCATTCACTTAAATCCCATTGTTACATATGCAGGTTGATGGGTTTTTTGCTGTTATAAAAATGCTGCTAGAGCCATTCTGGTATATGCCCTTTGCTGTTTTATAGGGCAAATTCTCTGAAATTTGATAGACTAGAACACAGACCATGAATATTATTGCAGTTTTGTACCTCATTACCCTGTTGCTTTCACAGAAGTATCCATGAGGTTAGGATCTTTCTCACAGCATGTGACATTCTTAATTTCATACTCCTTTATCAGTATTGGGTGTTTAAAAAATTTATGTGTAGAGCAGGGTGTGATGGTGCAAGCCTTTAATCCCAGCACTAAGGAGGCAGAGGCAGGTGGATCTCTTGAGTTCAAAGCCAGCCTGGTCCAGCCTGATCTACAGAGCCAGTTTCAGGACAGCCAAGGCTACACAGAGAAATCCTGTTGCAAAACAAAACAAAACAAAACAAAATTACATATAGAACAAACAAAGGATAGGGTAACAAGGTAGTCAGATATTCAAAGACAGACAACATTCCCCACTATCTATTGGGATTTGAAGAAGTTATTCAAACTTTGGTGCCTCAGTTTGCCATCTACAAAGAAAAGATGATAAGAACCTTCAGTTTATAGAAATTTGAGAGGGATTCTTGGTGTGTGTTAGATACTCCTATGGGTGAGACGTGTTCTTCTAGGTACAGACTTCCCAGTGGATCCTGTTGCATTGGACACAGAGTCCTGCTCAAGTCTACACTTGATGCAATTTCCAGAAGTGGGTGATTCTGCAGCTTCTATCTGTAATCTGTCTTTGTGTCTTAGTTTCTTTTCTGCTGCTACATAAAATAATCTTACAAAAGCAATTGAAGGGAGAAAGGATTTATTTCAGCTCACCATTCAATTGGCGCATCCGTCAAGGCCAGGAAGTCAAAGAAACAGGAGTTTGAAGCATGTGGTCCCATCACATCCACAATCAGAAAACACAGAGCAATGAATACTTGTGCTCAGCTTACTCAGAAATTAAGAACTTACTAGAACTTTTTATACAGTTTGATATCCTAACTAGGGAATGTACCACCCACAGTGGGTAGATCTTCCCATCTTAATTAACCCAATCAAGATAATTCCCCCAAGAGACATACACAGATAACCATTTCCCAGGGACTCTAGATCTCATCAAGCTGATGATTGAGATTAACCTTACATTGTATATGGATGTTTTTATTTCTTCCCCTCCCTTACTGTCTTCTCTCCCTCCCCACCCCACTCCTCTCTCCTTCCCATAGATAACACTTTTAGAAATATTTCATGAGAATTTTCTCTTGCCAGGCACAGTCCTAGGCACAAGGAGTAGAGGAGTCAACTTACCAGACAACAGTCCCTGCTCACACAGACCTCAGTTTCTAGGGCACTGTTCTTGGATTCTTGAACATACTCCATGCTTTTATTTTTTAGTTCTATGTCTTTACTGGAGGGTTACATACACTCTTTATTTTCCTTACTGAAGTAACCTTCCCATTATTTCTATTGTTGTCTGAAAATTGCATACATGCATGCAATGTGTTTTGATCACCTTCCATTCCCTTCCAATGCCTCCCTCCCACACCCTACTTAACTTTATATTCTGCCAGTTTTTTTTTTAATTTTCCATGGGAATATTTCTTTTATTTTTTGAGATTATAATATAATTAGATCATTTCTTCCTTTTCTTTCCTCCCTCTAGAACTTCCCTTGTACCTTTCCTTGCTCTCTTTCAAGTTCATGGCCTTCTTTTTCATTAATTTTATTATATATATTTATATATATTTATTATATATATATATATATATATATATATATATATATATATATATATATGAATATTCCATTAATTGTTATGTGTGTGTGTGTGTGTGTTCCTAAATACATAGGTACAACCTTCTCAATCTTTATTTTCTGCCCTCTCTTCTTCTGTGACCCCTGAGCCTTGGGATAGGAGTTGTATTGTAGATGTTATCAACTGGGACCAAAGTCTACAACTCAGTATTTTGATTGGTTGCGGTTTTCTGTTATGGTCTTCATCTGTTGCACAAAGACATTTCTTTGATGGGGGTGACGACTACAACTCATCTGTGGGTGTTGTATTTAGATATCTGTCTACCTAGGACAAATGTCTAGAATGTAGTTAGGGACTATTCATGTTTAGTTCTTTCCTAAGAACACCTTCATTAGCCCTGTGTAGTTGGCTGGGTTTCTGGAGCAGACATGATTTCCCTGTTGTTTAGAGGGTCTTATGTCCAATTAGAGAGTAGTTACTGTCAATGTCTTGTGCCACTACTGCACCTTTTGGGTTATTGTGCCATGCTGGTCATTTATGTGGTTCACAGGCATCATAGCTGGGCAGAGCTGTTGGTTGCCTCCCTCTTTTAGAAGCTTGCATGGTGACTTCTGGTACCATGAAAGCTGGTACTCAGGGAGGAGGCATTCAGGTCAGTTCCAGCTCAGGAGCCTCTGGACCCCACATCTGAAGTGCATGCTGTCTTCATGGGAACCAGATGGCAACAGCAATAACTTGTCATGTTTGGGGAGTCTCTTGAATAACCCTGACCAACAACTCAAAAGAGGGCTTCCCAAGCCTGATGTATTGGGTGTTTTTGTTAGGTGGCCTTTGGCTCTCTGAGGGAGTGTTGTCAGCCCAGATGAGAAAATTTCAACTGAATTGTGGATATGTTTATATACCAACTCACATGTATTATAGGTATTTCTAAGTAGTTGATTATGATTATGATTATGATTCCTTCTGACTTTTTCAGACATCCTTACTTAGACTCTTCCCTCCTTCTGTGTTTGTCTCCCTCTCCCTCCATAATTAGAGTCCCCCCTTTTTCCTGTTTCCCCCATCAGATCACTTACACCCCACTATTCCTATCTCTGTTGTTCCCCCACCACATTCCTACCCCAGCAATATGCTTTTCTGGTTTTGGAAGTTACTCCAGGATATATACTCATATCTGAAGATTTGGAGCTAGGATCATGAAAAGAAGAAAAAAAAAAGGCTAAGAATTATCTCAAAAAATGTTCATTTTCTCTAGCAATTAGGGAAATGCAAATCAAAAAAACTTTGGGATTTCATCTTACTCCAGTCAGGATGGCAAAGACACCAAAACAACTGACAACAAATGCTGGAGGGGTTGTGGGGGGAAGGGGAATCCTCATTCACTGTTGCTGAGATTGCAACTGGTCCAGCCATTGTGGAAATCAGTATGGAGAATTCTCAAAGATAAAAATGAACCCATCATTTGATGCAGCGATACCACCCCTTGGCATGTGCTCAAAACACTGGACTGCTACTCCACAGACACTTGCTCGGCCATGTTCATTGCTGCTCTATTCACAACAGCTAGGGAATGGAAACAACCTAAATGCCCTTGAACTGATGGATGCATAATGAAAATGGATACGTGCACACTATGGAATACTATTCACCTGTAAAGAAAAATGAAATTATGGGACTTTGCAGATAAATGGATGGAACCAGTAAAGATCATATTGCGTGAGGCAATCTGGATGCAGAAAGACAAATGTCTCACGTTCTCCCTGTACCATCTCTATTCTTTAACACCCAGCTCAAATTCCACTTCCTTCTTTGAGTTGTCCCTGATACCCTGAGCTAGGATATGAACTCATGTATTTCCTGAGCATGGGCTTTCTAACCAGCACTGATGGTGCTCTTCAATGCTTTAAACCTTTATCAGTTGACACTTACCTATGTCTCCCTGGACTGTGGCTATTTATGCTCATGGCCCTTCTCTCTGATGAAATATAGAGTTCTTTACAGCTGAGGTCCAAGGCATGTCCATCTTTGTCTCCTTTGCATTACCAAGCACAGAAGGATGGGCCCCTCTGGTATTTAATGCTTTTTTTCTTTTTTTTTTTTAAATCAGAAAATAAGTACAATGGAGAGATGGCCATGATAAATGCTTTATATGTGCGCACACCAGACACTAATGAGTTGATAAAAGACACAGAGCACTGTCCTTAGTCCAAATGGTATTTGAATCCTTTCCATCAAGGCCTGGGGACAGGCCAGAACTGCAGCAGTGGCAGGTTGTGTCCAAGGATTCGTCATACCTAATGACGTTTCATATAATTTGATCACCCAAGGCACACTTTCCTGACCACTACACATCTTTCCTATATTTACCCTCTTTTTCACAGTTCTGTTCTCACAACCTGGCATAATAGGAAAACAGAATAGTGGACTGAGAAATTAATCATGGTGATCCTATGCATAGCCATGGAACAGCAGCAAGAGACATAGAAGATGGAGAAAATTTATAATGACAATAGCTTGTTTTACTGTCAATAAAATATCCTGTTAGTCTAGCATGTTTCAAAATACTAATAATGTGTTGATCACATAAAATTCTTCTTTTTCTTATTATAATATTAATATTATACAAATATTATTGTAATATTCCTATCCTGTAGCTTTATTCCCTGTGGCATTTTTTTTTTGGTCTAGGCACAGAAACTATGTCATTTGTAAAACCAGAAATGATTACCTACATAAAAGTATGTTTAAGTCATAACATTTTGAAAAGTCATAATATAAAATGTAATTTGTATTTGCTGCTTCCAGTTCATAGCCAAGGTGATAAAATTAGAAGAGGGTGCCTTAGTGGGAGGATCAGGTCATGAAGACAGGGATCTCATGGTTGACATTAGTCCCTTTAAAAAGAAGGACAAAGAAGGTGCTATCTTCTACAGTGTGACAATCTGATGATATGTGCTTCCTCAGCAAAAGTGGAGTCAATCAACACCTTGATCTTGTGAGAATCAGCCTCCCGACCTGTGAGGAGTCAATGTTGAATGTTTGAACCACCTCATTGGTGACAACCACAAGTGACCAGGACTCAGCATTAGTCAGCATCAATGTGATGCCCTTTTCTTTTCCTCGTGTGGCCCTTATTTTGTGAAATTTCATCTGCTGTGTAGGCACAGATGGACTTCTCGGTTCCAGGTGTTTACACTGCTGCTTTCATTTTTGGAGGATTACGTATGTATTTTCAAAGTGAAGTATCAAACTGGGTGATACAGTTTGCTCCTGTTCAGTGAAATATTTTGTCCAATAACAAAATATTTCTACCATGAGGCCAGCCATATTAATAGGTATTTCCCACTTGGAAGTAAAGGAAATGTTACACAGATCAATCTGAGGAAGTTCAGGAGCACAAACATAGCCCCATTGTCAATCTTATAGAAATAACTAAAAACTTCATAGGCAACGAAGGGAGGGATAGAGCAACAGTGTTTATATATATATTTTCCTGAGAGCCTTGCCAGTGTTGCAGTTCTGTCTTTTACAGGACTCTCAGGGCAGTGTCTGTCCTTCTATTTGCCATCTGGATAGACTGTCAAGAGCAGAAAAGAAAGGGATAGAAAGAAAACAAGAAGTACAAGAGCCACAGTCAACAGGCTAAATGCCTCCAGAAACATTCGACTTTGTTATTATTTAGAAGTGACACCAAATTCAGAAGGGGAATTTAGTATCTCTGAATTAAAAATTCATTTATAATATTAAATTCAGTGCAGTTTATTTAACTTAAGCAGTTCAAATGCACAAATCAGAAACGTTACCTGGGTGGAGGCAAAGGCATGCAGCAGTTATTTTCAGGTCATTAGAAGTTGTTGTTCAGCTCTTTGTATTTTCTTTAACATTGAGAAATATAGTACAGTAATGAATGTGCTTTTCTTTTCTCCTTTGGTGAAGTATAGAGCAAAATTATCGAAAAATAATTTCACACAGCTTCTGTACAAATGGAAAATAACTGTAAAGTATCAGCTTTTTAACCTGTTACTGACCTCAGGACAGCAGTCATTTTAGACTTTTCATTGTGAAGGCTGGTGTCTGTAGTGGTGTAGCTCTCCACATACACTGGGTGACAACTGAAAGGCTAAGACTTCTGATTAGAGTCAGAGCTGGGTTAGCAGCCATCAGGCAGCAGATATAACACAGGACCCTTCAGCTGCAGGGACTGCCTTCATGGTGGGGATAATGACAAGTCAGAGAGAGGCAGCAATTCACCCTGAGGGACCTTTAGTGGGGAGATAAATTCTCTCTGCCTGATTGTCTTGTGCATGAAAGGGTAGATGGTGATGATGAGGATGAAGACAATGTTGATGAAGACCATGATGATGAACAATGGTATCTACTTTTCTTGGAAAAACTTCAGTGAGTTGATCTATGAGTACTATCTGGAATAATGGCTGGACACAGCTAGGACACCAATGAGACCATTGTTATGAGATGAGTAGTGAGGGCCCTGGTTAGGATCCAGTCAGTTCTACAGGACTGAGAATGTCTCTTCACTTCTTTGAACCTCAATGTCTTCTATAGCAAAATGGAGCTATTTGCAAAGTAACACTTGCCATGTAGATTTATGTCATTAGGTGCACGTGTGTGTGTAAACTCTTGATAATAACCCCTGAACATTGGTAATTTCCTTACCCATGGATAAGGGCTTACTTGAGTTTGCTTCCCTGCTGGTCTCCCAAGTTCTACAGGTCTGGCCCCTCTTCTAAGGAAAATACAGCATATGTTAAATGGGCTTTTGCCTCTATTCATAACAGTTGTAAATAGAAAAGTTTAAAACAAGAAATGACAAGAGTTCTGTAGGTTAAATGAGAGCCCTGAGGGTCTGTTGCTGGGGGATGTCTTTCTGTATGCTATGAATATATGTTGTTCCCATTGGTTAATAAATAAGCTGCTTTGGCCTATGGCAAGGCAGCTTAGAGGCAGGCTGGAAATCCAAGGAGAGAGAAATGAAGGAGAAAGGCAGAGTCTGGAGAGATGCCAGCTTGCCGCCCAAGGGACAACATGTCAGCAGACCGGTAAAGCCATGGAACATGTGGCAAAACATAGATTAACAGAAATGGATTAATTTAAGATATAAGAGCTAGCTACCAAGAAGCTGAGCCATAGGCCATTCAGTTCATAATTAATATAAGCCTCTGTGTGTTTACTTGGGTCTGAGTGGCTTTGGGACCAGGCGGGACACACGAAAACACAGTTACAAATCCACATTTGTAGCTGAAGTTTCTCTCCAGCTCCCGCCAAGCCACAGCAGTCTCGCAGCCTACTTATAAGTTAACACACAGATGCTTATATTATTTAAACTCTTTGGCCTAATGGCTCAGGCTTCTAGCTATCTAGTTCTTACATCTTAAATTAACCCATTTCTATAAATCTATACCTTGCCACATGGCTCGTGGCTTACCAGTATCTTACATGTTGGTACTCATGGCGGCTGCTGGCAGCATCTCCTGACTCAGCCTTCCTGTTCCCAGAATTCTCTTCTCTGCTTGTTGTGCCTATACTTCCTGCCTGGTTACTGGCCAATCAGCATTTTATTTATACAGAGCAATATCCACAACAGTCTCCCAAGTTCCATAGCTCTGGCCTCTCTTCTAAGGAAAATACAGCATACGTTAAAGGGGCTTTTGCCTCTATTCATACCAGTTGTAAACAGGAAAGTTTAAAACAAGAAATGACAAGACTTCTATAGGTTAAATGAGAGCCCTGAGGGTCTGCAGCCCCATTTTACTGCAGAAGACATTGAAACCCAATCATGTGAAGAAATGTTCTCAGTTTCATAGAGTTGGTCCTTATGGCTCAGCTCTGGGCTTTTAAGGACAACAGTCTTGTTCCTGTATCCATCTGTGTCCAGCCATTATTCCAGATGGTGTTTGTAGATCAACTCATTGAAGACTTTTCAACATCCTAGAAAGGTAGATGCCATCATCATCATCATCATCATCATCATCATCATCATCATCCTCGTCCTCATTTTGCTTTTCCTCCTCCTCATTGTCACCACAACCACCACCACCACCATCATCATCACCACCATCATCCTCATCACCACCACCTATCCCCTTTTCAGACATGAGACAATCAAGCAGAAGGAATTCAAATCGCCACTCAAGGTCCCTCAGGACCAAATGGCTCACGTGGAATGGTTCCCAAACCCACACTCATGGTCCCACAGTGCACAGAGCTTACTGCATAATACTTGGGTCCTTTCTAAGTATTTCAATGTTACCAGTGCATGACTGATCCATCTGCTGTCTGCTAGAGATCCCGATTGTCCCATTTAGTCCAGGCTGTACAGCAGAGTACCATGGAGACAGTATAGCTCAAGCAAGAGAGGCCAGGACCAGAAATCAGAGTGGCCCATGGTCAAATCTGGTGAGGGAGCTTCCTGGTTGGTAGATGACCATCTTCCCATAGTGTGCTCACATGGAAAAGGAAGGGAGAGGGAATGAGGGAGCGAGGAAGCCAACTCTGTTTCTAAAGGTGAATACTTCTTAGAAAAACACATTTCCCATTGACCTGTGGGAGTGGGTACTTACTGCAACAGGCTTTCATCCTCTGTCCCTTTCCCAGTCTCTGTGAACCTATAAACCATGCTTCCTGAGGCAGGAGAGTTCAGCTTTGGAAGAGGAGACAGCCAAGCTGCGCTCTATGTGGCTTCTTGAGGCTGCCTCTTTGCTATATTCTGTAAGCCTTCTCCAAGGCCTAGAGGCTCGAGGGGAACAAAATCAGCATCTGCATTTCCTTTCTAACAGGGACTCACTCTTCCTCCATCAAAGATGCCTATGTGCACTTGTATAATCTCTGTGCCAGGGCACAAAGGACCCAATAGGAAATGGTCCATTCTCCTCTAACTAGCCCCTGGAAGATTAGAAAAGGGATACATTCTTATTTTCTACAATTGCAATTACAATTTATTGAAAAAAATCTGATAGTGATAGGAAAAATTCATGCCAACTGAAATTCCCACAATGTCCTGCCCTCCTTGCTATTTTTTCATAGACCTGAGCAATAATCTGTCAGGACCTAAGTCCTGGTGGGTATTTGCAGTTCTCTAGCTCCTGAGTCTTCTCGATCCTTCAGTTTCCACAGGAAAAGCCTCAGCACACCACCCCTCTCCTCCCATGGTCTCCACTCTGAAAGGAGGAGGGAGGACCTGTTATTTTCCATACTCCTTTTGCACATCACCTGACCTGGGTCTTGGGACCTTGAGGACATCCACACTTGTCAGGATAGGCAACGCCGACCCAGGGACAGTTTTCCAATTGAGCCAAGCAGCTCAGTCTGGCCACTGAGTCATCCTGCCTGGGGATTGTTTGCCGTGTTCTGCAGACTAGATACTACTCTAAAATTTTGCTTAAAGGTGAGACAATGACTCTGTTAGTAAAAACTGAACATGAAAAGGGTGATTTTAGAATAAGTCGTGTGTGGGGACTACAGTTTGGCTACATGTTCATTGCTGATTAGATAGATAACTGTGTGTTTTCTGATTTATGGATTTGGATGATCTTAGTCTTTATAAAAAAAAATCACAGTCTTTATTGTCTTAACCCATTTCTATGGCCAGATGGTTTTGGTTCACACTAGTGGGTCTGGTGCTGTCCGACCACATGGTACACTGACAATTGAGATGACTGGTCCTTCCATGTGGTGGGAAACTGTTGCAGATCTCAGGGAAGAGCTGCTGCTAGTGAAGGTGATACCGAGAGACACCAGAGCCTGTTTTTCCTTATAGTAAACTTGTAATCTAGTTTCCCCATTAGTCTATGCTTCTGGTGTTCTCTCAAGTTCCTCAATGTGAAACCGCCCTCCCCCTCAGAACTTGGGCTAAATTATGATGATAGCACAGGAAGCCAGAACAATGAGAAGTAACAACCTCGCCATGGCAAGGGCTAAATGGGGCCCAGCTGGTACATTATCTTTGCATGTACTCCGTTTGCCAATGGTGTTTTTTTTCTGGGGATCCTTTCAGCAGGGCTGTGTAGGGTCTTGGTAATGCACAGATCATGCCGATCTCGCAACCAAATCCCCATGAACACACTTTCAGAAGACATGATGAGAACCATCACAAAATATTACAGATAGCCATGGGAAAAGAGGACATGTCTATGTTAGGGATTGGACAGTGGTCACTGTGTGAGTGTATGTGTACGTGTATGTGCTGTGTCTATAAGTGTATGTGTGTGTTGTGTGTTATGTATGTGAGTGTATGCTATGTCTGTGTGGATGTGTGTGTGTGTGTGTGTGTGTGTGTGTGTGTGTGTTGTATGCATGTGTGTGCTGTATGTTTTTTATGTGTGTGTGTGTGCCATGTGCTATGTCTCTGTGTGTTGTGCATGTGTGCTGTATGTTTGTGTGCTATGTGTATATGTATGTGCTATGTGTATGTGTGTATGCATAGTGTTTGTGGGCTCTGTGTATATGGGCATGTGAGTTTGTAAGTGCTGTATATATGTTGTGCATTTGCATGTATGTGCATGTGTATATGTTGTCATGAACACAGACAATATGTGTTCACACTGGTTGTATTATCATAACTTGATAGTGTTATGGTTTGGCTCATATACTGGAGGTTTGATCTCCAGCTGTTGGTGCTGTAAGGCTCTGGGAACCTTAGTGAGACAGGTTCTAGCTCCTCTTAGGCAGTGAGGCCAGGGTCCATGGCAGATTATGAGCCAGTCACACAGAACACATGAGTGACCATCCCTGGATAGACTAATAGCTCTCCTACTAGGTGAGAGAACATGCACTGGGCATGTGGACTTTTCACTGTCTCAGCCTGTGGTATGCTAATCAATGACCAATCTCAATAAAGAAATTCTTAGTCTCTCTCCAATTCTGTCTTAAGACCCAAAAACGGCCCACTGGATGTGACAGCACAGGGCGGTTCCCGCCTACTCTCAGGAGTTCTCGTTCACTTTTCCTTAATAAATCTCATTTGCTCTGCTTGTTCCCTGTCCATATTTCCTTGTTATTTTGGGTATGAGACAACAAACTCAGAAACTACCGGCTCAGGCTGGTCTTGGTGGTCGTTGAGTTTCTGAGGCCCTGATCTCTGAGTGAAGCCCACTGAGAGCCAGAGAGGCTCTGTACCCTCAAAGAACCTGCTCACTGGGAGGTGGGGCCTGGTGGAAGGCAGTGGGTCACTGAGGACATGTCCTTGGAGGACATGTTTCCCTGACTTTCTTGTCTCTGCTCTGTGTCTACCTTGAGCGGAGTAGCCTTTCCCATGCACGTATATTTCTGTGGTGTTCTGCCTCGGGCCCAGAATGAACAGAGCTGAGAAGTATGGGCAGGAGCCTCTGAAACCCGGACCAGAGCAAAGAGTTCCTCACTCTGTGTCATTATCGTCTGGTGTTTGTCACAGGGATGGAAAAGTCTGATTACACACAGACATCATGACCATATTTTCTGAACCCCCTATTAGACTGCATGAGTTTTGTCTGAATAACTGGCAGTGCAGTCATGAGTCCTGGGAAATGGCTGTTATCTCCCTGACTTTCAGACATAAACATCCCTCTTGTCCAAACTGCCCATGGATGTGGAGAATTCATGTGTTGCAGTTATTATAGGAGTTAGCATGGACTAATGTAGCTCACGGCCCTGTGTGGTGACAGAATCAGAGAGGAGAAATGTAGAGAATGTTCCAGTTTGCGCTTGCCAAGGCTGGCTTATGTGGGACATGTCCTGTATGTAGCAGAAAGGACATGTTCCTGTGCAAGCAAACTGCTTATCCCTGGAACAAATGGACTCCCGAGAAAGTACAAGTAAGGTGTGCAATGGTAAATATTTTACAGCTCACTGTAACTTTTACTTCCTACCAGCTTCCCAGTATAAGTGAAATTATATCACTTCTCTCCCCCTGCCACCTCACTGCATCTGTAGCGTATGAGCATGTGGGTGTATGTGGGTAAGCACACCTATGCACACATGTAGCTACCAGAGGAGGACGTTGGGTGTCCTGTTCTATCGTTTTCTACCTTATTGCCTTGAGAAATGGTCTCTCATTGGACCTGGAGCTAGACTGGTGGCTAGAAAGTCCCAGAGATCCTCTTGTCTCCCCTGCATAGCCCTGGGGCTGCAGGTGTGTGTGTGTGTGTGTGTGTGTGTGTGTGTGTGTGTGTGTGTGTGTCCATGCCCAGGTTTTTATGTGGGCTCTCATGCTTGTTCATCAGGTGCTCTTATACACTAGGCTGTCTCCCCAGCCCCAAATTATATGACTTTTACTGTATAAATCACCCTGTCTTAGTCCCATTTGCTGCCCTGGGATAATAATGGCAAGAGTCCCCAGGGGTGTCTTAGATGTAAACAGGTTGACTCAGCTCTTGCTACCCTTAGGGTTGTCTTGCTAACCTTTACAGACAGATGTCTAGGCCTTGTCTATTTTGCATATGTTTTTAGAGAATGTCATATCCTTGGGAGATCTTAGCATTGTTTCGTATCAGGCTGACTCCTGGTGGGGACTGGCTATATGGGGTAAGTGCCCCTTCTTGAATTTAGATGCTTGGTGAACATGACTAGTCTTGTTCCTTATTTTTCTTTCTTAATTTGTAAACATACCCATGTTTAGCCAAAAGAAAGGTCCCCATGTATGTCCTCCCAGGCTTCTGCATCCCTGGGAAAATGTTGTGGTTACCCATCAATCTCCACTCATAGTCCTTTATGAGTTTTGGCACTTTGTAGAATCCTACTGTCTTCAGTTTAGCAGAAGTCAAATGTCAGCTCAGAAATGTCACATGACTTAGTAGAGGTTCAACAACTAATACAAAGCAACTATCCTTTCACCTTTGGAATTCTGACTATAAATTGGTATTCTTGTAGCTAGAGTTGGCATCCTGAGCCAGGCTGGGTAGCGTTTGGAGCTGCACAGACTGGAGTCCTGAGCCAGGCTGGAACTTGATAGTCACATCAAACAGATGCCACCTCTTTTGTTTTTAGTAGTTCAGCCCCTGATATGGATCCCAGAAGTGACAGGTGGCACCTAAAAACAATACCCTACATGGAAACAAATCCATCTTTACAATATACACAGTAGTAAAGATGTTGGATGAGCATGCAAAGACAATGCAGTTGGGCAGACTTAATACTATCACAAAGGAAGTGTAAGAGCTTAATTGTGCATCATAAACCTGTCTCCTAGTGTGGCTCTTCTGACGCTGCCTGTGAGCAACTCTTCCATTCTGCTTGTGCTCTGTTCCTTGTGAGAGGAAGATGGGTTGGGTGGAAGATGGATATATGTGTGGTTTCCACAGAAATGTGTCCTCGTTGTAAGAACAGTGATCCTCAGCCCATTTGAGGAACCTCTGCCAAAATTCAGTATCTCTCTCCATACTCAGCCGATGTTCTTCACCCAGGACTTGTGTCTTGCACTGATAGTTATTTGTGCAAATATTGAAAAAGGCAAAAATAAAGGCCCAAAAGCATTTTAGGAAATGTGTAAGACAGTTTCTGTCACTGACCTACTAGATAAATAGCAGATACTAATTGGAGAAAACAACAATCAGGCAAATTCAGCTGTTATCTGATATCCAAAATTATGGAAAATAATTTTTTTCTCGTCCAAACTGAGCTAGAAAATAAATATGGCCCTGCTTCCTTCCCGGAGCAGCTATAGCAGCTCCATTGCTCTGGCGTGCATGGAAACACACTGAGGATTAAGATGCATGATCATCTTAATTCTCTTTGCTTTCACCTCCTTCATTTTCTTGAAATAAATCACCGGATTTTTGCCTTTGATGTATGAAAGGAAGAAAATCAAGTCCTTGTGAGCACTAAATGACACAAAGACAGTATACCTGTAGTAAGACAGGTTTTTCTCAGTTACTTGCTGCAAGTAATTAGGCGTTCACACTGACAGAAGAGAATACAATCAATTAGGAATAGTTCACATTGCATAATAGAGGTCCACAGCAAGGCTGAGGGAACAGCAGGCTTGGATGTTTCCAATACTACGACATATTGAGAATCTGTGACGTGGATGGACCTTCTGAGGTGGATCATAATGCTTGTGCAATGATATGCTTTCACCATCAACTTGGCAACCTAGAACTACCTGGGAAGTCTCAGTGAGGACTGTGGGCATGTCTATAGGAGATTGTCTTAAGTTGGTTGGTGTGGGGTGACCCAGCCAACGGTGGGTGGTACCATTCCCTAGGCAGGGGTTTCCTGAACTACGTGAGTGGAGGAACTGAGCTGACTACAGGTGAGCAAGTGAGTGAACATGCATGTATTCATTTCTCTTTGTTCTTGATGATGGATGTCATGTGGTGAGCTGTTGGAAGTCCCTGCCTCGACTTTGGAACTGTAAGCTGGAACAAACCCCTTCCTCCGCTGAGGTGCTTTTTGTAACAGCAACAGAAATTGAAAAGCAGGATAGCCTGCCTGCTGTGTTGCTTAGATCAGACGATATTGTGTTATGAAAATGGGCATCCATGCCATTGCTAAGTAGCGGGTCTTCAGGAAGGCCAGAGCATGAGGCCCTGCCAAATGACGCAGGTAAGGCACACAGACATGTCACAGATACAGCACATGGCATACCACACTGGTGGCATGGAAGGGAAGGGAAGTAAACTGGCTAATGGTGGGCAGGGAGTGGCTTTCAGGACAGCAACTCATGTGCATAGCTCCTCCTTGTATGCGTACTAGGACACTGATGTCTCTTTCTCTGGCGCTCACTCATTCAAGCATCCAGCAAGTGAAGTTCCAGGGAGCAGGAGCATCTTCCTTCAGCAGGTATCTCAGCAAGTTGTTCCTAGCTGCCACTGTCACGTGGACTGTCTAACTCGGTAAAAAGCCGAGCTGCCTGTAGGACTCATCTGCCCTGTCGTTTTGGTATTCTGCCTTGATTTAGGCCTAGTGTGGGCCACCATGTTCGGTGTAGCTAAGCCTCCAAGAGCTATGCTTTCCTCATGTGTCAGCCTCACAGGGCGTTCACCTGCTGGGGTGGCTGACTCTGATCAGACACGGTAGGTTTCTCCCTAAGGGGTGGATGGATTAGAAGCCACTTCCTGTTCCTAAGCAGCGGGATATTTGTGTTGTCATGAGGAGCTTTATTAAGCGACACTACAAAGCTGCTGAGCTGGAGAAATCAACCTATAGTTATTCATTTTTTAACCTATGATTGTGTATGTGCAAAATTCTAAAGTATATGTGTGTGTATGTGTGTGTGTGTGTGTGTGTGTGTGTGTGTGTGTGTATTTATTTATTTGAGAATTTCATACGTGTATGTAGCTAGAGTTTTCCTGCTTGGCCCACAGTCAAGACAAATCTCTCTCACCTGCCAGTCCCACAGCTGCTCAGACCCGACCAAGTAAACACAGAGACTTATATATTGGTTACAAACTGTATGGCTGTGGCAGGCTTCTTGCTAACTGTTCTTACAGCTTAAATTAATCCATTTCCATTAATCTATACCTTGCCACATGGCTTGTGGCTTACTGGCATCTTCACATGCTATTTGTCATCATGGCGGCTGGCAGTGTCTCTCTGACTCAGCCTTCCACTTCCCAGCTTTATTCTCCTCCTTGTCCCTCCTACACTTCCTGCCTAGCCAATGGCCAATCAGTGTTTTATTTATTGACTAATCAGCAACACATTTGCCATACAGAAAATCCCACAGCGCGTGTATATAATTGGTTTGGTTTAAACCCACTCTCAGTCCCTCCCCCTCTGACTCTTCCTGGATCTCTGCCATCAGATCGCTCATTTCAAGAATGCCTTTCTTTTATCAGAGTCTTCCTGGTGTTGCTGCTATGTGCAAAAGTGTCGGGACATCCACTGGAACATGGTCAGCCTCTCAGGGGCTGAATCCCTGAGGAAAACTGCCTCTCTTGACCCCAATAGCCACCCAAAGCCAATAGCTCTTTAGCTAGAGGTAGGTTTTGTGAGCTCCTTCCCTATCCATGGTGGGATTTTGGCTGGCTTGACTTCATGCAGGTTGTGAGCGTGAAGCCATAGCTGCTGTGATTGCACGTGTGCCGTGGGCCTGTGATGTCCAGACAACACTGTGTGGCAGCAGTTTTCAGCTGAGTCTTTGCATAGCTCCAGGGATTCACCTAGCGAGTGGCATGGGAATAAAGAATTGACAAATACATGGACACAGAAGAGCTAGAATGGGGTAGACTGGGCTCTCTGATGGAGATGCATCAACACCTGGAAGGTCACCGTGTTTATTGATATAGAGAAGTTTCTTACTGTGTACAGATGAACAAGGAGGCAGGGTTAGCTAATATCAGTAGGATCAGTCTGTAGGTGAGCAGTCTTCAGGCTGGGAACATCTAGGGAAGAATGCTACAGAGGAGTTTTTCTGCACATACCATCAACATGCACACTTGCACAACAAGACTTCTAAGACTCACCTGTGGAAGGCTTTGCCATTCTCATGGGGCTGAAGCATTGGTCCTTGACATGGCTGTGGCCATGTCAGCAAAACATGTTCGTTCAGGACTTTGTTTATTCTTTATATATTTACTGAAGACTTCCTTGGCTCCTCATAGCCCTTTGAAAATTCTGGCTATTATAGTCTTCCTACCTATTGTCCCATGGTGATCCCATCGGGGCTGGGTTGTGGTAATAGACCCCATTTAGGGCTGCTAACCTCTGGTTCTTCACTGTGGTTATAAAGCGCCTATTGGAGTAACTAAGCTTATCTGGTTTTCAGACCATCTCCAAGCATTCAACTAGCCATGCCTTCTAAATGGAATTTTGTGGTATTGTTTTACACTTCCAGCATCTTAGGGCCACAGTAAAATAACAATGCTTAGGGAAGTGTATGTGAAACCCTTGGTCAAAGCTGGGGCGTGGAAATTCAGATTGACTCAGAATTTAGTTTTCTCTTTTATACGTTCATTAGTTGCTTGTTTTAAAAAATGCTACGTGTGTGTGTGTGTGTGTGTGTGTGTGTGTGTGTGTGTGTATTTATTTGCATGTGTATGATACACCATGCCTGTGGAGGTCTGAGGACAACATGCAAGAATTAGCTCTTTTCTTCTACCATGTGGGTCCCAAGAATCAAACTCAAGTCATCAGGCTCGCTGGCAAGCACAGTTGCCCACTGAGCCATTTCACTGGCCCTGTTCATTTTTTTTTCTTTTTAAATCACCACAGATGTCCAAAAGAAAAGATGTTTTCTTTTCTTTCTTTTTTTTTTCTACTTCAAGATTTTTTGGTTGTCGTTGTTGTTGTTGTTGTTATTATTATTATTATTACTATTATTTGCAATCCCAATCAATGTTTACCCTCCCTGCCCTCTTCCCAGTTCCTCCCCCACCCCTTCCCCTCTCCCCACCTCTCTGCCTTGTAGTCCACTTCTCCTCCACTGCTTCTCTTCAGATACAGGCAGGCCTCCCATGGATATCAGCCAGCCATGGTATATCAAGTTACAGTGAGACTAGGCATCTCCTCTTCTGTTAAGGGTGCATAAGGCAATCCCATAGGACGAATAGGTCCCCAAAGCAGGCAACACAGTCAGTGACAGCCCCTGCTCTCACTCTTAGGAGTCCAAGTTACACAACTGTAACATATGTGCAGGGGGCCGAGGTCAGTCCCATGCAGGCTCCCTAACTGTCAGTTCAGTCTCTATGAGCCCATATGAGTCCAGTTTAGTTGGTTCTATGGGTTTTCTTGTGGTGCCCTTGACGCCCCTGGGTACTACAATCCTTCCTCTCCCTCTTCCACAGGATTCTTCAAGGTCTGCCTAATGTTTGGCTGTGGTTCTCTGCATCTGTTTCCACCAGGTGCTGGAGGAGGCCTCTCTGATGACAGTTGGGCTAGGCATCAGTCTGGGAGTGGAGCAGAATATCGTTAGGAATCATTTCATCAGGGGAGGGACTGGGATATCAACCCGGCCACAAACCCTTTGACTGCAATTTGTCCTGTCTACAAGATGTGCTGGGGTAAAGATGGCACAGAAATTGGGGGAGTGATCAACTAATGACTGGTACAGCTGGAGACCCATACCATGAGAGGGAGCTTCCCCTGAGGGCCAGGACCAAGAGGCGGGATACCCAGAGACCTGTGAAAGAACCAAATACAAATGGCAAAAAAAAGACAGACAGACAGACAGACAGACAGAGAGAAAGACAGGAAGGAAGGAAGGAAGGAAGGAAGGAAGGAAGGAAGGAAGGAAGGAAGGAAGGAAGGAAAGGAGGAAGGGAGGGAGGGAGGGAGGGAGGAAGAAAAGAGAAAAAATATCCCTTTTCTTAGAGTGTACAAAGGAAATGTTCTCACCAGGCAGAGTAGTTGAAAAGATGAGGTTGAATAGGTAAGTCTGGATTTCATTCACAGCCAGGCCTCCTTTCAACTGTACCATGTAGAGTCAAAGTCTGACTTTCTTTTCTTATTTGATTTCTGGTAGCCTCCATTCCAATGCAATGGAATGGTTGGGAGATGCTGTGGTCAGTACTTTTCTGGGTTCCTAACAGGAGGTGGAAAAAGGCTCTCCTGGAATTAGAATACTCTAGTTACACATTTTTGGAACTGGATTTGAAAATGTTGACAATGAAATATGCTCTTGCTCATGTTTGGATAACTATGAAATAAAAACCCACTTGGAATTTTTAAATTTGCTGCTACTGTTATATATTTTTGTGCCATCTATGATGCTAAATTAAAGGAAATATATGAAAGGAGACACAGGATTATTAAACTGCCAGGCTGACTCTAACTTGAAGGAAAAATAAAATAAAACCTCAAGTGAACAAAACCACTACTCAGTGATTCTAGACCGCTATTTGTGCAAATTTCCCAAACATTTTGGTTAAAATAGTTGTTAGGCCAGTTATGCATACAAGAAGAATATCGGTCATTGAGAGGTGATGACTATCCTAGGAGACATTTCATTCAATGAGCACAGGGTCAGAGGTAACCAATACCACACAGTTTAAGTAGAAAAGACAAAACTCTACTTATGAAATTAAGACTGGGACATGTGGTGTTGGTGATGAGTCTAGGGTGCATCTTGTTCCAGGAGTTCAAACGATCCTTGGCCCCGATTTTCTGTCCTTGTCTTGGCTGTTTCCTTTCACATGGTCTCATCCCATGCTCTGTCCACCATAGGAATGATGACTTTGACTACTGACAGTCACATGTTTGTTCCCAAAGGTAGAGAAAACTGGTCTCTTTCCAAGAGTCCATATATGTAGCTAGAGTTTTCCTGCCTGGCCCACAGTCAGGACAAATCTCTATCACCTGCCAATCCCACAGCTGCTCAGACCCGACCAAGTAAACACAGAGACTTATATTGCTTACAAACTGTATGGCCATGGCAGGCTTCTTGCTAACTGTTCTTACAGCTTAAATTAATCCATTTCCATTAATCTATACCTTGCCACATGGCTCGTGGCTTACCGGCATCTTCACATGCTGTTTGTCATTGTGGCGGCTAGCAGTGTCTCTCTGACTCAGCCTTCCACTTCCCAGCTTTATTCTCCTCCTTGTTTTGCCTACACTTCCTGCCTAGCCAATGGCCAATCAGTGTTTTATTTATTGACTAATTAGCAACACATTTGCCATACAGAACATCCCACAGCACATATAGCAAATCACAGAAGATTCTTGTTCCCTCTGCTGAAGTTACAGGTTTATGGGACTTGCTTATATCCTGTGCCCATCATGGTAGGAGGTGTTTTTGAACATAAACATCTAGACAGGCTCGAATTGTGGAGGGCTAGTTTTTATCAAGGGACTCACTGATGGGTAAATCACAATGCCCTCCATGGAGGGTCATTCTGCAGGCTGAAATCAATCTTTCTGTCCTAGGGAGACAACTTAAGTGCACTGCATTTAGGGAGACAGCTTAAGTGCACTGCATTTAAGCATTTGATGGTTAAGCAGCAATGGGTTTGCTTGTCACAGTTCTAGCGATTCTCTTGAAAACACAATGGGTGTGTGGTTCGAGTGTGAAGTGTTCCACATAGGCTCCTGCGTGTGAATGCTTGGTCCACAGCAGGTGGTGCTGTTTTTAGAAGGTTGTGAAACTTTTAAGAGAGAGGAAGAGGGTCCCTAGGGGTGGGCCTTGAGGATTTATAGCTTGGTCCTACTGCCTGTCCATTCTCTGCTTCCTGTTGTACAGTGTGACTAGCTGCCTCTCCCTCCTGTAACACTTCCCCACCATGTGAATGGACTATATTCCTTCTTAAACTGTGAACCAAATTAACCTTTTTGCCCTTAAGATGCATCTTGTTAGGAATTTGATCACAGCAGTAAGAAAAGTAACTGATAATACCATCTCAGTCATAAAACCACTAAAACAAAACACAGGAAAGCCATCACACAAATTGGATTGTGTCATAGTCATGTTGGAAATGTACAGGTAGACACATAGATACATCCCTTTCTCCAGTTTTTTAAATGCTTCTTTTTGGTGGTTTGGTCTGTGTTTCGTGTTGAAGATTTTTCTTACATGTGGTGACTGGTAGAGTAGAAATTACTTATGCTATCTGTCAAAGATGTTAGGGAGGACTCCGTGTAAAGGGGACCAGAGAGATGGGTAGAGGGATGACTGTGATGGGGTTTTGGAGTAAGCAAGAAAGACTGGGATAAGATCTGAGAGCAAAGAGGACAAATGTGGTGGGTCATAGCCACGGACCAGAGTGACAGAATCACAATTGTCATGAGGCGATCTCAAGAGGAAGAAGAGTTTGGCAGGGCCGACTTAACAGACATCTTTGCTGAGGCAGGCCACGGTGGTAAGATATGAAGGAGGTCAGATACTGACTGTTAGAGTTTGAAGGTTTTAGAGGAAAAGGGGAGGGGTCAAGAGAGAGATGGAGTCCTATGAACCTTCGACAAAGAGTTTATAGAAAGGGAATAAAACTGTGAGAGCTGAAGGAGTACTTCAGCCTTCAAGGAGAATAGACCGTGTCTTTTTATTATTTCTGTAACTGTCTTTTAGATATTTACTTATTTTTTAATTAAAATATATTTACATCATTTCCCCCTTCCCTTTCCTCTCTCTAATTTCCCCCATGTACCCTGCCCTCACTAGCTTCCTCTGGAAATCATGGCCTTCTTTTCTTTAGTATGTATGTATGTATGTATGTATGTATGTATGTATATATATATGTATGTATATGCTTAAATACATAAATACAACTTTCTCAGTCCATTTAGTGTTACATGTATGTATATGATTTTAGGGCTGACTTCTTGTTATTCTGTCTATGGGTGGGGCCCTATGAGATCTGCCTTCCGTGTTAGCATGTCTAAACAAGAGCTGAGGAAACACACCAATAGTGCTTGCTCTTTTAAGGTCCACGCGCATGCGCGCGTGTGTGTGTGTATGTGTGTGTGTGTGTGTGTGTGTGTATGTGTGTGTCTAGGTTGTTGTGCCTACAGGAACCATGTCTAAGGTCAGCTGACATCAGCCAGACTTCTTGTATTTTTTGCTGAAGCAGGTATTTTAAAAGTCCCAAGGACATTCTTGGGTAAGTGATGTGTGGAAGAACAATGGGCTACTTAGGGTCTTTCCTGCTTGTACCTGATCTCTGTTAGGACTCTGCTGTCTGAAGGGCAGGGTCCCGGGGAGGGTCCCGGGGAGGGAACAGGTATTCTGCCTGTTATCTGACATTGAGGCTGGGGAATTTCACTGAAGTAACTTCGGCAGGATTTTTTGCTTAAACTGGATTCAGGAGGACAGAGAAGTCAGCCAAAGGTCAAGTCTAGGCAGAGAGAGTTCAGAGAAGCCTGACTCAAGATGGATCAAGGGGAGTCCGTGTCATGGGTTATATCAGAATGAGCTGCTACACAGCTGGCTGGACTGTGTGAGCATAGAGGAGTCTATGTCCTGAAGGCCACCCTCTGATGAGGCTAATTTCTACACAGTGAACATATCCACAGGTCTCTCCTTCATTGTTTATGTCTGTGTTTAAACTACTGTTTTCTTGGGGGCAGGGCTGTTTGGGGCCAGTGAATGTTAGAAAGAATTTTCTGCTTTGCCATTCAGTTCTCTGGATATTCAAACTGGGGAGAGCTGGTGGTGCTGGTGAAGGGCTGGCCCTCTCGGAGCTTCAATTATGATTCCTTTGTTAGAAAAGGACACAGAGGAGTGTTCAACCTCATCTAGGTTGCTTATCTCACAGAGGAAAGGACCAGCCTCTTAGTCATGTGCAGATAGCTTTCCCACGGGGCTTGTCAATGCTCAGGGAATGAATGCTCTTGGGATTGGCACTTTGACAGTCTTCCTTGCTCTGTTACTATGACATCTGCAAGAACTTACCAGCAAATATTCACTTTGAAAGTAGATTCAGTTTTGCATAATTCATCTTTTCTTTTCTGTTGAAATCACAAGGCTTCAGACCCCCTCTCGCAGTGTTGACTTTCTTTTATAAGTGTCTATTGAGATGTTTTTCTTGTAGGGTGTATGAGGTGGCCTCCCTCTAGATTTCTCTCCCTTCGGCTTGTAGCTATACTTTACAGGCATGGTTTTATCTATGGAAGTACAAATTCAGAATGTGGGACAGTCATAGTGTAAATAGGAGAATCCCAGCTCATGTGATGGGACAGTAGGGGGATTCATTGCCATGCACGGTTAAGAAATGAGGGGGTACAGCTGCCTTCTTGTGCTCTTGGACGTAGAGGAGCAAACCTGAGCAAACCTGTAAAGCCTGAACCACTTTTCCTTTGTGATGCCTTTATTTTCAGTAGGTCTTCCCCACGTGGTTTCTGTGGAGGCCACATCACTGTGAATTTTCACCAGACCAATATTAACAGCTGCCGAAAGAAAATGTGCCTCTTCTAGATTATGCCAGAAAGGTCCCAGGGATGTCTCCCCACTACAGGCTATTCCCTGTAGCCTCTCCTGAGGACCAGGGAAGTTCCTAGTGGCCACGTTTCGGTCACAGTAGAGTCAGGAAAGGGTTTACTGCCTGGGCCTTCAAAGCTGCGCAAATGGAAGGAAGGTAAAAGTCGATTTCAAAGTAATCACCAGATTATTCGAGTCTTCATTTAACATTTGTAGCCCCACTCCACCCATCAATTCTCCACAGTAGCCGCCATCCTTCAAAGATGGTGTCTAATTCAATAGGTTTTACTCAATGATGGGCATTTAATTTAAACTTTTGTAGTAAAATTTGATAGTTTTTTTTTTAAAACTCTGGGAATTTGAGTGTGCAACCATTGAAGCTGTTTTCTAGGCCAGATAGGTCACAGACTGAATTAGCAAACTAACGGTATATAATAACCCAACTATACAATGGTGTGTTTTCTGTCCTGCTCAGCCTGCCACATCTGGGAAATAAAAAGATTTAGTAGTGGTTTTTATTCTTTGAGAAGATTGACAAAACGTGTATTACTAAGACTTTTGAAGTCCTGGGCTATGTGCTGGGTTGGTGGTCCTAGGGCTGAAGATGGGGCATGGGTAGATTAGGGTCAGGTTATAAAGGAGTAGAACATTTTCCCTGCCCAGAAGGACATTTCCCTCCGCTGGAGACATACAAGTTAGACTGTCACTTAGAATAGGCTACAGAGCTGGGATGAAACCTGTGCCCCAGGCTTGTGTCCCTTGTGATCATGTTATGACAGAAGTGTCACTAAAGCTAATGGTCTGCATCTGGAGGTTGTGATGGTTTAGAAAGCCCCTTGTGCTTGTACTTCCTTGGCTATGGAAACTCATTCCTGGGCCTCTTCCTGTGGTCCCTAGAATGTCATCTTTGTAGCTGTTTTGTGAGTCTGACCATTTGGTAAAACAAAAAGTCATTCTGCCATTTTGCAAGTGGGTGTTGTGTTTTCCAAAGCTGTCGTGGTCTCCTAGCAGTTCAGCTTCCTGCTCAGAGTGGTTGCTGCCTCACCAGCTCCATCATCTGCAGTGGTCAGCAGCTCCATCATCTGCTATACTCACCAGCTCCATCATTTGCTGTGCTCACCAGCTCCATCATCTGCAGTGATCACCAGCTCCATCATTTGCTGTGCTCACCAGCTCCATCATTTGCTGTGCTCACCAGCTCCATCATCTACAGTGGTCACCAGCTCCATCATATGCAGTGGTCACCAGATCCATCATCTGCAGTGGTGGGCTCCTTTTATTTCCTGTTGCAGGCTGTCATGTTAACCTCTTTGCTATGAAAAAAAAAACCCTCCATTTGAATTAATTTCAGTAGCAAAGGGCACAGGTGAGCCAGGATACTGGGTCTGAGTGTCGGGAACATGTCTCACATTATTCCCTGTTCTCTGTGCTACAGAGAAATGCAGAGAGCTGATGCTGCCAGTGAGGGTTTAACCAATTGAAGCATACAGGGTGTGGCTGTGGGTAATAAGCTGGAAAGAATATAATTATCAAAGCAAGTGTGTATGGACAGAGGCAAGTCTCCAGCTGAGGGTTGTCCTGTGGCATTTGGTCCTTCTTTTGAGAACAACATCAGCGGAAAAGCCTTCTAGAAATTCCTCTGCAGAGCACATCCATAGCAGTGAGGCAGGATGTCATCACCAGTTAGCATTAGTCCTTGCATATTGATTGGTAGGTTGTAACAAAATTAATTAGTTGCTGAGGCATAGGCTTGTCAAATCATGTTAAATGATTTTATCTTCAATACAGAGAGCTAAATGTATTCATTGGATTTGAGATGCAATCCCATAATTAGTAATATTAAATTAAGTCTTTATGTCAAAGTAGGAGTTGCCACATATCTTTTGAAGTTCTTCTCCCTCCCGCCCCCCACAAAGAGAATGTCTGGAAACAACTATAGCTTTGGAGCATATGTATTTATGTCTCTATGTCAGATACTTTAAAAGTTGCCTGATTAAAAAATAATTAAGAAACAGTGTAATTGTGTCCTCAAGTTTGCTTCCGAGAGGTGCAAGCTCTTTTCATACTACTGGACAAGAAAATCCTAAAGTAGTCTGGAAGGGCAGGGTCCCTCTTTAGAGGGTAAAGGCCTCTTAGTTCTATTGGTCAGAGACATCCCTTTCTATGTGAAATCTTCATAATAGGTCCAGGAGTGAGAAGCCACACAGTCAGGTCATGCCTCAGGCTCCTAGCCTCTGGTGGTGTGAGGTCACAGGCAAGGTGGCAGCACAGCTCTGGGTTCACCTGAGCGGTGGTCAGCTGATCTGCAACACGAGAAGCTGGGCATGTAGTTCTCTTCACTTCTAGACCTCTTGCTGCAGTCAGGGCCTTGTTATCTGTATTAGCTGTTTCTCACTGCTGTGATCCAAGTACCTGGCAAGAAGTTTATTATGGAGTGAGGCTTCATTTTGTCTGAAAGTTGAGGGAATATAATCCTTCATGGTGGGGAAAGCGTGATTTGAGGCATGGCATCCTTAAGAAGCAGAGAATTGACCAGAAGTAGAACCAGGCTATAAGACCTTAAGGCCCGCCCCCAGTGACTTACTTCCTCAAGCAAGGCTCTACCTCCTAAAGATTCTACGACTTTCCTACACAGTACTACCAGTTGTGGATCAAGTGTTGAAACACACAAGCCAATGGGGAAATTTCATATTCAGCATCCTCCCCTTCTTCTACCTGCTTAGACCATTCTTTGTGGGTCCTGCTCTAACTCTCACTTACTCAGTCATCTACGTGACAGGTGTGATCTGGATGCCACTTTGTATTCACATCAGTTGCTTTAACAGGCCAGCATTGTGTGGTCTTTCCCCTTGCAATGTTCACAGAAATGCATTCTTACCTGCCAGCTCATGTGATAAGCCAAGAACACAATTACACAGATCTCTTGTTTGATCTTTAGGGAGATGTTGCATGAGGATTCCAGTGTAGGCACCCAAATGGCATTTCAAGGTGCTCACTTTTACCTCTGCGTTGTTTCCAGGCCTCTCAAAAATCTGTGCTTACAAATCTCAGGTTCACACTTCACCTTGTAATAGGAACTGGTTGGAGAACATATCACCCTTGTTCCCGATGTCTTCCTTACCCCTTCCCACTTTGCTAGGTGGGTTTCTATACTTGTAGTAATTTCCCAGAGCTTACCCCATTTAATGTTCTGTGTGAGAGCATGTGTGTGCACATGTGTATGTGAGTGTGTGTGTGTGTGTGTGTGTGTGTGTGTGTGTGTGTGTAGACCACAGGAAAACCTTGGGTATCATTTTTCAGAGTCATCACCTTGGGTATCCATCTTGAGAGGTCAGAGAGAGAAATCTTTTACTGGCCTGGGTCTATTCAAATAAGCAGACTGGCTGACCAGGGAGTCACACACACACACACACACACACACACACACACACACACACACACAGACATACACACAAACACATACATATGCACATATACACACACACTTGTTTGCATACACACACATACACACAGATGCACATACACATAGATTATCATAAAATAGTAATAATTATTATTTAACAGACTTATTTCTTTGAAGCACAGGGGATGCTTGCAGGTGTGAATGGGATGAGTAGTAGACAAAACGATGGTGATGGTTGGGGGAAAGGTCAAACCCTTCATGGAGGTATGGGGCAGAGCTAATGACTCTTAAGTCTAAGAACAGTTGTGCAAGTTCTCTCCTTTTCCTTCTCATTGGTTCCAGATTCTGTGATTTAGAAGTGCTGATGCCTGGGATGAAAACCCAACCCAGCCCTTGCTAAAAAGAACAAAGCAAGGGGGCACTGATCCATGAGCTCAGGGGTCACTGTGGATGGTCAAGTTCAAGTTCTCAAGAGATGCTGCAGAACTTACTTTTCTTCTCTCTCAATTTCATTCTTTTGCAAATGGTCTTCACTTATAGGCACTGCACAGCCACCAGCAGCCCTTGCTGATGCTGCGGGCCCAGAGGACAGACTATCTTTGTCCCAGTGTCTCTGGGAATCCCAGGTTGACTCTCACTACCTCCTCTTTATACAAGTTCTCATCAGCCCCATTTCTTCAAACTCATAGTAGCTTGCGGGGGGGGGGCACTGTGGTCAAACTACTTTAATCCACAGTGAGGAAGAGGAAAGTAGCAGTGTGAGATGGTGAACTTATATGCCGCTTGTCTCGGCCCAGACACTGTTGCTAGGGTACTTGTGATGGTGCTGCTTCTTGTATCAGGAGACTGAATAACAAATGTCCTGTTCCTAGCCTGGGAAGGTACCATCCAAATAGCTTGAACTGGGACAGTCATCTTTTGTTGCAATGTGGAGGCTGATTGGCTGTGCTCGGACTGAGCTAAAGTCAGAAGTCATCTTCTCTTGCTCACTGGAGATTTTCATCTTCAGATCTCTAGCCTTTGGGATAGAGACTATTGACTCCCATCAGTTATAAACCTTTGGATTTGGACTGTGTCACATTGCTGTGTGTGCTGTGTGTCCAGCTCAGTGATGGCATGCTGTGGGACCTCTTACCTGCGTCATTACATGAGCCAAGTCTTATAATGTACCTTGTCTTATGTGTTTGTGTGTGGATGAAGGATTCTATTTCTCTGGAGACCCCTGACCAATACAGAGGGTTTCCCAGAAGGAAGTGATGTAGGGACATAAAGGGGACACAACAGTATCACCCCTACCTGGAAACTGCATGTGTACATGGAAAAGTCACCACAGAAATGATTACAAATACATAGTAAAGTGGAAAGAGAACACATAATATTCCTAAGTTATCACTGATTAATTTTAATTGCCTAAACACAAAAGGGGAAGACAAATAGGGCAGCCAGGGTGAAATGTAAGTACTTGAACTAGAAATCCAGTTCACGTGAGCCACCAGAATCACCAAGAACAGTAGCATTGTGGGGGCACTTCTGGAGGAGGAGGAATGTAATTCACAACACAAAATGAAGAGTATTCATTCTGATTAAACAGCAAACACTGCTGTTTGAACGTTATTACTGCAACCTTGAGCGGCTGCCATCAATGAGCTCCTGCCCTGCCCTCTGTATCAATGGCAACCTCTGTGTTTGAAATGGTAATACACTTTGCCCTGGATGTTTCTAATAATGGAGTTTAAATTGGTGGCTACAGATGCTATAATGTTCAGTAGGCTGTTATCCTTGAGTGGAAATTTGAAGAATCCATTCAAGACGCATTTCAGGATCTCAGCAGGAAGGCCACTAAGGCTGCAGATGCCCTGATTTTAAGTTGCCTCTCATTCCAGCTCCTGCCCACTCTTTCATATGCCACACTGCAGAGAGAGCTGTCTTTCTTCAACATCAATCCAATCAGGTTTTCTCTGCTTAAAACCACCCGATGGCTCGGCTTGCAGTTGCCAATAGACTCAGGTAAAGTCTGGAAATCTTAGTGGGAGGAGTACGCAGCTTTCTTTTCTTGACTCTACCTTTCCCACTCCCACTTTTGCTGGAGACACAAGAGTGCCTTCTGTGTCCCTGGCTGTTCAGCTGTGTATGCCTCTGAGCTTTTCTGGTGCTGTTCCTCCAGCCCATATGTTCCTTTCTTGTATCTGTAGCTAGGCCTGGTTGGGTTGGGGCCCTTGTTCTGTAAAAAGCCTTCTAGCACTTCACGAGGATCCATTTGTTTTACTTTGTGCTCCTGAAGGACTTGTTCACCTCCCTCACAACTGTGAGCTCTTTACACTGATTTAAAAGAAGGGTTTACTTATTATTTATATATATGAATGTTTGCCATGTATGTACCTGCTGCCTGCAGTGGCCAGGACAGATTGACAGATCCCTGGAGCTAGAGTTAGAGATGGTTGAGAACCACCATGTAAGTGCTAGGAGTTGAACCCAGGCCCTTGGCAAGAGCAGCCAGTGCCCTTAAACTGCTGAGTCATCTTTCTAGTCCCTAGGATGACTGTTACGCCGATAAGTTGCTGGCATAATACCTGGTATCTGTTGGGCACTCAGTGCATTCACAGGATCCATGAACTCAAGGAAAACCAACAATGCAAAACAGGAGTTCTCTGCATGCCAATCTGTTAGAGATAATTTGGAACACAGATGTTGTTGCTATAGAAACATGGACATGGGAGGATAGTTCTAGAGCTCAGGGTTCACCTATCAGAACCTAAGAAAGGACAGGATTACTGGATTCCATCTTCTTCAGGTCACGTGATTTCTTAGAGTTACAAAGGGAGGAGAGAACTCTGAATTAAACTCCCGTCAGAAGGGCATGAAGCCTGTGCCTATAATCCTACTTTTGGGAAGCTGAGTCAAGATGATTGTCCTGTGTTTCTGGGTAGCCTGGGCTACATGGCAAGACCCTGTCTTAAAATAAAACAAAGCAAAAGTGACCAAACCAGACCTAGAAAGCCTTCGGTTTCCCCCAAGACACCTCATCTGCTAGGCTCCAACTGCGTGATTGTTTTTGTGCATTTAGACAGTAGCAGAGCTGCAGGATGCTTAAAGTCTTTAGAAGGTAAACAAAGGTGTGTGGCTGAAAGGAATATTGGAATCCTCCAGAAGTGCTGCAGTTACCAAGTAGTCTCTGTAAAATTCAGGCTGTGAGCTGTCCTGATGACATCATTCCACTGGCCTGTGAGGCAGGGATCCCGTGGCCTATGAGGTCTTCTGTTTGTCACTGAGGTTGCCTTT